>NW_027176594.1:17321768-17634268 GCF_023349555.1 Cebidichthys violaceus
CTCACGACTAGCTCATGGACCAGCTTACATTTGCCGTCAGTCAGAACCAGTAACAATCGACACTGAAGAATTGTGAGAATAGTAACTATCTGCCTTAGACAACACAATAACAATATTTCCTCTTTGTACCTGGTCAGTTAATATGTAAAATACTTGCATGACTTTATAAATAAGGCAAAAATAATTGTCTTTTTAAATTTTACACTGTATTTATTGCACCTGCTGTTGCAGAAAATGGAAAAAAAGCAATCCGTCTTCACTTCCTCTCCCAACTATTATTCTTACTTTTTCTCTACTTGCCCTCTGTCATCTCCTCCTCCTACACAGTCCCTAGCTGCTCATCTTCCTTTTCAGCTTCACCATTTCCGCCTTTTTAAATGACCTGCCACTAAATCCTTTCTTCACCATTTCCTGTCTGTCCTACTGCCTTCCACTAAGCTGCCTGGGGGCCACTAGAGATGTGTAGTAAGAGTGGGTGAGGAGGTGGGGGGTGTGGTGTTATTTGTTTGCTTACTCCCTAACGGCTCCACTGATATGGGCCAAGTAGGAAGGCGACAGTTGTTTTTGCACGAACAGGGGCCAAGTAAAACCTGGCTGCCTGACTGGCTGGCTGGTGTATTTAGGTGCATATGTGTGTGTGTGTGTGTGTTTGTGAGTATGTGTTTGTGTGTGTGTGTGTGTGTGTGTGTGTGTTGCGGTGGGGTGGGGGGCTAAAGAAATTGACAGCAATTCGCTCATTAATGACATACTGTTATTGTTGTGAGTTATGCTGAGTGGAAGTGTTATTTTTTTTTTCTGGAAAGGGAAGTGGGGAAAAGTACAACCACTTAAATAGACTCCTGATGCTTTGTTTTAAAAGGTCGAGTTTGTTGTATTTGAAGTCCTAGTTGAGGATGTGTGCAGTGTGTGTGTGCGCAGTGTGTGTGTAGATGTACCTAGTAGGTCTCTCCCACTGGGTGGTACGTGTGATGTGATTCAGGTACTGTATCCTTCCGGATGCTGTCCTCCTCTCTTCCCAACTGTTTCATGGCAAAATATAAAAACAGGTGAGAAACAAACATTGTACTTGTAGTAAAGTAATATCAAAAGTAAAAAAATACACCGTTGTCATAATTAAGAACACGTTAATCTAACAGCACTGTAAACAATTCATCCCTCATTTCAAAGTAGCACAAAAAAAGAAAATGTCCATACAGCTTAACCTACACATTGAGGAAAAAAATGATTTATCAGATAGATATTTTCTCCTTAAAAAACAGACAAAATTACCATAGTTAACAACATTACTGTAAATAACTAAAATGGGAGACATCAAGAAATAAAGAACAAATAGGATAGCTCATTTTTGATTAAAACCTGTGATAATACTGACCCATCGGGTAAGTCATTGTCGAACAAACGACTGCAGTCCACCACCGGCCCCCCTGTCCCAATGCGATCTCTGGACTGAAGACTTACTACACAGTTAACAAAGACAAGGAAGACAATAGATCAATGTCATTTTTTGCATTATTTGGGTAATATTTAGTATATTTATCATATTGTATTAAGTCTCTATGGTATGTGGTTTCCTGTTACAGTGACGCTTTTTATACATTTTGTGTTCTTCCTTTCTCTTCTGACATTAAAATAAGAAGATGAAAGACTTCAATAAGTAATGAACTGAGTCGGAGTATTGAGACTGAGGATGCAGTCTGGGTCAATTTGCGTTTACTAGTGTTTAAATAATACAAAGCACTGAGACATTCAGTGGTAACTCTTGCAGGACACGGTTCAACCACATACATCTCATTTCAAATACTGAAAATGTTTTGGTTTGAGAGCTATTAATGATAATTTGCTCTTTAAAAAAACAAAAAACGAGCTCTCCATTAATATTTTTGTTTTACATAAACTGCAAATGTACTTCCAACAATGTCTTCCAGCTGTTAATTAGTTCAGTGGTTTCAGTAAATGCAGCTTTTCTTTTTTTACACAAAGTAATGGCAAACGGATGGATGGATGTAGACTAGAGCTTCAGGAACATGCGACGCAGACTGACACAAGACTGCACATGGCTTGACTGCCTTACACTTAATTAAGAATGATAAAATGTTCTATTGTGACGTACAGTATGCAACAGCAATTGCGTGTGTTTGTGCTTCTTACCGACTATTTGTCCTCTCACAGTATCATTGTCATTGGGGCCCAACTTATTCAGGTCCAGTCTCTGATCTACAGGGAAAAACCAAACAAGACACATAACCATTGATTAAGCATCTGCCCACATGTACAACCAGGTACTGAGCAACTTGATATATTTCAAGTATCCTCCGTTGCGACAATCAGCAGTAGATTTACCATGTTCACGTTATGTGACAATTAAGTAACGCACCAGGAATGTGTGCTTATACGTATTTGATTGGCCAACACAGAACATTGCTGGATAACTTCACATTGTGTTTGAGCCAGGTTCTACATTTCGGCCAGACGACGTTGTGTTTTCTTTTGCTGGAGTCTTCTACGTCGAAAACCTTGCAGCGTCAATGCATTGCCATTGAAAGGAATGAGGAGGCTGTGTGTTTTAAACAGTGCTCATGATGGTCTGACTTAGTCAAACGGGACACACTGAAGGAGCCAGTCAAAATTCTAATATAACAAATTATGTCTGCATACCGGTGTGCCTTTAAAATATGAAAAAACACAACATAGTTCTCTGCAGAAGACCCATTTCATGAGTAATATTTCAAAAAAATTGGACACAAAAATCTGAGAATTTTGGAAACAAAATGTGTTCGCACTGCCAGACATGGACAGCACAGAAACACAATCCAGGAAGACTCGGAACAAGATCCAGACACAGATACACTCAGCAGTCTCTCTCTCTCTCTCTCTCTCTCTCTCTCTCTCTCTCTCTCTCTCTCTCTCTCTCTCTCTCTCTCTCTCTCTCTCTCTCTCTCTCTCTCTCTCTCTCTCTCTCTCTCTCTCTCTCTCTCTCTCTCTCTCTCTCTCTCTCTCTCACACACACACACACATACACTAAGCCCCACAGGGGAACTTGTGCATGTCCAGTCTAGCTGACCAGCGCAGGAGTGATATTAATTGGTACCCATCTATAATGCAACCTCTGTTTGTGTGGGTGTGTACACAGGGTAAGAGTCCTGCAGGGGCTTTGGCTTACTAAAATATAAAACCTAAGCGTGTGAGTGTAGGAGAGGGAGAGGAAGGGAAATATGCAGAAGAGGCAGCGAGAGAGTGAGATAAAGAGATGCCCCAGTTCTCCATGCACCAACACTAAAACCAAAGCCAGACTGAATCATGTCTTTGGTTTGCCTGTGTGATTTCGTATGCATATAAAAAGGGTGTGTCTGCTTCTATAGACTAAGCAGATCCAAACAACCCTATAGCTTGTTTCCAGAAGTGTGTGTGTGTGTGTGTGTGTGTGTGTGTGTGCGTGTGCGTGTGCGTGTGAGTGTGAGTGTGTGCGCATGTGTTTGTGTGTGCGCATCTGTTCCGGATACGTGTCTAGACTAAACAGGGATGGTCTAAGCCTTACATGGCTGGAATAGTAAGCAGATTTTTCTCTTGAATAAGAGAAAGAAGAAATGGAGAAAAAGATCATTTGCAGACCTTTAACCACATTGTTCATCACTGCACCATTCAACTTTTCTGAGCTAAGGAAAGCAGTTGCTACAATGAACAAACCACATAAACTAGCGTGAATATGTGCATATGTTGACCATCATGAGCTGAGTGTGTTTAGTATCGATACATATAGCTTATGCACATCTGCAGCTCTGTGCGTGTGTGTATATGTCTGTATGCATATGTAAAACCATCAGCAGTATCACAATCAGCAAATCAGTCAACACTATAAATGCTACACACAAGTAGACATCAGGGGTCCAAGCGAGGCAGACTAGCACGTGTAGTCGGGCAAGTCATTTCGACGGTGGTGCGCGTGTGTTACTGGGTTTGTGGGTTCAGAAGTAGGACAGAGGACTCAGAGGTTTGTGTCTGCGATGCTGCAGGAAATGGAGCTCAGTGTAGAGCCAGACAGACTTCTAGTAAACGAGACAATCATGCCTGATCCACTTTTGGTTTGCAAGTGTGAGTGAGTGAGTGAGTGTGTGTAGGAGTTGAATATGACTTCTAGGAACCAATGAAATTCCAGTAAAGTATTGTTTTGTGTGTTTGTCTTTTTATATTTGTCTCAATGTGTGTGTGTGTGTGTGTGTGTGTGTGTGTGTGTGTGTGTGTGTGTGTGTGTGTGTGTGAGTGAGTGAGTGCACGCATCTTGGTCAGACCACAGACTGGGCAGTGTGTGTGTGTGTGTGTGTGTGTGTGTGTGTGTGTGTGTGTGTGTGTGTGTGTGTGTGTGTGTGTCTGCAGCACTCAGGACAAGGACAGGGGGGTAATGTGAGTGCTGGTGTCTTGTCATAGATCATGAGCTGTCTCCATGTCTACTTCCTGTGGCTATGAAAAAGTATAATTTATGCCAGGGTGGCTGTACAGTAAGTGGCTGGTCTGGAGCCTAACTGGAGCCTAAACTGTCCGTTTCTGGAAGCTGTGGGTAAATCTAAGGACAAGTCCTTTGGCACCCAGTAGGGTAAAAGCATGGCACAAGGCTTTCATGGCTGTCAAGGTCCCGTTTGTGGTTTTTGGTGGATTAAGGGGTGAACTTTAAAGTATGTGCCAAGAATGCCATTTAAGAGCAAACATAATACATATTATGGACTCTTATTTAAAGTATTTAGCTTTTTGTTGTTTGCATCGGAGTCTGTTGCATTTGGGCCAACCAAATTCCGACTACCTACATTCATGGAAGTATGCAGTTTGGATTAAAAAAGCATCCAACGAATGGCAATTACATTCAGACAGACAACTCCTTTAGTGGTTGTGGGGTGTGACTGTGTAGAATGGAAGAATGGAAATAAGAAAAAGGCCAGATATTTAAAAAAAAAAAAAAAAAAGGGAAGAAAATGTAACCCAGTGTGGTTGTTCTGGAACATGTCTGACATGTTTTGCTTAGGTCAGGAAGATGGATTGAAAAAAAGGAGACAAATGTGCGAAAGATTATTAATTTGACAGTATGTAGTCCAGCTAAGTGTATATGTGTCTATATTAACTGACTGGTGCTGCCATCGAGGTAGCCAGGGCTAACAAGAATGTGGCCGTGTTGACTGCACACAGAAAATAGGAGTCAAAATCAACACAGGAGCCGCACTGTTTGAGAACGTGTCTGTGCAAACTCATTGCTGTTCCTTTGTATGTTACCCACACTAGCCTGGGGTCAACTGTATGGTGACACAACTATCCCAAAACAGCATCCTTATTCCTGTTTTTGCATCTTGTGGAAAACAGTGCCAATAAGTATACCAGCAGGAATTTGTTTCCAAGAATAAAATCCTGTTGCTTCTTGACAGACAGTTGCATTGCTGTAAAAATGAATTGTGACTATTGATTTAGCCCCAGGTGCCGGATGTCTACAGCAGGCAATATTTCTGACATGTGTGGCCTAAAGGAGTTACTTGTGCATTGTGCCCATAAATCTTATGGCAATGAATGGCTGGCACAAAAGCAGCAGCAGGCTGCAAGCTGAGGATGGGACCGTTGAAAGGGCTACACATGTAGCAGCAGGCTAGCTAGCTATCAAACTGCTGCAGTCAGACAAAACAAAAGCACAGGAAAGGTTCCTTGAAATTAAGTTTTTGTCATTTGTCTATCTGACTATGTGTGCTGAGTGCAGAAGGAGTGTGCATAGATGTGTAAAGAGATGTTAACATGGTTCACTCAACCACTTTTAAGTTATTTATTAATTAAGTCTGTATTTCCCATGGAACCTCCCCATCACTCTTCACTAACAAGCCAGACTGGCACCAGGGTAAAGGCCATGGTGAGCATGCAGAGACCAGACTGCAGCCCCACACAGAGTACTTACAGCCAGTGTCTTTGAGTCTGTTGATGGCGTTGGACAGGAGGCGGACACAGCCGAGGAAACCTGCGCCCTGCTTTTTGTGGATCTTTTTGTGGTTCCATACACTGATGGTTATCGAGTCTGCCTTTCCGATGTATCTGACAGAGGAAGAGAAGAAGTGAAGGAAAACAGTTCAATAAGACAAAAAAAAAAGTGGTTTGCAATCCTGACAATATGTATCGAGTTTCCAAATGGTTCAATAACACATGACGTATGCTTGTGTGTGCATTGAAAAGAACAGGTCATCAACCCGCAGGGTATGAAATGAAATCATGAGCTGCGACATTCAAGAACGTTTCCAAAATTAACAAATACACCGACTAAAAAAAAAAACCTGAAACTTGTATTTTGCATCTATTCAACAGCAAGAGAACAATGCAGACCAAGTTTGCGGTGTAGACTTTCAGACTGTGTAATGAGGCCGATTAGCTGATTTAAAGTTCCTTGTGTGTACGTGCTCGAGTGTTTGTGCAGATTAAGTGCAGCTGAGTCTAGTCGTGGTTGAAGAACAGAGGAAGTCCCCGTGATGTGCTCCACCACTGTCTGAGACCCAGACAGGTCCCACAGTAAACACGCAGAGTTCAACATTCACATGCACAACCGCACACTCACACTCACACACACACACACACACACACACACACACACACACACACACACACACACACACACACACACACACACACACACACACGTAATTACAGCCTAGCAGCCAGCACTGATGCCAAGCTCTATATTATGCTGTGAATTCCAACAAGAATTGGGGTTTCCCTACTAAATGCATCAAAACGTATATATTTAGTATGTAAGCCAAATCCTGGAATTTGGTTATGTCTTGCACTGTAATTAAATTACAACCTGTGCGAGTGGTGGATCATTCTGTGTGTCCAGTGATCCAGTCTGTTGCTGCTATCTTAAAATGTGATCAGGATGTGCAGTAGCAGATGTCAGCATCTTGGCACGTTCACTTTTTCTCTCTTAGCAGAAGCCTTTGCTTTGATGCTCGTGTAGATTATGATCTACTAGATGGCTAGTAGATAGCCATTTAACATTAGAAGCCAAATAGTGAAATAACACAGTTTTATGCTACTGAACTTTCAATTTTCTTAGGAGTTAATTAAAGGCTTATGTCCCCCAAGAAATGGATATTTACAGACTAGAAACCACTGGAGGTGAGAGGTTCCAAACCCTCTAATTTGGGAAGGGTTCTGTCACGCCATAATATGGGATTATACAGAACATTTCACAAGTTAGGAAAACTTGACAAACAAAACAGCTGAATGGATTTACCTGTTATTTTTTCATTTGTGTTTCTAGTTAAAGCAGTGCTGTTGTTCACGTCGATGAGATCACTTTTGACTAAGCTCTGCAAGCATTGTACTGTTATGTTTCAATTTGGTTCCCTGCATTTTGTGTGCTGTGGTGCAACTCAAATGCTCTTTCGGGGCGCATTATAATGTTCTAGGCTTAATCTCATGCTCTTCCCTTCACACACACACTGCAGTTGTTAAATTAACAGGCCAATGTGATGCAAAGGTGTGGTGTGCAAAGCATCTTTGAGAAACAAAAAAAAGAGAACTGAAATAGCCAACGAGACAATGACCGAGTGTCTGAATAAAAGAGAACAGGTAAAACATGTTATTTCCTCACTAACAATGACTGTGCCAAAAACTGTGTTGGGATACCTTGTGCTCTGACATAACACTGCAGGTACTGAGGAAATTATCGCAACACTGCTATCAACAGCAGATTAATACAGATCGGAGTGGGTTTAACAGTCAGCGCTGATTAATAAGTGGACAGAAAAACAGATGACATATGTCAAATATAAGAGCCATTAAAGGAATCTATTTCCAGATAATATTATGACATAAGATGCATTATGAATGAATTAATAATGACATTAGATTCATCTTTTTCTTCCCCTTGAGAATACTGCTCAGGACTCAAACAGAACAGAATGTGCAGGGTTCCCCTCGTGTTCTTGGCACGCTCCTTTTGCCGTTCATGGTGTTAAATTATTCCATTCCCACCACTAAATCTACTTCAAAAACAAGAAACTCTCATAGGATTCTCTACTAAATGCTGTTGGTCAAGCACAGAGACAACACAATTCAAAAATAATCTCTCTATATCTCTCTCACTCACGCACTTCATTAGGTAGTTACGGCAAAAACAAAAGTAAGGATTAGCACTCCTAATCCTACAGACAACAGCAGAGGAGGGGAACAATTCTTGGGGCAAATCCAGATTAGCTTTCCAGGACATACTAACTCCGGACCTGAACAGCTTCCCACACTTTGTCTTGCCAAGGAACGTACATTACATTGGGATATCACGAATAAGATTTCTTTCCAGGTTGGATATATTTCATATTAATGTTGGACAGCCTTCAGTTGTTAACATCTTTTAAGACAAAAATAAATCAGAGTGGAGATTCTACAGCTCTGGCTCGTCCATATCAAGTATCTTGATCTGATTTATGTAAATTGAGTTAATGCCAAAGCATTCTTCCTCTATTCCCTTGTTCCATGCTGTTACATTGAACCGACCACCCCATTTCACTTCTTCCACTTTTGGACATATGCTTCCACAGACTTTTCCTGTCTCTCATAACAGAAAATTGTGAACATTTAAGCAATAACGTCACTAAAGAAAGTACAATAATTTCTGGCTGCAATGTAGGTATGTCTGGCAGTAGAGCTTCTTGAAGGTGGCTGAAGCTTTGCAGTCTGTCCAAGACTGAGAAAGACAAAAAGCGTATTGAATATACAACCAAAACCATGCCCGTTTCCAAGCCCAGAGCAAACAACTTGCTCTCTTTTAGCATTCTCCTGTGGGAAAAAATAAAAAGGCCGGAAACAGATGCCAAGCATGAGGAGGCCTACATATTACTGCAAGTTCATGAACTCTCAACACATACAAAATATATAAAGAGATAACTTTTTGCCGGGTATGTATGACATGTAATGTAGAGAACCAACCAAGGCGTATGGTAGTATCAGTGTCATGTGACAAGAAGACCCCACCTCCTAAAGCTGAAGCCTGGAGATGGGGGGGTGTGGTGAGTTGGCAATGGGCCAATCCCACACTCCCATCTGCTTTCTGTGGCATGTTAGCCATTTCCTGAACGAGAGGAAGAGGCCAGGGGTCGCTGGAGGGAAACAAACTCCGCCGAGAGGGTGGGGATCGAGAGAATTATGTAAAAGAGGGGATCTGAGGTTAATGTTGACAGTGCACAGGCAGCATTGTGAAACAGGTGTGTGTGTGTGTGTGTGTGTGTGTGTGTGTGTGTGTGTGTGTGTGTGTGTGTGTGTGTGCATCCATTGACAGAAAGGCAAGATGCCTCAGTTGTTATAGTGAAATGAGAAAGGCACATCTACAGTCACGTATGTATGGACAGTTAAATAATTCAGAAACATATACGTTTTATTGAATAATATATTCATTAAATTACCTCGTCTATAAATTGTCCGAAAATTTAGAAAAATGTTCACAAGTTCGAACACAGTCCGGAGACAAGATTGCCATTTTTGCTTGAAAAAATAAATAAAAATAAAAAACAAAATTCCTCATCTGCCGATCGATGAATCGATTAATGAACATATTATGGCGGCTGTAATCATAACATGATTTTTGCTGCCTTTTTCCTAAATGATCAAATTTAAATATTATTTCTTTCAGGCTTCATTTTTCCTAAATTCCCTTTTCTAACCGTTTCCCTCCGTCTGTGACGACTACACAACCTTGGTTGCCAGCAGGTCCTGTGTTGGTGATCCCTCCTTGTAACCGTCTGTCGACACAGACCTCAGTACAGGGATGTTACAGTTACTGTTGTAACTTTTCTCAGCATCTAACAACAAACGTGTTTTCCTCCTGCATCCCTTCTGGTTATTGTCAAGGTATTATTCATAGATTTTGTTTGAAATACTAATCATCTTAATTTACAATTTAAATTATACGAGATTACAAAAAATAAAGCCGCACTCTAAATGTGTGTGTTGGCCTATGTGAAGACACATTTGGCTAAAAGTGAGCAAGCCAGAAAAATATGAATCGCACAAACTCCAAATTACAGAGGATATTGTTCCAGAGTGCATAACTATTTAACAAACTCCATCTTCTAATACCCAAAATAGCATGAATCCGTTATCTGAGAGAGAAGGAATTCATATCAGTACGTGTTGTGTTTTCCTCCCAAGAAATCTCATGTGCATTCGACATTCGTCAGGGTGAGGCCAGAGGTATGGAATGTCGAAAATCTCACTCTGCAAGATGTTTTGTTCACGCACAAAACGGCTCAACAGCTTTAAAGATGGGTGTCTCTGCGCACAGTGAAGAGACGACTCAATCGGCATTCCTGAAACACTTGTCATAGCAGTTCCACACAGAGACGTACTACAGAGCAAAACCAGTACGTATAAGTATTTCTGTGATAACAATGCTTCCTGGACAGTTTCAAATTTCAGGTGGTGTGTGTGACCTCATACACAAAATCCACACACAAACACTCGTTGCATTCGTTTCTATATGACGCATCAGTGGTATACACAACGTGTCAAAAATACTGCCTTACAGTTCTGTTAACTTACAGATCATAATGTTGATTCCACTTGGGGTCCAACGTATTTCTCACAGTATCTGTAGAGTGGCATTGTCCTGAGCCATCCACCACCACTTTGGCAAAAGGATCTGGCAACCCTGTAAAAACAGACAGGGGCAAGCAAAAAAAGGTTTCGTTAAGCGACTGTACAAACCCTTTAATGAAGAAACTATGTGTGTGACATGTTCAACCCCCCATTTGGCTGATTTATAGGAGACTGCAGCTGCAAGTTTGTCTCACAATTCAGTTATTCAGAAGTACAATTATCACATTTCAGAGAGACAAGGCAAGCAAATACTGCTCATAAAAAACAACTCCCAGCCCGGAGACGGGATTTTGTTTGTGCCGTTATCTGATCCACTGATGTCTTACTATCGTGAAGGTTGCAAGATTTTTTTTCTTCCTATAGTCTTTTTTACAGCAATGGCTGTCCTGCAGGAGTCCAACCGGCCACAAAGAATTTCCCCAATATTGAGTTTGTAGCTGTTTCTCTGCACCCTTTTTACCTGCCAAGAGAACTTCCTCAATTATTTATCATGGTTGTTTGTATCCACCTTGCAGCAAACGTGGTCAATGCCACATCAGTCATCATAAAAGTGCAGCAGCAGCTCGCAGAGCATATCCCCAGATGCACCCATCTTTATTATGGGGGATTTTCATTGCTGCTCTGTGGATAAGTCCCTTAGTCATTTCTGTTTTGTTTTACAAGTAACCTCCCCTACAAGACATGGGACTGTGCTGGACCTTTGTTATGGGACCATCAGGGGAGCCTACAAATGTTATTGCAAAGTTCCTCTGATCATAACACTGCTCATTAAGTTCGGAGCGCAAGGACATCATAATGTGGTCGTATCCCGGGCAGATTTAGACACTGACACAGTAGCATTCAATACAATGCAGAGTATGTGTGTGTGTCGTATTGATTGCCATTTTTTATTGATAGTTGTATTCTTTTTGCATTTACTATTATTGACTGCTTTCTGTGAGCCAATTCACCCTTCTGGGACACTGAAGCTTTACTCTGTTCTCTCTCTATAACTAATAATCAGGCAAATCTATTAACAGTATCTTATTTGCCGTGTTCATCTGGTGTTCTGTGTGGCTGTGCATGCGTACTTTAAATGTGAGATGTTTTTTTTTTTACCTCTGGGCACCGATACTTCACACAAGTCAATCCTAAATGATAGGTCTCCTCTTACATTAATGCCAGCGACTGAGGACGGCCTCCTGTCCCGATCGCCTAAACAGAGGTTGACGAAACAGCCTGCAGCTAAACGTTAACTAAATAGTAAATTAGAAGCCAGAAAGAACACAACGTTCCTATTCCTCCTACTATGACCTCCAACTATCAGTATTTCAATCTCTGCATGTTTATTTGCACTTGTGTTTTATAGTCCAATCGCACTATAATGGCGTTGGACTCTTTAGTCTCTCTATATATGTATCGGCTTGTTTTCTGATAGAAAGCCAGACATGGCAAGGCAGGGCCTACCTGTACAACACTGAACATATTTAGGTCTCCTTAACCCCTCCCCCCCATTACAAACTGAGCAGGATTTGACTTGCCATGTGATGTTCTTACGACAAAACGCAAAATCAGGGGATGAAATGTCTTCTAAACTACACAGTGAAGTTTGTGTTTATTCTCAGTTAATCACCATTAAGATGTTCTTTCTGTCCAGTCTAATTAAAGCCGTTTTTGTAATTAAGTCTAATGCCTCTGTTTCAGTGGACCTGGTGCGTATTGCTAGAAGTTTGGTTAGCGGTGGGTCCCTGTGCGTGCCAAGCCTCCCGGTGCGTGAAACAGACAGACAGCTCCTGAGGGATTTCATTTACAGCACTGCTTCAAAAGCCAGCAAGCTGCCATCGCTGACAAAGCCCATTTTAATGCACGAGGGAGGGAATGGGACAAGAATAGCAACATGTAAAAATAGGATCTACTTACGGAAGAAGTCTTTTTTTGCCAGGTTCTTTGCACACAGGACTGGAAGAGAAGAAATACAGATATGTTAGTGTCAGGTTCAAAATGAGATGAAAAATAAGAGATAAAAAAAACAAATTAAAAAAAACTTGGCTGTCATCATATATACATAGTCCGCTTTCAATGGTACTGTATGTAATTGTTCTATTGAATATCTATTCTAAGATATTATAGAGTACATCTTTTACCCTGCAAGTGGAATTACAATCTATCTACTGTTTAAAATGATTTTTAAAGCACATTTGTAAAACCGTTTCCTTTGAGTAATTATTACTGCTCTCTTTTTGTCCCTCCTCATCGCCCCATCAAGGCAAGGAGATCAGTCGTCAGAGTTCCTCCTTGTAAAATATTGAGTAGAGAAGCACTTTTTCCAGTATGAAGCAAGTCCTTGGGGGGTTTGCCTCACAGACAACACGTAATAGCTTTCAACAGAGGCCGACAAAGTAAGAGAGTCTGTGTTGTGTCTGCTGTTGTCTTTTTTTTTTTTTTTTTTAATCTTTCATCCTAAATGTCTCCCTCCTTGTGCATTAGAGGGCCTGTTTGAACCGAAGCAGACCAATGCTTTGTTTGGAGCTCGCTACACAATCCTGTGACAATTATAAAGCGAGACAAAGTAGGTCCTGGCCAAGCAGCAACAACTAACAGCAGCAGCAGAGAAAACCAACACGATGAAGATAATAAAAAAACGGTGAGCATGTGACGGACCAACATCTTGATCACTTCTCTATGAATATGAGTTTGTGCTGAACTCAAAACAAAGAAGGTTTATAAAACGGTTCAATCTCTCTGCAAGTGCTACCTACCATCCATCCATTTTCTATATTCCCTACTTTCTATTCATCTCTTCGTAATGGGCAGACCCTTCCACGTCATTATGGATGCAGGAACACGTGAACCCTCTCTTTTCCAACCGTATCATGGCCTTTGTCTCTGGGCAAAAAGGAACTACAAGATTTACATTACAAGATCTTCTGCGGTGCCCAGGCAACTCAATGAGATATAAAAAGAACATCTGCCTGAAAATAGGAAGTTAAAATACACATCACATCCTTTGCCGCTTGTCATCTTCTTTATCTTAGCATTATTTTCTGCCACTTCCCCTCTACCACTGTCTAATGAAGCAGCAAGCCATAAGTACCACACAAATAAATTCTGCTCTAGCCAGCCTCAGGTGGTATCTATTATTTCTGAAAACCAGAAAGATAAGGCTTCCAAAGGGAACATTGCCCAACATCTACAACTCAATGTAAACTCTTATGCAGTTAGACGTTTATGACCATTTCAGATGTTGATACGAGCACAGAAATACACATTTATTACTTTAGGATCCCCACGCCAAAACAGTGCTGCGCTGGAGACATCATGTACACGGCTTACACAACAGATCATGTTGGAGCATGTGAACCTGCCGCGAATAAGAAACAAGCACCACTTCCGAAAAAGATGCGGACAGGCCTGGGAAACCAACCTATAATTAAACCCATTCAATGTGGAGACCTCGCTGGTGACCAAAATGACATGGTCAAGACAAATCAGACAGAATCACAACATGGGAACAGACGATCTTAACACAAACCAAATTGCACTGACTGGGCTGCCTGGATGAACGCTAACCATCAGCTTGTCAGGGGAAATTACACTGTCAAAGCCGACAGTATGGGACACGGCCAAATCAGAGGCCGCCAGAAAAGCCTCCTGCGGGACAAAATGGACACAGTGTTGACGGCAGACAGGAGAAAAACAGGAGAGACAGGGGCCTGAAATCTTGGCAGGACATTTGTGGACAGAGATTCCAACTCAAAAATCCGCCACCAAAGTTAAAATGGGTCATCATCTTAGGCCTTAACCCTTGCCTTTAAGATGTATGCATGAGCCTATGTCGCTCACTCGTATTCCAGGATATTAGCAACAGAGGTTTAGTGACAAACTTTGTCTATTGGTTTGGGAATGTTGTTTAAAAGAGGCCCTGTGGAGTTTTCTTGTAAACAAGCAAAAGTTATGTTCACATTTAGTGTTACAAAAATGCAGTGTGTTTATCCTAACAAGCCTGTAGAGAGAATTTGCTTTCTCATAAAACATTTGCAAAGCGGATTTATTCCCAGAGGCTAATAAACTACTTCAGAAAAGTTCTGAACCATGTTGTGTGGCATTCAGCTATTATTTTAAGTTCAGATTTTTCCTCATAGCGTCATGCGTCATATGGTTTCGCTGTGGGCGCTCACGACTGCTGAGGAGGCAACACTGGTAAGTAGCTGTAGTGAGTTAAACGGAGTGTGCTGAGCAATAATGCAGACTTGGCTCTCTGGTTACCAAACTATGCTAATGAAGATTAAAGGATTAACCTGCACACTGCTCCAGTGTCTCAGCCACGATTGCCACAGAGGGGAAAGCCTCACTCATTATCATCAATGGCCTTTCACCACCGGCGATGATGACGATGACGAATAGGTTCAAAAGGGGGCACACATGAGACGATGGAGCAATAATGACAACTGGGGGCCAAAGTTCAGAGATAAAACTACCAGCAAGGTTTTTATGACTTATGAAGGCGCATCGTTCGATCATATTCCAGGTTTCTAAAAAGGTACATGACTGACTTATTGGTAATTAGTGAGACAATGGGCAGTTTCGCATTAAAAAACAAGGTACAGTGAGAACCATGAGAAAGTATGCAACAGCAAGATGCAAAGGGAAAGCCATCTGTGTGCATTAGCAGGCACGTGCTCATCAATTCCCCCCAAATGTGTTTTGATATCTGACGGGGCATTTATTTGAGTTCTTGTGAGAATTTCGCCACGACATGTTCCGCGGCGCTCACAAGCCCACGCCCCCCCCCCTCCTCCACTTAGTGCTCATGCAGTGCTGAGCGCCAGGCCAAACGGGTGCAGCCTACTTCTTCTCTGACCCGCAGCATCAGACAAACAGGTAATGACGGTGTTTGTGCAATCCCCCGACGTTGTTTGGTGATAAATTAACCACAACATTAGCGCCGCTGAAAACATTACGTCACAACTGGTCCGACGTTTCCTAAAAAAATAAACAAACAAAAAACTCACGAAATCCGTGATTTCAAAGCCTTGTCCAGCTGTTTACTGACGTTAGTCATGTTTAATGAAGAGAGAGAGGGAGAGATATACAGGCAGGCATCTTCTTTGTGTTGTTGTATAAATGCCGTTTAGACAATTTCGAAAGTATGTTGATCAGTATGTAGTATGTAGCCAATCATCTTTATTCATAAGGAAAATGTAAGCTAGCTGTCTAATCTAGCTAGTTTTTATTTTTTATTTTTTGATTGCATTTGGCTCAATATGGCCTTGTTTTGTCTGTTTTTGCCTGTTATTCATTTATTTATTCAATTTGATAATTTGAGTTAGTTTGTTAACAACAATAAATATATAAGTTGAAAATATCCTACTGTGTTTTTTTATTTATTTCTTTATTATTATTATTTTTAATTTCATAAATAATTTTGGCGATGGGTGCCCTTTTTTTTGGTTTGAGCACCTGCCCCCCAAAATGTCTGTGCATGTGCATTAGTGTGTTAAGAGTTCAGTGTCCTTTATGCAAGAGAGAGAGAGCTGCATTATGAACTTTTAAAGAAAATACATCAGTGAAAACAAAGGCAGACTGAGAAATGTTCAGAAAACCTCTATTCATCTAAATACCGCCCCCACAGATTTGTTTAATGTCATTTTACAGGAGCCCCACAAGGATTTAGACAAACATGACTAAATATGTTGATAATCTTATCTGGGCTTTTGCAGACTCTACAACGGTGGACCCTGGCATCTATGAGGAATCGGATCTCATCCCTGCACCCTCTGGGGATCCAGCAGTGCTGAACGGCTGCCACGTGAGCAGGCAGGCCACGGTGACCCGGGGCTGGCAGAGGACCAGGCTCATTCAGATCCTAACACGGAAAGCTAGGTCAACTAGGAATCAGTAAGCGACCGGGAAGCCCCGGGGTGAAGCTGGAGCCCACCGCAAACCCTCACTTTACCAGTAAGAGGAGAGGCAATGCATCTGGCTTGAACACCAGCGTCCTGTAAACAACTAAGCAGAAAATATTTTTGGGAAGGGATTATGCAAAGACTTTCCCTGATGCCTACTGTGAGCTCACCTTCCGGATGGAAGTTCATCAGAGTAACATTCTTATTGCATCTCTTATTTTTAACCATACAATGGTTTAAAAACAAAGCGGCTGTATTAATAAGACAGCAGAGTCATACCCTAAAGTTACAATTAATCGCTTTATATTTGGTTACTCTTACATTTTAAGCAACCCTGTCTGGATGAATACTGGATGAGCAACAAGGTCTCACAACATGCATTCTTGTCTGGAGACAGTTTAGACAGCTGATCTTCCCACCAGCTTAAAGATATTGATGGCAAACAGCAATCCCTGTAACGTCACTAAAGCCAGATGAACGGTTCTCTACCATCGCTCTGGTGTTAATGTGATTGAACACCCATAAGAGCTCACATTAAAGTAAAATGAAACACACACTTTTCCAGTTGTAATCCTGTGTCTCTGTATTAATTGTTCATTCATCATCAACAACAACAAAAAAAATCTGTATCAGAGTATTTTTGCATTTCAGATCCCTCTCTTTTTTAAAAGGGTTTCGAATGTTTGATGACTCATCCTCCACTCAGGGGTGTTTACAACTGTACTCCGCTCAAATATTCTGTTTCACTGTGAAATACGGAACAGCACAGAAGCTAAAGACGCTCCGACTTACATTTCACTTTGACTTTTTCACTAAACAGTGCTGATTCAGTCATTGACCGCCCAAAGTTGCACTCATCTTAAACAAAGCTGTCATAGTAGTTAAAAAGGGTCAGAAAGGGTCAACGCTGGTCCATTGTTTATCAAAAGGATTTGAAACAGCTGCTGTTTTGGGACCATTTGTAGGTGAGTCACCCCCATTCCACAATGTGAAAGAAGCCATAAATCAAACTGTCACACTAAAACCAAGCCTATCCATCTCAGCAAGTAACGTGCTGTGATAATGCCTTTACCACTGTCTGGTAGCTTAGGAAGGAGGAGACAGACAGTGGCCTGTCATTGACCCAGACGATATGTCCTCAGGCTTCAGAGGTCCACCATTGCCTCCCATCTCCAGGGGGGACTGGTCATGTTTAAGCCCAAACCGTTATTGAGCCATGAGACATTGAAAGTAGAGAAACTACTTATGATATCTCAGTGCTTTTGAATATGTATAAAATAAGTGTGAGGTTATGTCGCCTCATGTTAACAGACGGGGCACCAAAGAGACAAGTCGGTAGTCTGATTCCCTGTGAATAGAATAAATAATAATGGTAAGCGCTGGGATACGCCCCCTCACATAATCACAGAACCAATTGTGCCATTACACCAGCCCTGAATGGCTGGTGGTCGGTGATCTGTGTCTGGGCCCTCCCACCATTGGATGAGTATGGGCACGAGGGGCCTTGTGTTCCACTAGACGAGTCGGCTTGACTCCCCAAACACTGGTTATAGTGCGGGAAAATCGCCTGACGCTGATCTTAAAATTGCTTCAGTCCTTTTACTGGCCATGCGTGTATTTCGTGCAGAAGTGAAGCAGCTCCTCTGTGGTCGCCTGTGGCCTGTCCCATGCTCCAACACAGCGAAAACTTTAATTTAAATATAATTAAATGTAATAGTTTGTAGAATTACATATCCCTCTGCAATAGGATTTATACTAAATACAAATACAGCACCACTGATGTAACATGTTAATATACATACATCACTGCAAATTGATGTACAACAATTATATTATGTATGACAAAAAGCAAGGTCCTTAGCATTCATTACTAAATATGCACAATGGGCCTCAGACCACAAAGAGAGGCAGTTGGAGGGGTGGGGGCTCTGCATCGTCTCCGTCTGTCTGAACACAAAGGTCAGGCTAACGGTTAGCATTAGTTCTGGTCAAAGGGTGAAAGGTCTTAAACAGTCAGGCGTGGGGGTGCCTGTTGTTTTCTCAAGGGAGTCTCCGTTTGCAATGGATGCTTAACGCCTCACTCCGTTTGTTGGGAAGAAGGGTAGGGGGTTGGATAAGTCAGTTGTTCCAAAGAGGATGCTCTCTTTGAAAGCTGCATCACAGTTTGACGGAGCAGGTCATTTAGCTCGATACTCTGTGCAGCACAACTCACAAAACGAAAACAGTTTATTTTTAAAACAAGAACAAATGCTGCTGTGAACGCAATCCCAAAGCACATTTATGAAGACACTTCATTGTGAGTGGCATGAATCTGTCATTCATTTGGTAGTATTATTAGGATGTTAATGGTGGTATTTTTCACTCTGAATAAGAATTGAAAGCTGTTAGTTGTGTGAAAGTCGTGAAGGTTGAAAGCTACATTTTCATTATAAGATAAACCTTACTTTTTTTTAATTAATAGGAAAATGTATAATATTAAAGAAAATGTATCTTTGTGACAATGGTTAATGGTATTAATGTACTGTAAAGCATTGTAAATCCATTGTCATGGGAAAATATTATTTGGTCTGTGAAAAAAGGGGATGACAAGACAAAAGGACACGGGCTGTATTCAAGTTCACGACAGTGTGTGATTTGCACTGGACCAGCAGCATGCCTCTAGCCTCTTGCACTCTGTTAACATCCTCAAACCACAGAGCCGGGCTGCTCTACCCGAGACCAAAAGGGTTTGCGGTCAGTAGCTCCAGTAGACGATTGCGTGATTGTCCACTGCCAACTCCACGGTCAAGTGCAGCCATTTTGTGGTCCATTTGTTCAAGTCATTCTCTGACAGCGCTATAAAAGGACAGGAAAGTACACCCGCACTGCATCAGCATCCAGTTGGTGAGCTTGGTTGCTGATATTGTCATGAGAAACAGTGCGTTTGAAAGCAGTGGCGATTCGAGGATTTTGGTTCTCATGCTGCAGCTACTATATAAGGACAAGTTATGACAAAGTGGTTTGTTTTGTCATCAGAAATGTTAAATGGGAACCTTTTTTTGAACCTGTCAGTAAGTGTCACAATCAAGTCAAATTGAAGTTGTGATCCTGAAATGAGATTATGTGATTATTTAATGTTTGTGGCGTCAAATTTGATCATCAACTAGATCATTTTAAACTCCACTTTAATAGAGTGCATGAAGCCATGAAGTTGATCATGAACATGACTCTTTCCGAGGGAACTACTGCGTTCAGGTCACAGGCATGCTAAGGCCTAAAAACGGCCTGCCTATCCACAAGTATGAAGATATGATAACAATGTTTCTGGCCGCCGGTAGCGTCACTGACAGAGAATTGTACCAAGACACCATCAAAGTGGGAAGATTAATAATACAAGGGAAAAGTCACACATTAAAGGAACATCCATATTCTCCAAAAATCTAGGTTACCAAGTAATGAAATGTGCATGTAGCCCAAGGCCAAATTTTGATTCTTATTACCTTTGCACACACACTCTACCGGATGCCAGCCAATGTGGGCTCTGTGCAGAGAAACAAGCTGCTGCAGTCATTTCACTAAACATCCTTTATTACTGGAGCAGCAGAAGTAATCCTACCTAGACCAAATAGGCCAAGTATGAGAATTTTTTTTATCTTAAATATGGACGGGCCAAACAAAAGACCTCCAACATTTAGAGAAGTGAACTGATTTTGGAGTAAAGGAATACTTAAAAATAAAATAAATAAAAAAAGAACATAACACGTCCCCTAACTCATTAGTGTCAGTCAATCGGGTTTGAAAGTGAAGGCCCACATCCTTGGCCTTTGCTCCTGTTATGACTCTCGCTCCAGCCCCATGCTGTCTCATTCACAGCATTGTTCAACAGTTAAACAAAAACACTTCCCTTTCCCGTCCTCACGCCTCCCTGGCGGGCTCGCTCCCTCTCTAGAACACACTGAGACTACATGTTGGGAAAAATGTCAAGCACAAGTACACTGTGTGTATGTGACTTCACGCTGCAGCGGCAAGTACACAATGCAAAAAAAAAAAAAAAAAAAAAAAAAAAAAAAAAAAAAGGATGATGGTGTGGTATGAATTAGTATTTATAGGTATCCAAAACTGGGCAGTGTTGCCTAAATGGAGATCTATTCTAAATTGCACTTCCTCTGGAAAGCCATTACTACATTTCCCCAACCTCTCACTCTCAGCCTTCCTCCAGCCCAGTGAATGCTCAGGATGCCAATTATGTCATTCATTTGAGAGGCCAGCAGTCTACAGCTGACACTCCCCTTCCTCTGCGCTCCCGGAGGAGACGCCAACGATCTGGAGTCAGGAATATGGAGTGGAACGTAGTCGCTACACAGAGGAGGAGGAGGAGGGTTGGTCTCAAGAGGGTGGAGAAGGTAAGGATGAAATATTCATCTGGAGGCATCTACGGTGGAATGGAGAAGAAGGGAGGGAGGAATGTGAGGAGGGTGGAGAGAGGGGTCTATCTAGTGTCACAAATCTGTGGAATGCAGACAGTCGAGGGGGGGAGAAGGGGAGAGAAATATGGGAGAGCGGTGGGAGGGAAAGAAAGGGGGGAAAGTTAATTTGGACCAGGGAATTTTGATGGTGATGACATTCTGGCAACAGTGGAAACACTGAGGGAGGAGTAGCAGGGACGATGGAAAGAGATAAGGGGAGATGGGAGGAGGGATAAAAGTAGACCAGAATATAGATAGGATAGGTGTAAGTATGGGTTATTCAGCATTTGTCACATTTAAATCAGTGAAATCTCCAAGGTTGGATGTCTCAAAACCTCAAACTGATTTGTACCTATCTTGTTGGATCACATTTACCATCCCATGTGTTATTTTCATGCTCTCATATCTAGCGCTATCTCATCCATCAAGATACTGTATATGCATGCCTCTCTGAAATATCTCTTTAATAAATGATTCGCTAAACATTACTATATTGAAATAGAAATGGCCAGAGATGGATAGGAGGTGAACACAGGTAATGAGCTAGAAAAGTTTTTAGGTGGAGGCAAGCTGCCACATAACGAACAGATGGTGAGTTTTGATGCTAGGGAACCAAAGAAGAAAGGTGACGTGAAGCAGAGAGGAAAAGGATGGAAAGAGGGATAAAGAAATACAAGAATTAAAAAGGTGGAGGAAATAAGCCGGAGGGATTCAAGCTCTTCTAAAAGACTGAGTCACAAAAGTAAATGAAATATGCATACGGGAAGCCGACACTGGATTTAGAGACCGTCAGGTGTAATATCATACCACAGGAAAGTAATTCCCATATGACTCATTAGGTACAGTAACGGTGTGTCAACATGGGAGTGTTTCAGTCACTATCAGCTTACATACCTATTGCATGCTGTATCAATTACTTTAATCAGTAAACAAATACAAAAAAAACACGATGGTTAACACGAGCTAGCAGAGTCATACTGAGCATCTGAGACTCGGTGGGTAAAAGCATTTTGTTCTCTTCATCAGAATTAACAAAGATAAGGAGCTTTCTTTCTTTTTAAGTGCGTAACTACAGTGAGTGCATATTGGGCTCAAAACTGCAACTACCAGCTGCAGCTGTTTGCCTAACAAGTTCACATACTACACGTGTGTGTGTGTGTGTGTGTGTGTGTGTGTGTGTGTGTGTGTGTGTGTGTGTGTGTGTGTGTGTGTGTGTGTGTGTGTGTGTTTATTCCCATATGGATGCTAGGGTTCCCTTATTAACCGTCTATGTATGCCCAACTAGCCCTTAGAAACAAGGGAATGAGAGATGACAGGGCCGGAGGCAGATGACGACCATGATTATGAAGTGGAAAATGGAATTCAGAAGTTGTGGTGGGGAAGTGGAGATCTAGAGAGCACTAAGAAGAGGAAAAGAGCAATAAAAGAGGAGAGCTGCAGCTATGGCAGAGAGGATAGGGACAAATAAAAAGAGAAGAAGAAGGCTGAGAAATATGTCGGGAACAATAAAGAGGTGATGGAGAGGAGAGGGGGTGATGGAGAGAGGCGGAGATGAAGCACTGGGTAGTACATCATGTTAGTTCTTTCTGCATCCCACAACTACTGTGGTGCAAACCTGAGGAGAGGACAGTCTGCGTATTGAACAACTACTTTAGACTCCACAAAAGCATACACACACTTAATATGCTCATAAATATATTTTGATGAGACCGTAAAAATACATCAATAAAACTCCATCAGTCTATTTTGGTCCCTGCCAACAACAACAAAAAGTTCACCATTAATAATCTATTGTTCAGTATTCAGTGTTTTGTCAGACAGTTCAATATGACTTATTGTCAAGATCTATTGGAGCTTGTTCAAGTTCCTCAAACTGTGAAATTGTTTTGTATCATATACCGCCAACATTGCAAGTTTCATTAGGCTCATCCTCTTTGTTATTTTTAAAGCTTTGGCCTTTCCACCGTGTTTTAACCCACACATCCATGTTGTCCACAGTCCACGCGTTTCAGGACTCTGCTTCAGACTCAAACACACGGATGCAGTAGAGTTGTTCCGATACAGATACCAGAATCGAAAATGGACCATTAAGATATCACGGTATCATATCATTTATCAACTCCTTTACGCTACACAGGAACAACCACACGCGACACTCGCTATGTGATCCGTTAGCATGATGTGCTCGTTAGTGGTGCAACGGATCATAAAACTCACGGTACGGATCGTATCACCAATCGGATCAGCACAAAAGAAGGGAGAAAAAAAAGAAAAAAAAAAAAAAGAGCAAATCAGAGCTTTCAGAGATCCCTGATCACGTTTTTTTGCCACCAATATTAATTGCCGATCATTGATTATCCATATTAGCAGATACGGATCTCTTTGTTGCATGATTATAGCAGCGTTTAATGATGTATCATAAGCTGCTTAGAGCTAGTGTAAACGGGTCATAATTCATCTCTAGCATATATTTATGTTGCTGTGAAAACATCTCCTTCAAACAACTGGATTTATTCACGTTTATCATGTGTGCATGATTATCATCATCGACAATGGCCCGTTACACCACTAGTGCTCCTATGTAATCTTGTACAGTTTTGTTGGTGAAACACTTGTTTTCACAGCAATACAAAATAGATATTAGAGAGGTAATTGTGACTCATTTCAACTTTTTTTTGTTTTTAAAGACACGGGTTGCGACTCGGTATCAGCCAATACACAAGTTTGGGTATCGGAAAGCAAAAATGGTATAAAATCATCTCTAGAATGAACCAGTGTAAAGTGGCAATATGCAAGTTAGATTATAATAAAAAGGTAAAAAAAAAGAAAGAAGGCAGACAGCACAGCGTGGGAGAGAGCGATGGGGCAGTGTTTGCCATGTTAGCCCTCACTCTGAGAATGAATGACACAAATAGGTTACTTCAGGCTGCAGTAGTTTTCCTCATCTCTGTGTACACATAAATATGCAGCTACGCCTGGCACAGTCTGATGGTGGTGTATCCAGGGCTTTTTGTTGTCCGAGGGTGGAGATGTGTGGCACAGAGAGACGTCTATAACAAGACAGCAATAACCTGACAGTGACCAAATTTAGTTTATATGAACTGAAATAATCCAAAAACTGTACATCGAAGGAGGACATTACTTAAATTAGCATGGAGGGGGAACATTGGTCGCATACAAAACTATCAACTCTAAAGGGCCCTGACACACTAGGCTGACAGTCGGCCATTGATGAGCGCCTGTCGCCCCTATTTTTGTGGAGTCCCGCTCCGGTGGCACTAGTCAGCCCTTGTTTTGTGGCGTTTCTGCTGATTCGGCACATTGAATGGCTGTAGAGCCTGTCAGTGAGAGAAATCCCTCGGATTGACTGTTCATCTTAAGCAAATCAGTGCATGAGAAGAAGAACGGAAGTGAGGAAGGCACACACCATGATGTATACAGCGCACCGTTCATTCCTGTGAAAGTTGCTCAGTGGCCCATAACAGTCTGGTCATATGGTTTCTCTTTTCTGTATGAAGAATACAGACTACCGCCACCAGCTGGTATGGAGAGTTATTTTCCTCTCACGTAGGCACAGAACGTACATGCTAGTTGGACGTTGGCCGTGGCCTTTGCTTTTGTGTTTTGGCCCAGACACGGGCGATGTGAGGCAACGCTGCTAGTTCTTTCATTTGTCAGTTTGCCGTGTTTGGGCCTTTATTCACATTTTCATGAAACGGAAAAAGCCCCAAGTACAGCTATATTGAGAGACAGGTGGGAAATCCTGCCCTTATTGTGATTAAGTGAAGCGTGGAGGCGGATGGTGTGGCACACCGGCGCCGTCCGAGCAACTTGATCCTCATCTCTATGATTAAAACCACAGCATCCCTCACGTCCTCCGACTGTCTCTCTCCCACACTGACACTGAAAACAGATGCAATTTAAGTGGCAGTGAACGTCAGCCCGTGTGTGTGTGTGTATGTGTTTGCGTGTTCGTACAGTAGACATGCTGAGTGGTCTACCAGACACACACACACATACACACACACACACACACACACACACGGTGGTGGTCAGTCTGACTGCAGAAACAGTAGCAGGAGAACAGTGAGGGGGAGGACAGTGTGATCCTTAATGTCTAACCTGGCTTCCTGATTCTTTTGGGTTTAAAAAAAAAAGCCACCACTGAAAACTGAAAAGCCTTTTGTTCCTTCAAAAAAGGCACAAACTAGTTACGTTAAATGTAGTTAGATTCATTCATTATAAGAGCATTCCAGTTAGTTTTGGTTTTCATTTCGAGTTTCCTCTAGTTTCACTTTTCATTGCTCTACTGAAGTTAAAGGCTACAGTCTTTACTTGCATTCTTGCCCACATAAATGCATTACCATGCTTCAGTTGTTCTATATTTGTCAAAGACTTCTGATACATAAACATTAAAAACACATAACAATATACATGAGCATTGTTATTGATTTGGTATAATGGTCTCTGTTGGTTTGGTATTACATTGTATAACTATCAACACTGCATGTTATTCTTTGCTCAGGGTCCCTGGAATCCTCTCACAGACTCCTCAGGGTCCCCAAACAAACAATGACAAATACTGAGTACTGCACTGGTGAGGGACCGCTACAGGAAGTGTGTGTGTGTGTGTGTGTGTGTGTGTGTGTGTGTCACAAGTTGAGAAAAGATAGAGAAAAAAAAAAAATACACCAAACTTGAGACGCACCGGCGGAGTCGTCTGTCAGCTGTCTGGACTAGATCCGGGGGTGAGTGAGGGAGAGGAAGGACGAGAGAGAAATGACAGAGAGATGAGGGACATCCTGTTCAAGAAAGAAAAGAGCAAAAGACTGAAGAGGAAAGTACAGGATACAGAGTCAGAGACACTGCAGTGGGGTAGAGAGTTCAGCCAGTGAAAGGAAGAGGGCCAGGCAGGATGCAGTTAAGTGCAAGTGAAAAGAAATCACATTTTTAGACCAATTACCTGTCTTTTCACATGTTCCAAATTAAATTTTTTATGACTAAAGTTTTTGCCTCTCCTCATAATTCTGAGAGGTTGTGAGAGATATAATGCTCTTGGCCTACGAAAAGAAAAAAGGTGATATTTCTTCTCCATATTGTGCAGGAAAATCCTTCTGAAGCACTTGGAAAGTTTAATGTATTCTGCATATTGAAGACCACCTCCTTTCCAGTCACAGGCTGTTACGCAACAGCGAGGTGTTCAGTCTTTCCATTTTCCTTCTCAGAAGCACGCTGATGCCACCAAGTTCAAAAGTAATCGGAAAAGCAGATAAAACGAAGTGCTGACTGAAAACAACCAAAGTCCAAAGAAGTTGTACTGTACAATGCCATCTAGAGAAAAGCCATATCCATAGGCTATATTGTGATGTAGTAAATAAGTAACCATATACATAATAATCCCTGTGTGTTGCGCGGTAAAATGCAGGTCATGAGTGGAGAACAGTAAAGCTGAGTTATGAGACTGGCAGCGCCCTGCGAGATTTCATTACCGAGTCACAGTCTCTCCTCAGATGCCAAATTCTTCCTACAACACAGCGCTGTGTCGAGATACACAGACGGTGCCTGAAAATGCTACGCCAGCTGGAATTTGTCATTTTTAAAAACGGGTAATGTTTCAAAACAAATCATTACGGCCCGATCAGATATCGAGTTGCATCCATCTTGAGTTAATAGAGGGTTGACCAGCTGCACACAGCTGACACATCTCCAGAGCAACGCTCCTGTGTGTCTGCAACGCTGTGGTCGGAAAATCCACAAGTCAACTAAAAGCAAATGTATCAATGAAACAAAAGGGTAGAATTCAACCCATCAGAGACCCAGGGGTCCCCCCCCACTGCATGAAATGTGAGCACAGAGGAGAAACTGAGACGACCACAAACTGTGCAGAGCTCTGTGTTCCCTTTTAACCCGCATTATGGAATTACATCCCCGTAAATCAGTATCAGCAATGCCAAAATCCAAAACAAAAACACATACCAAGAGCTTCATTTCATAGGGCAGTTTGAAGATGAACAGGGTAAGGAGAGGGGGGGGGGGGGGGCACTTGGATTCAGAGGCTGCAATAATAAATAAATAATAAAGAGCAGTGGGTTGAGGTTATCTTACTGAGACTCTGGTGTTAACTCCGCCATCACAGTGTCCAGACAGCTGCGATGGGTCAACCAGCACTGCTGAAGCACAAGGTGATCTTAACTACTCTCTGCAATCTCTCTGAGATTCAGAGAGTCTCACAACAAAAGGTGCCCTAACCATAAACAAACATAAGCATCCTCTCATTTATCATCCACATTCCCTGAACTCGATAGTGTGTCGTATGCAGTAGCATTCAGCAGTTAAGCAATTGAGACAAAACAAAAAAAGTGCTAGACTTGGCAGGATGATCTTATCAGTTTCCACAAGAAATCTTTGTTTCCAAAAGGTCTCACCCCACACGCAGAGGTGTACATTTCCACAGAAGTGCACTTGCATAACTAAACAAAACTGATTCAGACTAAAAAGGGACAATATAAAAGTTTCACCATCCTGCTATTGTCCAATTTAGAAACAGTGGGTTTTGCTTATCTTGAGGGAAGTGAAGATATCTGAAAAATAAAATACATGAACTTGTTTGGGAGTAACACACAAGCAGAGAGAATATTTTTTATGTTTCCAC
This sequence comes from Cebidichthys violaceus, assembly GCF_023349555.1. Lineage (NCBI taxonomy): Eukaryota > Metazoa > Chordata > Actinopteri > Perciformes > Stichaeidae > Cebidichthys > Cebidichthys violaceus. The sequence continues at coordinate 17,349,356 of NW_027176594.1, forward strand.
TACAAAGTAGGCCCAATGTGCAACATCATTTTGTGTGGTCTGCTGCATCTGAAAACCGTTAACCCTTGTATTTTCCTTTCAGATATACTGATAACAGAAAGGATAAATACAGCTGCAAGACAAAGTGAATATAAATGCTTCCATATGATGAAAAGAGCCACATGAACACTGAATGAGTGTATAGAACCTGTGCTGTGTGTGTGTGTGTGTGGTCAATTGAAGTATATGCTAGTGATGCAGACTAAACAGAGCGGGAGGAAGTTTGGGTACAGAGCTCTGTACTGAACTACAAAACCTAACCACAACACAGTGACCCCAAACGCTGGAGGCAGGAACGAGCAGCCACACACACACACACACACACACACACACACACACACACACACACACACACACACACACACACACACACACACACACACACACACACACACACACACACACACACACACACACACACACACACACCTTCTCCTCCTTGACAACTGTGCACACAGACTAATCTATAACACCCAATATTTACACTGGAGGACAACAGTATTCACAGCCAGACGACTCAACGGAGTCATTCACTGCAAATGAAACAACGGTCATTAACTAGCCTTATTTCTCATGCCGCAGACCACGCATGTTTACACAGAGGCATGCATCCCATAAACTAAGACCAGTTTAGATGCCCAGGGCAACAGATTTAAGCATAGACTACCATCCTTCAGGGTTTTTAACATTTAAATGGAGCCTGTTACGATCGGAAAAAGTGCATATCTTCTTCCTTGTGCACTAGGGCTGCACAATATAATGCGTCAGCATCATCGCCATGTGCGCATGCTTATAGTCACATCAGAGGACGAGTGATGTCAGCAAAATTGCTGCTTAATACAAAAGCATAGCACCAACAGTTTTCATTTTCCCATATTAGTGCACTGTTTCCCATTCATTACCAACAGTCCGGTAGATCCGACCATAAAGAGCCGCTGGGATGCTATCGCTGTGAAAAAATCTGTCCACAGACAGACACACAGCTGGTAAAGTACTCTTAACCTCTTCTGTGGTAGGTCTGTAGGTGTCCACATTAGGACCACATGTTGCCATGATGAGACACACACACGATGAAAACAATACCAAGTAGTATAGGATTTTATTTGTCCAGTAACCTGGAGCACTGTCATTTTGAGAGTTGTTTGAGTGACCGTAAAAGGTCCTCTAACTTGGTGCAGTTTTGGAGACAAAAGGGTATTTAATAGCCAATGTTTTGTATATGAAAATACAAAAAACTAGAGACCATCTGGGATCAAACCAGAAATAACACCAAATCAGACCAGGGGCGTAAAGTGGGTTGGCCATTGGCCCCTTCCCCACTTCCTACCCCATACTCCCGGCGCCCTTGCTCAGACAACAACCATCTTCAAATTTAGCTGTCATTTTGATCTCAACTACAAACCTGTAACCCAATCTGTGTGCAGGGCATAGACGGAGAATAAGAGAGGACTTAAACCAGAGAGAAAAAAATGTTACCAGAGGAGACATGATAAATGAGAAGAGTAAGAACATGAGATGAGCTGATGGAAGGAGGGATGACGACAGCAGCAGCCTCATTTGGGCAGCTCTCTTGCCTTGGCTGATCAAACGTAAAATGTTTGAGCTGAATAACATAAACACAGTAAAGTACACACACACACACACACACACACACACACACACACACACACACACACACACACACGAAAACATCTATTCCCTCACACATGTCTAAAGCCGAGGAGTAACACATTGTGCTTCACTGCATGTTCAGAAATCACAGTGACAAACTCAGAAAACAACAAAGAGTCGAGTCAACGAGGAAGTGTCTTGTTTCTAGAAAGAGCAAAAGAGGTAAGCAGTATGGAAATGAACATGTCGGCTTGAACACGTCATACTTTAGTGCAGTGATTTTCCCTCCATATTTCTCAATGTATGTCGAATAGCAGTAGGCTGGATAAATCTGGGGTAAAGCTCGGTATTTTAGAGGCTATTTGAGCAGGAATAAAGAATTCTGAGCAGTGCCTATTAATTGCCTCATAGTTGGGTCAAACTGAACTTTCTGCCGGACTCGGGGCATTGCTTGTTCCTAAATTAAGCTGGTGCCAGGGATACATAAAACAAGAGAGCAACACCACGAACACGTCACAGTATGAGTCACGTCCATTGTGTGTGGATGAATCATAATCCCCAACTCTGGTCCACATTTCAACTGTCAAAACTCTAATAAATTACACCACCAGCACATGCATAGTCCAAGTCCCGCTACTACCAGTGGCTCACAATGTGTTGATTAAATGTGACGATCTATGTAAATAAGCTTTCATTAAAATCATACAGGGAGGCCAGCAAGGCTGGCAAGCAGAAATAATATGACCAACTTAATCCATTGGAGGTGAGGATGAAGAAGTGAGTCAGAGACGAGCAGTGAGACCGATTTTAAATACAAAGGAATATGTAGAACAGAAAAAACGATTTCAAAAAAGAATTGTATTTTATTTCCTCTTATGTCAGGCTGCTTTACTTGATCAATTGAGATTTTCTCTCATCAAACATTTATTATTTAACATAATTAACAATTGTTCCTAAACTCTGTGTGGGAAACTCTTGTTGGTTTCTCACCATCACCGTGGTTCACTCTCTATGCATCATTCATTCCTTATATTCTAGGAAGCCGACAGGCCTAATTTAGCTCAACATCGCATGCTGACAGTACATCAGCCATGTACACCAGTGTCTGTGTGCATGTGAAATTGTGTGTTTGTCTTCTGTTTTGGGAACACACAACATTACGCTTACACACAACATTACTCACACATGTGTGTGTGTGTGTCTCTCTCTCTCTCTCTCCACACCCACACACACACACACACACACACACACAGAAATGTACATGTGGGCTTCCTTGCTTTCCTGTGTCCCGCACTCACACTCAACAGGAAGAATTCTGAGATGATTCTTCCAGTCGTTCGCTGCATGCCAACTGGAGGCTTGTGCAGCCAAGTGGCCATATTTGAAAGGGGGTGAGAGATGGATTCGTCCCCTTGTACGTCTCATGTCATTCACTTTGAGAAACTCCAGATTCCATGCAGTGAAGGCAAGCAAGAGAAAACACCCCGTTCCTGCTTGAATTCAGTAAATCACACACCAACTTTCACTGCGCAGGAGGCAGAGAGGGAACTACACCAATGGTCAGTTCCCTGCAGTGTTAGGAATAACAGCTCTCGAAATTCAACATTGCTTGCTTTTACTAGCTTGGCAGCAAGCTCTGTGGGGACACGACGACACACCGCCTACAAGCAGACTCAAGCTAGGATGTTTTTTTATTAATTTAAGCATTAAAGAGCAGCTGTCCCAGATAAATGTTCCAGACACAAGGAGGAGCTCCAAAAAAAAATGCCGTTATGAGAAGTTAGAAGGTGGCATTTGAAGGCAGTGTGGGATGACTAAACTGGGGATAAATTCGGTCAGAATCCTGCAGTGCGTGTGTGTGTGAGACCACCCTACGCAAGTTCTAATCCACTGCCTTGACCTGAGGGGATCCCAGTGAGGGTGGCAAACTAAAACAGCGGCACACTTTAAATTCAGCTGACTCATATCTAGGAAAAGCTTCACTTCAGTGGAGGAGAAATTTAAAGAACAGAGCAAGTCCAATTTCATATCATAGTGAAAAACACAGCAAGATTTAAAAAAAAAAAGACTGGTGCTGAGCTTCAGTTTGCATCAGCAGGACCAATAATTCAGTATTTCATTTTTGTAAATAATACAATACTTGTATACAATACAATACTTCGCTGCACCTGAGACAAATTGGGAATGAAGTGCAGTTTGCACTTGTGACTGAAATAGCAATATGCAAATAAATAAAGCAAGAGTGTCTGCAGCGTTAACTTGCCCCAGCTGGATATTGATAAAAGCTTGATTAGTGACAGCCCAGTGATTAGCCTTGGCAGTGTTTCTGCAAAGACCTGTAGCCACATGAAGAAAACCTGCAATGTTGGAGGTTAAGCCTTCAGAAATGTACTAAAGAAGTACTAAGGAGGTAGTAAAATGATTATTTTTTAAAATTCATTATTATGTAACAGAATTCTAATTAAGACGACAAACAAAGACCCTGTTTTACTTTGATTGGCTCACGCTGAGAGAAAATATATGGTGGCCGACAGGGATGAAGACTGGGAAACGGCAACAATGAGGCTTGCTGACTATAAACACCTTTTGCCAATAATTTATATTGCTAATCAAATAAACTGTTCCACGAGCACAAACCCCAAACCCTGACAAACACAATTATGAAGCACAACAATAGTTAAATCTCTTAACTTCCTTAGATCCAAGCTTTTGGTTTAGCAAATTCTAATTCTCTCTGACAGAGAGAAAAAAAAAGCATGCAAACTATAAAAGAGACCGCAGAGCAGACGGAGTAAATTGGGCTTCGGCTGGAATGCAATGTTCGATCTAAATGCACATGGTCTAAGACACACATATACATACATATATATCTCAAGTGTGGCCACAACTAAACATATATTAACAGTTAAAATGAATCCAAAAGTCTAAACGTAGACTTCGCATCACTGACAGTTGGTCATTCACAGCCATATGAACCCGAATGTGTGGCTCTCTCCGCGCACGCACGCGCACGCACACGCACACACACACACACACACACACACACACACACACACACACACACACACACACACACACTTTCCCTTATCCTTTCTCTCTTGCAAGGGACAGACAGAGGATGTGTCTATAATCGGGAAAGACTCACATTTCCTCTCTGAGGTTTCACATTCCTGGGATTCCGTCTGAAGACCACTGCAGCCCATTTAAAACCATTCCCCATATGGAGGGAGGGAAGAAGAAAAAAAAAAAAGGGACCCTGGGCAGGCAAGCAGGGTAGGTTTTTGAGCTTTGAGAGCTCATTTCTCTTCACAGTACTACTCTGCGTTTTTGGGTCAATGAACCTGTTCCCCACCATTCACATGATGACCATCAAAAAGAAAACCATGATGACTGTCACCTGTCGTTATTTCTATGCTGGGGGAATTAAGTTGTTCTGCACTGCTTCGAGTCTTAAAAGAATAGCAGTGATCCATCACGAAATACAGATAAATGGCCTCTTCAAAATGAGACAATAGGTTCTCACGTCTCTCTTTCAGTTGGACCTCCTGAACACGTTCGGATTCATCATTTGATGAGGCTGGGGGCGGCTGGAAATCTGGCCCCTGCTTAAATCTATTCATGCAAGTTCAAACCCAAAATGCCACCTCGCTCCTGTAAGACCACAGCTCCCCAGAGCTTCAGCATGCGTCTCGTTACAAAATGCATATACTGCAAATAATGTGTGTACCACATAGTATGGTATGGTAGTATCTCTCTTCTGTGCTATTCCTTTATAAGGAGCACGTTGTCTAAATACATACACGCTATTGGGAATGGGATGTGAGATAAGATGTCGGCTTTTTTTAAAACCATTGTAATTTGTGATTCCCCATTCACTGAAGCCACACACGGTAGGTTCCTACCTCCTGAAATGTTATCGGAACATGACTACACAAAAGAGGACCAGTCCTAATAATTAATGATTAGATGTAGTTCTGTTTCAATGACGATACAGATAAATAACCATATACAATTACATTGAACGACTATATGGATAGATGGACTTTATCAACAGACTTACTGATATTTAGCTTATTTCACCTAAGCTAACTTTTGAGAGAAACCCATTAGCAAAGATGCCAAGTAACGTCAACGTTAGCCAGCTAGGTAAATGCAACATAATGAGCGTTGTCACAGCTAATGTTTGCTAACGAGCACATTGACTGTATTTTAAGGCTGCTTAGTAGGTGAACGAGTTATATTATGGTAAACAAAAATAAGTATTTAAATGCGATTAAAAAGATTAACACAGAGATATAATACGAGATGATCGTTTTTATACCACACAAGACACATGTCCAGTGGTACTATCAGCAGATGTTAGCCTGGTTGGCTAGCATGCTAACGTCTCTCGAGGAGGGGGGTTTACGTTTGCTTACCTGTCAACCGCAGCTTCACTGGGCCATTCCTCCTAACTCCTTGGCTAGACATTCCCCTTTGTGTTCCAGCTTGATGCAAATTCACAAAAAGCGTCTAGATCATGTGTCAGCGTGTGGGTTTTGAAAAGGTATCTCCCAAAACAGTCCCTCTGCTAGCTCGGGGTAGCTTGTAGTATCACCATAACAATTCACACTGACCGTGTATGCAACATAATGGTATCATCGTCGCTGGAATATCATTCTTACGGGAGCCTCTTTTTAATTTAAAAAAAATGGCCAATAACTAATCCTAAATACGTCCCCTAATGCTGTTCACGCCGCGAGCCAAACGGTAATGATACGAATCAACTGGACGGGTTGCCCTCCATCCAGACAGACGTCTGTTCAGACTGAAGTTAGTCGTGATGATGGTGAAGACTGAGCTACTGCACAATAAGGGAGGCAATAAAAGCACATCCGGTGCAACCTTTCAAAATAAAAGCATTTTCAAACTTATGTGCAAAATGTTCTTAATACCCACTACAATAAATGTGAATTATTAATCATGAATATAATATTACAACATCCATTAACATAATACGACCACCATTTGCGTATTTCTTACCTGGTTACAAATTATTTTACGATCACCAAATTGTTTTACTTTGAACTAAAAATAGTCTTTATCCTGCCTTAATCTGGACAGTTTGACACGGTTTATGTAGACATGAACGTGCTAGACAGTTCCTGCGAATAGTTAGAATATGCATATAGTTGATATCAATAGACTATCCACTCTAGATTACTGCTTCTCAGTAGTAGTTGAATCAGTTATGACTATAGGGGACTCATTTATCCATTGTAAAAGAGAACTATGACAGACAGAATTTTGTCGATTGTACATATCTTACCAAGCAAATGTAAATGTTATGTCATGCAAATAAAATATCATAAGGACAGTTTACACTTAGGGTCTGCCACATTAAACATAAAGCATAACACAATTTTTCCTGAAGGTAGATGCAGGTCTACAGTGAGGAAAGTTACTTTGACATAAGTCGCCGAGTCTCGTTCTGCTCCTTCCCTATATATGAACCATAATGGCCATATAGTGTAATGCTTTCGAACGCATTAAAACATAGATTTCATTGATAAAATAGTGTACAATGTACTATATACACATCAGGGCACTAACAACGTTTAGGCTCACAAGTATAACAAATAACCACAGTGTCACCTAGTGGTGACATGGACACAGAATCAACTCCAATTCCCTATTTCTCATAAGAATTCATTCTTAACACCTCACTTCCCTCACATCTTTTAAGCAAATACATTAGGCGCATGACCCTGTGCATAGGCTGTTTATTTCTGAAACATCCATAAAGAAAAGTAACTTGTGCATGAGTAACATCTATTTACAAATATTTCTTTGAAACAGGGTGATTTAGTCTTTGTACTGTCACGTACAAGGATGAAATGTCTAAAAACAATTTACAAAAAATATCAACAAGGTACAAAGAGACGACTGGGAATGTTAAAACTGGAAAGTGCTTTGGTCCTCGGGGATCTGGAAAGTATAGCCGGCTTCAGTAGCTACAGGAACCACAGACTCATCATCTTCATTCTGAAACAGAGGCGGGACGGGAGGAGAGAAGCATTACAGGATTTACCAAGTATTAGCATGTTTTAACAATCATTTGATGGATTAAAATAGATTCTGTGGACCAGGACCAGTCAAGAAAGGGTCTATTGTGAGTAGTATTAAAGACAGCTCATGTAAGCAACAGAAGCCTTTGGACAGTGATTTCACCAGAAAAAACAAAAAAAACACCAGATAAACATTAAAATGAGCATTATATCGAGGAATCAGAAACTTGCAGTAACCAGCAAACATCTAGCTTAGGCTACTATATCGTTGCATCACATGCCACATTTATTCTTTGGCAACAGTAAGTAGCGAGGAGTAACCACACAAGTAACAACTGCCGCCCTGACAGATTTGCCATGACCGTTGTCATTTAATCTGTGACGCATGCACGCATGAACGAAATCAACATCCGCCTCCTGTTCACTTTCGATCTATGTGAACAGCAGGGCCAAAAAAAAACGTTCACTTCCAGTGGTGACGCAAATTCACATCTTCGCATTCACGAATATTGCCTCGGCAGGCGATATTATAATTGACAATGTAGTCACACTTCCTCTGCCGGTCTAAATTCTTTCCATGTTTGTGTTGAAGGGAGTGGTTGGCATCCCAGTTGTAGCAAACTATCCAATCGTACTGAGCGATGTTCCTCGACAAAGTCTTGGCAAATTCTGCACATTTTGCAAAACGCGACGATTTCTGCTTGGCTAGTGCGTAGTCTGTTAACTAGTAACACTTACCTCTTCAGAGAAGAACTGGTCTATGATTTTAAGAGAGGACTTGTAGACAGCTTCGTTGTTATGGGACTGAAGCGCCTCAATCTTGTCCAAACCGCCCAACTCCTCAATCATTAGGCAGAGTTTTTCACTCTCACCAGTTTTGAATGCCATCTGTGGAGAAAGAAAGAAAAACAACCTGTAAGACTAATAGTTCCCTCCCCGAGAGATGAACCTGTGAGCGTTAATCTGTGACTGTCAAGAATCCATCTGCATTATTCAGACGATAATGTGACTGAGATTAAATTCTGCTAATCTTCCTGTTTCTTAATCTCAGAGAGCCACAGTTTTAATCTCCGTTTCCTCTGGACCTAAAAGAAATATCTGCTGGCAGAAGAATATGTAAGAGTACTTTTAAAAGCATACTTCTCTTAAATGATCTTCTTTCTTGCAGTTCTAGGCAGTAGTCTACCATCTACTCTTACTCTTTGCGCGTCTGAATGGTTTGAATTTTAGTGCATTTTCCTTCACTTGCCAAAACCTCAATGCACACACAATCTTTAGACGTTATCATCAAGTTTCTCATCTCTTGGCTTACATGAAGAACGAACTACTGAATAAGTTGGATCCGAAATGTGTCTTCATTAACATCTCATCATATCAGACCTAGATTTGTTTTTATTGTAGTGATTTGGTGTGCTTTGACATTACAGTTTTCTAAAAATATGCTTTGGAGTAGTTTACTGTAGTTTAGTGCCTTACGACTGAATTGACAATGATCTTATAACGTTGACAAAAAATAAGCAAAAGTAAGCGACTCCAATGCAAACACAGCAACAGGTTCTTGACAACATACCTGTAACATATTGTAGATTGCACCCAGGATGACCACGATGATTTTGCCGTCTTTGGCAGTCAGCAGGTTGAGCAGCGGCTCCAGCACATTGCACCGGACCAGGAAGGACACTTGCTCCATCGTTCCACCGCTGATGTAATTGGTGACAGCCCACACGGCCTCCTTCTGAGTCTTATAGTCTCCCTAAACAGAGAAGACGTCTGATGTTAAACTAGTAGAGACACTGAAGATATACTTAATGACCCTTCATGAATAAACCTGAAATATTATAGATTAGTTGCTTTACAAAATGAGTTTATAAAATAAGAAAACCATGCATAATCTGCAGCAGGTCGGAAAGAAGAGTTGGGGAAACTGGGACTGTGCTGCTAAGGTAATATCAAACTAGAGAATACATTTACACTATGGTGCTGCACTGTGGCTGTCCATTGTTATTATGAATTAATGAATCTCATTTGGACTATTGTAACCAGCTATATGTTCAGTCTGCTCTTGTGTTCCGACCTTTTGGAGGATCTCCACCAGCATGGGTACTAGGCCAGCATTGACAACCTCCTGGATCTGGGTGTCTTTGCCTGCAGTGATATTGGACACTGTCCAAGCTGCTTCCTTCTGGATGTTGGGCTTAGGGTGACACAGCAGGCTGGGGAACATCGCCAGAGCACCTGCATCCAGGACGCACTGTGTCTGCTCGTCTGTCCCGGTCACAATGTTGCCAAGTGACCGCAGGACCGGAGGCTGGGGGGTGAAGGAGAGCAAGTCAGTTATCTGTAGTGTTCACGATTTAGGAATAATATATATAGGAGGAACGACGGTGATGACGATGAATGTGATGAGATACCTAAATCCTGTGTGTTAATGTCCCAATTCAGCACCATATGTCTGAAGCCGCTAACAATGCATGCAAGAGCAGACTAAGCTTGATTTTCAATTACAATGGTCCACATCGCACATCTGCACCAAAGACTTCAGCTTTTGTAACAGTAATCTGTTCTGAACTCAGCCAACACACCACAGGAGTGAACATGTGTAAGAGAAGTACTGAAAATAGAAGTTCTCAAAAAATATGACCCAGACAGAAAGTTGTTTTCTTCAACTTTAAGGTATAGGAAAAATACACAGGAGGATGTACGCAAAAAAGGACGTCAGTGTGGGCTGTGACAAACTTCTTGAAGAGCGATGGTATTTGTGACCATAAAACGAGCACTCTTGGATCCAATGGAACAAGCAAATATGTTGAGATATGTTGAGTGCTCTGTTGAGTCAGAAATCAGACTCAACAGAGCAGCTACTTCTGATGGATGAAGGTAATTTCCGCGGACACACATACCACAATGGAGAGCTCCCCCCAGGATAGCAGCTGGACCAGGCGGGGCACCAGGCCGGCCTGCACCACCACCTCTATCCTCTCATTGGAGCCGTCGGTCAGGTAGGACACGGCCCAACAGGTGTCGGCCAGAATCTCCCTGTCGTCGAGGTGCAGGAGGCGCACCAGGGCTGGGAGCAGCTGCTGCACCGCCATCAAAGGAGGGGCCGGGTTCTTGTTGCGACACAGGTTGGACAGCGTCCAGGTGACATTGCGCAGGTAGCCCGGCTAGGAAGGTGGATTAAGAACCAAGTGTCATTTCACGACGTCAAAGTGTCATAACATGACAGCTGTTAGAGTCACAGATACTGGGAATACTCAGGTTTATTCAAGGACTTCTGTAAAGAGAGCCGTCGCCAAACTAGGGCAAGGCGATTATTCAATATGATCATTTATAGTCTTTCAAAGGAATCATTTTGTGATTAAATCATATCAAGATATCGTGATACACAATTACTTTGTATAAATTGATAAACAAGCACATACTAACTGAAAATAATCGGTAAATATAAATCTCAATCTTGCCATTTTTACAACCAGTGTGAACAGCAGTCCGTGTCAACTGGTCCTAAACAGTGTGGGTGTGCATACACACGTCTCTTAAAACCAGCAGTGCAATCATTTTGACAGAAACTCACGGGAAACACAGACAGGTCAGGGGTTGACATCAAGGCGAGGAGTGGATGGAGAACACCGTGTTTTAACACTAGGTCTCTGTAGTTGGATCCATCACCTATATGTGTGTGTGTGTGGGGGGGGGGGGGGGACAGTCGGGTTATTACTACAATAGACAATAGGGAGTTGAGCATTTCAGAGGTTGTTCTACAACTACCAGAACATGCAAGGACTGTTTTTCATCATATGTTTTAATACAGTTACTGACTCAGAAAACAACCAATGCTGCTACTCTGGTAGACCATTGGCCATTGGTTCCTTCCTATCCTGCGTGAATCACCTTTGAACTCACTTTGTCGAAACAAAACATTTAAGATTTTAGCACACAAATTACATGAATTGAAAACCCCTCAATATTAAAGCCTGTGGAGACCAACAACACTTCCAGACAAAACAAAGGAAGCATAATTGCACACAATAACAAAAACAAATGCTCACATCACATCCATCCAGACACATAAACTGAACAGCATAATGGAGCATCAGAAGTAAAACAAGTGACTCAAACCCAAAGAGATGTATAATGTCGTCAGCCTACCTGCGATGTTACCCAGGGCCCAAATGGCCTGCTCGCTGATGTGCGGGTGGGGGGATGCCACCAGACTGATGAAGGCTGGGATGGCCCCACCGTCCACTACGGCAGTGGTCTGGTCTGTGGTACCTGAGGCGATGTTGGTCAGGGCCCAAGCTGCCTCAAATTGGATGGGGGGGCATTCAGATAGAGCCAGAAAACTAACAAACCTCGGGATGAGGCTGGCAGCAATGAAGCTGTCAATCGGTGGATCCTTTTCTCTGGAGAGGACTCTCCTGTGCCAGGACAAAAAAAAAAAAAAGAAGGTGGGGAGTTAACAAAGGGAAAGTTTTAGCATTGTTTAAATGTCAGAGTAATGACTAGGGCGGGGTGATCATGTTTAACAAGTTTGGGAACATATTGATTTTCAACTCAATAACAACAAGCAAGTCCACAGAAGAACATGCTTGAAACCTGGTGTTATGGACACCATTGTCATAATACATAGGATAGATAGTGTTGCAGTTGAGGATTGAGCAATACAGGATTGCATGAAATGCAATTGCAGCCCTTTTTTCTTTAGCATGTCAAAACTGGTCGGCCGAGGTCCTTTAAAATGATTTTACCTGGCTGCCTGCGTGGCCTGCAGCTGATGTTCTAGACTCTGGCTTTTTACTCCTCCTACAATCTCCTCCAAAGACCAGTACTGAGGAGGCTGGGGAAACAGGGAAAGAAGCAGGTTAGCTATCTGCCCAGTACACCCGGGTTATAAATAACCCCAAAGATGCACTGGGACATGCTTGGTATGTGTTTAGGTCAGGGTTACAGGATCAGGACAATGCAGTTAGTTCAATCATAAACAAACAAAAAAGAAAAAGAAAACATGTTGACCTAAGACTTGCTGGTTGTTGAGACTAGTTGGTGCTAAATGAGGGAAAAGGCTTCACACTGTTATCATTAGGTAGATAACAGAGCGGTCCTAGTTTGATCAGCCTTTAAGGTTCAAATTGACTAGACTTATTCTCCGGGGGTATCGTTAGGTATGGAGGCTGTTGTAGCTCATTCGTGGGCAACTAAATTATACAATCATATGTAAGTCATGGAAAACACATGGAAACCAGTTGTATTTATTTCTGGTGCGTCCTGTTTACTCTTCCAAGCCAAATCCAGTGACTCAGAGATGACACAGAGGAGCTGCTGTCTATCTGCTGTCTGTCTACCTGCTGTTGTCTACTACCTGTGCGTTGGGGTCGTTCTCTTGGAGAGGAGAGGTCGGCTCGTCCAGGAGGCTCTGGACGTTTCTCCTCTTCAGGATCTGATCATCCTTCTTTGCTTTTCGTAGCTCCACATTGACTTCAGCTCTTCTCCGTCTGAGCTCCTGAAGAAGTCAAACCCCATACAATCAGAAGACGCCTTTTATAACGATTAGCTATCGCTATCGTACGTGATTAATGTTATACTGTTTATGTTATGCCGTTACTTGCAGAACTTACGTTGACATCTTTCCCTTTGTTTTTGAACTGGGTGAGACGAGCTCCGTTGTCGTTGCAGGCTGACATTACTGACCGTTGATCAAGACAATCGATTCCAGTTGAATTGCTGAAGACGCTCCCTGTTTAAAGATAATGATTTAAAAGAAACCAACGGTCGTACCAACGGCTGCTTTTACTACCTTCTCTGTTAGCTAGCTAGCCGGTGAATTAGCTAACGCTAGCAGTTAACCCCGGCCGCTTGTCTTGAGGCCAAGCCGGTTATCTACACCATGTTATATAACACCATGTGGCAGATATTTAGATATTCACAAGAGTAGCGACAATACGCTCAAAGTATAAGCAATAACCTAAACTCTTAACGTAACTATAACTTACATGTGGCCAACAGCGTGTGCGACGTACTTACCTTAGGGTTCTCGTAATTTTTTTTTATTACCAACGTGACGTCATTTATATACCACCTTGTTTTCCTGTGTTTTGATTGGTCAGTCGGGTACAAGCACCGCCCATAGTAAAAAAATGCTTCAAACAACAAAGACGTTGTCAAAGGCAACCGCGAGCATTGGTATCGCGAGATAAAACTACCACATCTTCGTGTGTTGGTTGGATTTCATTGTGGACCATTGCAGCCATGTCTGAAACCCTTATTGTACCATGGGTAACATTTAGCCCCAATAACAATGTGTCGTTGAATCTTAGATGCGAATAGACATGCTTTACCCACTGATTATATGACGACCTTTCTTTTTTATAATGGTTGTTTTCTTCTTATAGCCACGTATTGACCCAGTGGCCTAATGGATAAGGCATCAGCCTCCGGAGCTGGGGATTGTGGGTTCGAGTCCCATCTGGGTCGCATTTACCTCCTTTTCAGTGATAATGATAATGGTTTAGAGCTTTGTCTTGGTAATTACTGAAATCATTAATTGGTCCATGCTGAATACTCACAATACAAATAGCCATTCAATTACTCTACAGTTCCGTATTCTGCAACAAAATCAGTCACTATTTAATTCAAGTTAAATTGTATTTTCTGTAGCCAGAATACAAGAAATGTAAATGTAAAAAAACGCAAATGTAACACAAAAGCACACAAACTGCCATACTGAATGAATAAGCCTCATGATGGTCTCAGCATAACCTCTCTCAAGCCTTACTGTAAAAGTGAAGAGCAGAGCAGAAATGAATGAGAGCCTCATGATGGTTTTGCTGAAAATGGGAAGCTCTGTAGTTACCGGAAGTGAGAATATAACATGATTTCTGCATTTATTCTGGTTTGACGAATTCAATGATGTGCTGCAGTCCCTCCCTGTGACCACCAGAGGGCAGTAAAGACAACACATTTGAATAATCCTCACTTCAATCCAGCATGAAGCTTGGCTAGCACTATTTACACTGTACGTGTCATCACTGCTAAAACCCACCATAAACTCTCTAGCATTAGCCAGCTCAGCTACCACGAAAGTCATATGACCCTCCACCAGGTTGAGGTGACACGTGACCTGAGAGCATTTAGCAGTATTTTAGAATAATTGGTCTTCACTGCCCTCCAGTGGTCACAGCGAGAAACTGCAGCAAAACGTTAAATTCGTCCAACCAAGCGTTCAAGCAGAACTGATAGCAAGTATTCTCACTTCCGGTAAATCATTTCAAACTAAAATGATCAAAGTGACGAAATCCTAAAGTATAGTAAACAAATTCGGGTCAACGTCATCTCAGTCAGCCTGTTAGTAGTGTTTACTTTTCTGTTTTTTTCTTTATTATCTTACACTGTTGAATACTGTTTGATGCAGTAATATATAATAATTTGTATTTTTTTTACAGTGTTCAAATATATGTTCTTATTCGTGCCATGAAGAATAAAAAACTGTGACCACAAGACTCATTTCATGTGAATTTGTGATCTTATCAGATTGTTTTAAGAAGATGCTAATTTTCTTAAAGCATCTAATTTAACGATGTGTTGCAGTTCTTCATTGTGGCCTCTAGAGGGCAGTGAAGCCACGTTTATATTTAATACACTGGTAGACTACACCTTCACCTCCGCCACGCATCAAGGTGCGCTAAAGTTACTAGAGAAGTTGCTAGTATCACTTATCCTGAAGTTGAGTGTATGTAACGTTCTCCAGCAACCTGTCTAAAAAAGGTAAAGCAAGAAAACCATCAGTACAGAAAATGTTGATGATTAGACGTATGAGAAGAGAAACTCACACTTTACATAAATCCTACTTGGTAAACAAAAGAGAATATCTACACAGAACCGTATTTCCCCTCTATATTGTAACAATTGTAAAACGCTTTGGCAGCATTCTTAGAATCCATTTATGAATGAAAGGAGTGTCGATCACGTCAAAGTGTTTACTTCTGTTTTAGGGACGTCCCACCGTCTCCCTCTCCGTCCCATCGCATGTCATTCCTGAGCCGCTCGTATAAAAATCCCAGGAATCCCGTGTCTGTAGCAGATCTTGAAGTGTGTCCACACTGAACATCTAGGATGACCGGGATTATTCTGTTTCTCTTGTTTCTAGGGTTTCCTCTTTACAAGACAGAGGAGCATGTTGTCAATGGTGAGTGTACTCTTTTGTTTTAATGTAGTAGTTTTGTACATCTGTATGTGTTGAAGAAATTAGGTTTATTTTTTCACTTGTTGTCTTCTTTTATTGAACAAATATAATTTCACAGCAACATGCTCTGTTGTGATTTATTATTTACTTTGGTATTTATTGTTCAACTCTGTGGCGATCTTTGGATCCCACCAATACAATATCCCTTACATCAGTATTATTCTGGGGTTTGTCAAAAAATATATAAAATCAAATTAAAAAAGGTGAACGATTATAAGGAAAGTTTTGTCTGCATGATTCCCATGAGGAAATATTACATCCCAGAACAAGTATGTGATTTTGATAAAATGCAAAGTGAATCATATTTGGCAGCATTTCATAACTTTGATGGATTGGGGTTCATTACAAAATCTATCTGAGCTGTAGATTCAATGAGTGTCATACTCTCGAGTAAGAGTAAGTTCCTGATAAATCTCCAGTTAAGGTACCAACACTAACTAATACTTTATTAATGAAGCTGAATAAGACCCTAAATATTATGTTTCAAGGAACGTCTTGTAAATGAAATAAAACCATTGTTGTATTTTCCTGTAAACCAGAGGGGCTTTTATATCACATTAACACACCAAATCAAATTGAAGGGAATGTCTAACTGAAGTACAACCTTTTGTTTGTGTCAACCCAGAGCTGTACACTCTGATAGAAAAGGGTCAAACCAGCTTTGGTGATCCAGCTCCAAACAACCAGAGCTGGGTGGTGGTCAAAGAGCCCTCCCTGCCCATCAATGAGCTTCTAGAGAAGAGCAGCAAGACCGGCGAGTCCAAGTTCACCCTGCATCCTCTACCCTCTGCCGTCTGGCCGAAGCACAGTGACCTGGCCCCCATCCATCGCCACCATGGCCCCCACAACAAGAGCAAAAAGCCCCCCAAGAGCGACCGTCTGATGGAGCACAACAGCGAGAAAGCCCGAGGGGAAGTTGCCGGACTGCTCCCCAAAACCCCGCTGAGTGGAGCCACAGCTGCGGTCACCAACCGCACCGTGCAGAAAACCCATCAGGAGACCCAGTCCAACATCAGTCCTCCTCAGCAGGGTGAACCAGATGGACACCCCAACTCCAGACCCAGGGGTCCACTCCTCACACAGCCTCAGACTCAGCCGCACCACACGGCCCCTTCCCCGCGCAGAGATCCCCCCAACCGACGACTGGACCCCGAGGAGAACCGGCCAGGGAAGTCCAGTCTCTATCAGTCTGGTATCAGCGCAGCGACCCGGAACAACAGCCGCCCGCCAGTCGTCTTCAACCGGCGCTCCTCCAGCCTGCTTTACCAGTTTGACATCCTGAGGCGAGGTACGGGAAGATGTGTTGTGTTCTGACCGGTGCATCGATACATTGTTGTCCACATATGCAGCAGCAGCATCTTTGTTACTTTATTGAGCTTTATCCATTTTTAAACTCCCTTCAAAAAAACTTCAAAAAAAAGATTGAAATTATGTAAGAGTTTAGCCATATGGGAAAATATTATTTATGCTCAATATCCCTGTAGTTATTACCAGTAATATTAATATTATTATATTACCCGTCACAGTGACAAATAACTTAAACCAAACACAAAGCTGTTGTATTAATCACCACAAACTGTAAAATAAGACAACACAGTCAGTTTTCTGTGGGCTCAGAGCAGTAAACGTATGATTCAACAAGCCGTTCAGATTTGACTAAAGTGTCACATGCAGGCTCATTTGAATATATCGTCCCTCATCTGAGTATCTCCACCCTCCGCCTGAACGCTAGAGAGGGGGCGTTAAAGAGACAGGCACTAAAACGGAGCGTTTCAGACAGAAGGTGAACTCAGAAATATTCAGAAAAAAAAAAAAAAATATGTCTTTTTTTGAGCATGTAAACATGTTCTAGTGGAAACCCAAAATACAAGCATGAATCTGAAAATTAGCATGATATATCCCCTTTAACCTTTTCTAATGTAAAATGTATCTCGTTAAAAGAGGCCTATCTTAACATTTGACCACAAAAAGAGCAAGTAATGACAAAACTACACATTTAACAAAATGTCTTTGAACAAAAAGGAAACAAGGGCTCAAAAGCCAAATGTGTTGTTGCATCCTGGTGGCCTATAGGTTTAACATACTGTCCATGTCATTGCAATGCCCCCTGGGTTAAGTCTGGCCGGGGATCTCATCTCTGTTCCCACATTTCCCGTCACTCTCCACAGTCTCCTGCCTAATAGAAGGCTACAAAATACCACCTCATAAAACACCTAAAAAAAACCCAACACATTAGTTTTACCTTTGTGGGAATGAGTCAGTCATGCAGTGATATCATGCACGCTAGAGTTCACTCAGACAGTGATGGTTTGAACCCTTCCACTGTTAATGAGCATCCTCCGCCACTAATTACAACCACTTCCCCTTATATCTGTCTGTTAGTGTTTCCCTTTGTGTGCAGTGAGGTGGTAACGAAAACTAAAGCAAAGCTTGTGATAAGGTCCTGATATTGTGATTAAGATGGAAAATGTGTCACACACACACACACACACACACACACACACACACACACACACACACACACACGCACACACACACACGGCCTCCTCCAGTCCCATGTGGAGGAATGTGACGCCTGGGTTTTGTAATGACAACCGTGTTCTTTTCTAATGCCGCTGGAATGAGATTGTGGCAGCAGACTGTCCCTCTTTTTCTCATCCCTCCATCCTGTCGTCTGCTTGTCTTCTTCTCCGCAGAGTCCGACTTCACACATGATGCCTTCTGCATGAGCGAGTGCAGGAAGGAGAAGGAGGAGAGAGAGTATTACTGCTACAGTGAGTTTGGTACGTACCCAGCCTGAGACAAAGATAGTGCTTTTGTCACAAACTTAATTAAAATGCGGGAATAGCTTAAGAAGGTCCACAAAGGTCAAATAATTAACATGCCTGAACATTTTGAATACAACTCTGGCTTTATGGAGTATTAACTAACCATCTACTGGTTAAAAGGAGAGTTGTGATAGTAAACTACTGTATGTAGCCAGCAGCTGTGGCAGCCAAACGTTCATTTTGAGACTATAAGTAACAGTTTAAAGAATTATTTCAACATTTCTGGATTGGGAAGATTGATACCACCCTCATGTAAAGGCCTATACAATAAGTATGAAGCTACAACCAGCAGCCGGTTAGCTTAGCTTAGCATGAAGACTGCAAACAGGGGGAAACAGCTAGCCTGGCGCTGTCCAGATGCAACAAAAATCTGACTACCGGCCTGTGCAAAGTTCACTAATCAAGTAACACGTTACATATTGTTTATATAATGTGATTTTGTTACTTTTGGACAGAGACAGGCATTTTCAGTGCTTTGTGCTATGCTAAGCTAAATAAAAGCCGCTCGTTTGCACAAAACATACAGATGTGCATATACTGAATGCATGTGTGATGTTGTTGTATTTGATGTTCGTCATGTCCCTTTAACAGCTGTCAACGGGATAGTTCACGACATCGATGTGTTGCGTAAAGGAATACGCCTCATTACACTGATGGTGAGCAGTGACGGCTTCTACAAGATGAGTCGTCTCTATGTGACCCCAGACAGCTTCTTCTTCAAAGTTCGCCTTCTGGTCCTGGACACCTACAAGTGCAGCAAGCCCTGCCCTGACATCAAGCTCGGTGAGTGGAGCGCGGTCGCTCAGAAGCCTCATCAAATAAAACGGTGACATGAGGTTTCGTATAAACTGTGATGCTCTTAACTGTATTAGGTTGTTATTCATTTAAAGGTTTATTAAAGAATGAAAGACTTAAGATCAGATTTAAGAGAAGAAATGCAGAAGTGTCATGACCCATCAATGTATTCTTGTATGGGATGTGGGAACTCTATTTTCCTGAGATCAGCAGAAGCAGAGACATCCACTTTGTTTAGTGCAAACATCAACAATGCTCCAGTGTGCACGTCCTCCCAGCCATTTCAACATTTACCCTATTCGTTCCCAAGGGACCAGATACATTATGATGGGCCAGATCTACCACCGGAGGCGCCACCTTCCCAGTGACCTCCTGAACCTACTCGGGGGTAAACTGAAGCCCGGAGACGGCCTCCTGCGAAGCAACAACTACGTCAAGAGATTCAACAAGCGGAAGCACCAGAAGGCCCTGGAGGCCACCCGCTCCAGGTGTAGGTGAACCAAAGATAAGACTATCGGCCCCTGCTGCAGGGGAAGAGACATTGCAGCTCACCTGAAGCGATCGTAACCAACCCCTCAGTATTGTGCAAGACGGAAGACATTTTGCAGAAGGCATGGATTTATTTTCACATGGACTGCTATGACGTATCCAAACCCGGGTTCATATATTTTTTTTTTTTCTCCTCTGTAAAGTTCCTGAAGCACGGACTTGTGGTCTCTTTGATACAGAACACAATCAGCTTCAATTAAATGGATTTCGCACCATCATTTTGTAACGTTTGGGGCATCACACAAGGGTGTCCCCACTATCATTTCCTCAAAATAGCAGCTCCACATTCACTCATGGCTGGTTCATGAAGTCCCTGCATTGAAAAGGTATACAATTGGCTCACTTCTAAAGGGAATTTGGCTCATCTGAAGAACATGAAGCCGCAAAATTAGTTTACAGAATGGGTATTATTTCGTCATATTGCATCAGCAGTCACATGGGCGTGTTTCTGTTTTATCCATGTGCGCGTAGCAAGCCAATTTTTTTTTCTGCTGAGTCAGATCCCGCTTCTGTATTCCCACTATAACCCAAGCACACATTTGAACATGCATACAGTACAGAGACTGTAAGATCATTGGTTTAATGTTGTTTTTCTTGCTGGGGCAGTAGCGTCTTAAAGCATGCTCCCATATTTAACAATTGAGTTTGAGAAAAGAACTCTTCGACAGGACATTAAAGAGAAACGTATTTTCCATACAAACACATATTGACAGTTGCATAGTACATTTTATACAGGAACCTTGGATCTCATTGTACAAATCCCACATTTCAGTCCTGTTAATTCCTTCGATTAAATAATGCTTCTAAATTTATGTGAATGCAAAATGTTGTATAGCACCCAATACTATTGTTTTAGTAACTCTCAACCCTGTGCATGTTGTCACTGTGGTTGTTATTGGTGAGCAGGAAATGCACTATTATTGTTACAAGGACCAAAGGGAGGGAATAAAGGGCCTGAAAAAGCAGCGACAAACCCCAGTGGAGGAGGAGGAGGGAGAAAAAGGGAGAGACGGCACACTGGACCTTTGCTTGTCATGAGAACGGCTTATTTTTCTAACTTTAATTATGTGTCCATGATAAAATATCTGCTTGAGTGGATCGGGACATCAAAAGGGGCCCTGCTGAATGAGGAGGGGAGGGTGTTGTTCTAGGGACTAAGCCATAAATCTAATCGCAGGACTCTGATCCTCTCCGCACCTGGACACATGACTTGGAGAAGTGCCTCCGTCACAGCTCCTCTTTGGGATGGCTCTTGTTTTCTTGTTTTACACACAAACACGTCCTCCTCTGGGAGGGCCAAAGCCCAAAAACGGGTATTTAAAG
Source organism: Cebidichthys violaceus (assembly GCF_023349555.1). Classification (NCBI taxonomy): domain Eukaryota; kingdom Metazoa; phylum Chordata; class Actinopteri; order Perciformes; family Stichaeidae; genus Cebidichthys; species Cebidichthys violaceus. The sequence continues at coordinate 17,370,787 of NW_027176594.1, forward strand.
TATTTAGGCAGGATAAGAGAAAGCGAGAGACGTGGGCAAGGTGGAGGAGAAATAAATATGGTTACGTAAGACGACACAGGGAGGGGATTTAGGCTGGAGAGGGAATGTTGGGTCTGTCTTTCTAAAAGGATAGCTTCTTATTTAATCAGAGATTTCTAGCTTGATCGTAGTTCGACCCTGAGCTCATGAAAGGGAAAACTTGCACTGAACGCTTACTTTGCTTACCCATACATGAACCCAATAAAAATGTGTATTTGTTTTGTACTCAACGACCCCGTGAGGAATTTATTTGTCTTTAGACCAACCCTCCACTCATGCTATCACATACATCTGCCCACTGACCGAAACATTGTTCCTCATTATCTTTCCCAGTGATTGCATGGGAAGAAGCCCCGAAAAGTAAGTCAGTCTAACTAGAGTTCAACAACCACGGTCTCTGTCTGGCCTCCGGGATGAGAGACCAACTTGAGAACTTGGACGTCGAGGCAGGCAGGGCTAAGCCTCTTTTCTCCCCCTCTGTCCGTCTGTCAGCTCGGCCGGTCGGTTCCCAGGCTGGAGGAAGCCTCTATCTGGGATCAGCGCTGGAGGGAACAGATGCAGGCGGGCAGGAAACAGGAGCCTGCTCCACATCTTGGCTACTATCGCAGCGGGAGGACATTCCTCATTGCAGAGGATGTATAGGAGGAGGAGGAGGGAGAGAAAGCGGGTTGGAGAGGAGAGGGAGGTGGGAATATCTCAGTTGCTTCCTGTGTGATAGCCCCCAAGCCACAAGGGGGGAGTGAGAGAAAGAGGCGAGGGCGGTGGATTGAAACCACATCTGCGGTGCTTGCAGCGTCCACACCAGCCTCTGGATTCATTTAGCGGTTTGAGTGGGGGGGGGTTACGAGAGGGAGGTGTGTGTGGGAGGAGAGCAAAAGGTCAACCTTTTATGCGTCATGTTGGTAATTAGATCACAGGAAGAGTTTGTATGAGTGTGTTGGAGGACATGACCGTGTCCAGATAATTGACCCGCGTTAAGAAGGGGATTGAAGTTGCCGCGTAGGGCCGGATTCATTCTTGAAGAGGCCCTGGAGAAAATGAGCAGTGGGCCCTCTCTTTCTCCCACTATCTGTGCATTGTAGGTAGTAATTAGTTTGTTGTTTCTTGATTAATTTATTTTATAGAATACACTGTGTAAACATTATCTTATGCATAAACTACATACATGAACATAAATATCCATGTATGTGTAAATCAAACGGGGCTTAAAACTAGATTGTAACTCCTCCCCTTGGGCAGATAACACATTTTTGGGGCACTTTTGCTCTTTTTTTAAATCAAATTAAAGACGCTAGTAGAGTTGACAGAAAAAGAGATAGACAAGCAACGGGGACGCCCCATAATACGTTATTTTAAAAAGGTATCTCCTATCACTATGCAGACAATGTTTAATTATACATCTCACTTGAGCCCAATTTTGTCTACATAACTATCTAGAATAGATGCCAGATCCTTTCTTCAACACAGATGAAACAGATGTTATTTCTGCCACACCCAACCTTGTCCCAAAGGTAATAGAGGGTCTCTTTATTTTCTTTCCTCTGACGTTAAACGTGTAAAGGTTTCACTATGGACCAGGAACAGACTCATGCATTCATTCCATCTCGTCTCTTCACCCGCCTTTCCAAAACATCCCGGTATCACTCACAAGTGGTCCATTTCTGTACACTGCCTCTACATTACATTCAGAAACCAATTCAAGATTCTTACAAACTTGGATATGTTGAGGTAAGATCAACTCTCTAGTGTGTCTGTGATGAGCAGAGAGAATCAAAGAAAACACAAGTCTTTGGAGAACTGGTGTCAAAAACATTACTTTATTATCTAGGATGAAATGTCCTATCAAGTACAAAAAAGAGAATCTCTTCAGAGTTGCCACAATCAGTTAAAAACATAGAGTATTTTTTATCTGCGGTTATGTTTCCTCAACATTACTTAAAAACAGAACGTTTCATTGATATGAATAAATAATACAAGAAATGCAATGTCAATATAGAAGTTATGTTGAACTGGTTGGTTTCTTACAAAAAAGAAAAACTCTTTGCAGGAGTTAACTGTGTCACTCTACCCCATTCAATACCTGTATGCTCACAATATGCAGCGCTTTTAATATAAAGGGCAATTTCACCTAAAATGTAGAGTTCACTTCAATTTAAGAGAAAAGAAGAGACAGATAAAATATACAGACGGGCTTAGTTGCTGGTTCAAAGAGTGAAAAATAAAAGTTTCTACTGCTCTAAAAATCGTTCATCTCTACATATTTGGACAGCCATAGTATACAATAGAGATTACAAATAGTGGATGAAACACATCGTCATCAGATTACAAAGTAGCAGACATTTGTGTGAAAGACACAGTAAAGAAGACAGCAGCAACATTATCTCTCAACTCTGCGAATACACAAAAAACTGATTGAAACCAAAACATTTGCTTGATTTTGAACTGTTTTTAACAATTTAAAGACATCCGTGTTTTATGACTGCTCCCCCGCCTACAAAACTGATAATCACAGATTACAAAAATGTTCCCAAATATGATAAAAATGCAGCTATAAAATTTTCATACAAACCCCACGGTACAAAGACTCCCCAGTCCCCACTCAAAGTTAACTCCCAGACATGCTGCCGCAGACCGCAACATAACTGAGTTGATGCTGAGTGGAAAAGTCCATTATCCAATTACTTAACCATGCTTTGAGGGCGAGTTGAGAGACATATGTGAGCCAACCTGTCAACTTCAATGAAATATGTTGGAAGAAGTGGCTGACAGATAAGGGGAGAGAGACTTACAGACTCAGTCACTGACAGAATCACAGCTTTTGACGAGACCATGTTTCTGTTTGTCTGTGTGTGTGTGTGTGTGTGTGTGTGTGTGTGTGTGTGTGTGTGTGTGTGTGTGTGTTTGTGTTTGTGTGTATGGAGGGAAGGACAGTAGACCTAAAAGCTCAAGCTTAAAGGAGCACAAAGCTCCGTCAACATTCTTCACTTGCGTTTCAGAAAAACACAAAACGGTAAAAGGTCAGAAGAGAGGCAGGATGTGGTGGATGGGATGGCCTGTCCTCTTGTGTTTCCCACTGGAAATTATAACGATCCTGGAACCACATATAAGACCCCTTGAATTACTCGAGTGAGTGCCGTCTACGCCAAGTTAATTCACCTCTTTTTTTTTTTGTATTTTCTTCTATTAAAAATGGAGCATCTCGGCATCAGGAAATGTACAGTGAAATGAGCCACTGAATGGGAATTTGCCCCCGCGTTTGGCTCCATGAGGCCGGTTCATGCTTGGTGCAGGGCTACACAACATAGTTCAAAGAACTGGATGCAGTGGAGTCAGGTGTGAAGCATGGGAGGTGATGCTGCGCCTGAGAACGGCTGCATAAGGAGGATCTGAAATCTGATTGGCTTCAATGGGGGTTATTTGATTTTCTTGTGGGGGGACAAAGAGTGACGTTTGTTCCTACAGCAACAATAAAAACGCTGCTTTCAGGTTTACAGCCGGTAAATAGAAGAATGAACTGCAAGGTCCTGTACATGGATGTGATGCCTGCCTTTAGCCACATGTGACGCGTACAAAGGGCATTTTCATTTTGATCTCATGGACATCTCCCATGTGAGGCTTTAATGGGATGCTTGTGTCATCAAAATGCGACGGGATGAAATGAAAGTTGTTGCACCTCTGGGTAGGAAGATCAAAGCTCGACACTTTGCAATATAGGGACACACAAAAATAGTGATCGGCTACAGAAATAACACAACTCTTTCAAAAGTCCGCTGCTGAAGTGAGATCAGTTATCGTCCAAACCAGCCAACTTATCAACTTAATCTGCGCTTCCCCATCTGGATCTTTCTTCTCATGGACGGGACGCACTGGTGGGAATCAAGCAGGATGCCAGACAGAGTCCGAGGCCACCCTGCCCCCGGTCTGAAGGAGGGACTTCTCTGCCGTTACGTCCCAATGACACTTTGGATGAAAAAGGGGGCTTCTCTCTCTCTCTCTCTCTCTCTCTCTTGCCTTAGCTCTGCAATGGAGGTGTTGGAGGTTGGGCGCTTTGACACCAGAGCGAGCTGATTTTCAGCTGGGAGCGAGCTCTCCTTCAGAGAGGGCTCAGGTTGGTTTGCAGCCCGACTCGGACAACGGGGCTCAAGTCATTCAGAGGAAACCTCGGTTTGTTTTTTTTTGACACTTGAATTTTAGAGGGGGAGCTAAGAGGCTGCTGATTGTAGTTTGTTGTTATGAGACCTACAGAGACGGGCAAAGAGAGGAGGAAGAAAACAGTTGGAAAACTTCTTGGTGTTTCCTTTTTTATTAAAAGCTTTACAATATGACAAAAATATGCACTAGGGGAAATACAAAAAAACAACAACGACACAAACAAAACAAAAACATGAATTGGATGCCAGTGGGTCAGAGACATTGACATAGACCAAGCAGCCATGTTGGTGGGATGTTATGTACGATGTGTGATGTCAGCCCAACAGTGTATGTACAAGGACTTTTCCTTTAAACTGGAGAGTGTCAAGCTCGCCGTATTTAGAACAGGAAAGCTAAACTAAATCTTTCTCCAATCTGTCTTTACAGATCCTACTATTATTTCCTTTAGGAAATAAAAATAGTCCTTCACAAAGAGATATAATATGCACATAAAATAACATTATACATGGGAACAGCCAATAAAAACAAACTGATAAATGTTGCATGCTTTTAAAAATTCTTGGCTAAGAAATGAGGTACAAATGTCCGGCTGCAGCATGTTGTGACCGATAGGATAAACAAAGGTTCTGTCAAATTAAAAAGATACCTTTTCTCTGTGTGTGTGTTTGTGTGTGTTACAATCACAATCAATAGCTTTTAGTTTGTTTTTTTCAAAACTGAATCTCAAGAAAGAGAATGACAAACTTCCTATTTTGTCTCATATTTAACTCATTTAACAAAATATCAGTCATCTGTTGCAAGAAATGTAAGAAAATAACTTTTCCCTTGAATGCTTTGTGTTACCAACATGGCTGCCATAGTTAGACAGTAGAAACTTGTTTTTCCTTTCCTTTGTTTCTGAAATTAAAAACAAGGATCACACCTACAGTGTGGCTTAATAGATGCACTTTCTTACAACGTTGTTAACGCTGTTTTAAACAAGTAAAAACAGCAACGTCCGGGGAGATAGCAAATTATTGTTTTGTTTGTTTTAAGAGTGACCCAGGCACCCAGGAGTTTGACATCACAATCTGCAAGAGAGAGAGAGAGAGAGAGAGGGAATGGATGGTGTAAATACACACGGGTGAAGCACATGACCGTTTCAGGCACATAGCTGGATGCAAACCACAAGACTCACTGAACTAATTAGACATCAGAGCTGAGATGCTCATAGAAACTCCACGTGTGTCTCGATCTAATTACCTCCAGTTAAACTCACCATGACATGTTCAGCTTGTTCTTCAGTAAATAGCCTAATTAAAGTACAGCCAAGTAAACAACAAATTGTGTAACCATATAAATAATACCAATCTTGTAGTGTGCATCCATCTAAAGCAATCACGCCACGCAGCAAGGGCAATGCAGTGAGGTGAGTTTAGAGGCACAACCAGATGGTGGAGTTACTGGGGCTCATTTGCTGCCTCCATACTGCGGTGCAGGAACAGCATGAAGAGCATTGAGGCCATGAAGAACCGGGTCAAACTTTGCTTAAAATCCTTTGGATGATCTAGAGCTTTGGTTCCCATCCTGAACATGAAAGGCCTGGATTTACTGTTTATTTGGTGAAAAATGAGCCGACTAAAGAGTGACTGAAGATACCACCAACATGAAACTGTAGAGGAGGGGCAAAAAGTAGGGAGGGTAGGGAAAGCCGTGCATCCCTCGCAGAGCACAGAACAAGTCAGGCTTTTAAAATATTACAAGATATGTAATGTTAGTGATGGGCCAGTAAACGTTTCTTTATTACACGAGCCGAACCAATATGAACTGCAAAAATACGCCTTTATCGACAACCCAACCCGCCACCTTTATGCACAACAATGGTCCGGCGCATTACTATTAAAATGAAATAATTCCTAAAATATGACACTGTATTTGTGGAGATTTGACGATGTCAGTGTTTTATGCTGATTTGTTCTGGAAACAGAAGAAGCTTGCTGGTTGTAAGAGCATTCAGTCATGACTCAAAATGAAAAACAAAAAACATGGATGTAAATGTTTAGAGGAAGATGGTGACCCCGACATGCATTTCTACCTTACGGAGTTACATTTCATTGCTCTCATTAGAGAAAATGTGAAGTCGGCTTCACAGCAGCACAGCTGGAACTACCGATGGATTAGTCTCTTACTTTGGGACACATTATTCTGTGACCCGGCGGCTTATAAACACATTGTTTTGTTTCCTCATCAGTTCTGACCGTCACCGGTATCCCCATCTTACCTGCTGGCTTTGAACCCTTTGAGTTTCTGGACAAAGAAGGTCTCCAGAACCTCGGCACACTGGTAGAAGGGCGAGTCACTGGGGTTGTAGTAGCGGCAGTTGTCAAAGATTTTGGTCATGTCGGCTACAAACTCTGTCAGCTTGATGTACTCGCGCTTCTGTATCCTCTCCTCCATGGTGGAAAGGTCTAAGAAAAGGGGATAGAAACAATGGTATGCAATAGAAATGAATGAAAAAAACTACACATTTAGTTGTGAACTTTTGCCAGAGACAAACGTATGCAGAAGCAGTAGATAAATATCAGGCTTTCCTAACCGCCTTTGTTCCACAAATCAGCGCGCCTGCGTCATAGTAATTGCAGCTTATGTGACATGTGTTTGACAGACATTCAAGTATGTTTTTTGGGGAGCACAGTTCATCACTCTATACGTGACAGCAAAAATCCAAAACCGTCGCCAGCTTTAACCTCGATCTAGTCAGCCTTCCAGATCAGTTACTGCGATCTGACCGATGTGTCATTCCTGAGGAGAGCGCCATCATCCGAGTGTCAAATTAGTGCTTCCAAGTCCACGTCCCCCCTGTGGAAGGGAGCTTTCAGTGTTGCTAACCAGGTTAAAAAAAAAAAAGGTAAGCTGGAGTCAGCGAGGAAGCTAAACAGCCGAGGCTTCATACAATCTGCTGCTGCCGGTGGTTTGCTCTGCACGGCGTCCCCGGGGCTGCCTTTTAAACAAACATATCCCACGCTTAACCTCCTTAACCCCGACCCAGCAGGCCAGGAACGTACAAACCGCCTGGTCAATATCAAAGACCTCCTTCTTCTCGGTCATCAGATTTCATCTCAAAACCCTCCAAAAACTACCAACGGCTGCAGCTACACGAGTCAAATGCTCCTTTTCTTCCTGAAATCCAACAAGGTCTTTTTTTCCCCTCGCAGTGGAAGGGAGATGAGAGGACTTGAGTTTCCAGCAGCGGGCCAACAGGAGCTAAGTAAGTAAGCTGGTCCCTTTCCACAGGGAGCCCGGCAGACCCGGAGCAGCTCATTAACGGTCTGTTTGTGTGGAAGTTCAAAAAGGCCCTGCTGACGTAAGTCCCCATTTACATGGCCGGTTTGATCTGAGTTGGAGGGCTTCCTCCCTGCCTGGCCTCCTGGTGGCTGTGTTTGAATGTTTGAGATATAGAGACTGGTTGTTGCTTCCAGGAACCGAAAGCAATTAATGAAATGAAAACAGCACCACGAGGCAAATTTTATCTTTCAAAACGGGGATCGCAACCAATCCCAGTCTTGGAAATTTGCCGATTCATGAGTTGCAATTTTTATATTTTCCGACATAACAGCGCCACAAAGTGCAACATTAAAAGTAACTCAACATTAGAGAAGCCGATCCACAAAAGATACGTTTTTAAGTTTGCTTTCCTTTGATAGTTACCAATCATTTTTCATATTATGTCCTTAAGACATTTTTGGCTGATTATAATCTAGGGCTGCAACTTCATTGATTCATTATCAATTAATCATGTCAGTGAAATATCAGAGAATTTTTTTTTTTTTTTTTTAAATGTTCAAAAGCCAAAAGGTGACGTCGTCAAAATGCAAATTTTGCTCAACCAACAGTCCAAAATGCAAAGATGTTCAATTAATAATGAAATAAAAGAGAGAAATTCTAACATTCGAGGGACTGAACCAGCAGCTATTTAGTAATTTACCATGATGAATTATTTTTTACTTGATTAAAAAAAAAATTTGCAGATCCTTTTTGAACTGACGCTCCCTGGGATGATTTTTTAAAGTGATTATCGTGTTGCTTTGCAGTTTGATGGCCCACAATGTTGTGTTTAAGTGTTTTACCAGAAAATACCAACAAGCAAGTTTAAAATACAATGTCGTGCTGTGGAAAACCAGCCTCACCACGCAATGGCAATGGTCAGTAAATGAGATAAAACATGCAACGTTTGTATGATACTTCTGATTTGTATTTCATTTCTAGATTTTGAATTCTATTCCAAAAGGCTATTAATGGGAAACAAAGGCTTTCTGAGCAGGTCAGCGATAACACAGTCAGTGAAGGAATGCAGAAAAGTGAGTAGATAGAGTAATTAGAGCTGCTAATTGTCTGAGTGCAGCAGCAGGGAAACATTCAATTACAAACCTTATTGTCAGTATTCACTATTGTGTTTGTGTGCTTTTACACATCTCCTCCACTCACCCATTGGTTCCTTGATAACCCTGTAGTAGTCCGGGGCGTCGTTCGTGTCCACCGGCTCCAGGAACGGCCATGCCATTTTATGCGCCTGCAGAGGAGGGAGAGACGCAGAGAAAGACAAGACACATGAGAAAGCTGAAACCAATGAAGAAAAACAAACGGCTCCATGAAAATGACAGTGGAGGCAGGTGGGTCAACACAGATGTTCCCTCTTACTTTCTTCCACACTTCTATCTATTTCTCTCACACACACACACACACACACACACACACACACACACACACACACACACACACACACACACACACACACACACACACACACACACACACACACACACACACACACACACACACAGAGAGAGACCGCTGGAGAGAGGAGGAAGAGAAAAGAAAGGGAAGCTGGAAAAAAAAAAAAAAAAAGCTGAGGCCAGGCAGCTGTCCAAGTAGCGCTCTGCAGAGCCGAACCCATCAGATAAGACGGACATAGAGGACTTTTGTTTGCTGCTCTTACACTGTAGCGGGGCCACAAGGAGCTGTGTTAGTGTTCGGTCTATCGCTTGCAATTAAACTACTGCTACAGCTTACTGCTGAGTGTCCATTTACTTGTACAGTGAATGTAATTCAGTTCACCCACCGATTTGGTCTGCAGATTCAATTTTTACTGTATTTGTAGGGTGACCAGTGTAAAACAAAAAAAAGGTACCAGAGCAGACAAAGGACTTATTAACTAAATGTATTTGATGTGTGTACACATGTGTTTGTGCAGCTGTTTACCTGTAAGGACCGCAGGATTCTCCGCAGGCCCTCGTAGTCCTTGTCGGTGAGCGGCGTGAAGACCGTCATGGCGTCCTCCGTCGACTGACACTGTGGACACACGTATTCGTCGATGTGGTTGGCCTCGCTCTGCAGGATGCCCACACAGCGACCGTGGTACCAGTTCTGACAGCGGTCACAGCCGATGTAGAACCTGTGAAAGCAAGAGGAACTGTTACTTGTGATGTCGGGCCCTTTGCACTGTCTATCGATGTGATTTATAAATAAACCATTATCAACCGATCAAGAGTGGAGAGATGACTGGAAGATGCAGTTAGGGGAGTCAACTTTCTTGGGTGAGCAAGAATGGGACGAGTGTGATAATGCACAGGAGCTTCAGTCATCTCAAACAAATGCAGGGCAGTTTATTCTACTTATGCAACACCAAAGCATCTACATAGCTCTTAAATATGACTTCAGCTGGACACGAGTTTGACGTCATTATCTGGATTCTTTTGTTTTCGTTTGAATCAAGCCTTACTTTTGAGATTTCACATATTCATCATTGTAGAGCTGACAGTATTGACTATAATCCCACAGCGATGATTGTTTGAAGCCCGGTTTGCCAACAGAAGCAGAGTGAGGGAGTGAGGGAGAGAGTGAGAGAGTGAGGGAGGGAGGGACAGACAGACAGTCACACACACACACTTACTGGGACTCGTCGTACGGCGTCTGACAGATGCAGTACAGCTCCTCTGTGCTGCCCTCTTGGCCCCGTTTGCACTCCACACAGATGTAGTCATCCATCTTCTTGGCCTCCTTCTCTGTAATACCCACACAGTCTCCATGATACCAGTTGGTACAGAGGTCACAGCCAATGTAGAACCTTTAGAGGGGGAAAAAAGGATACAAAAGTGACCAACACTTACAGTAAACTTCAGTTTAAAATCATCATCCAATAGATAGCACAGCTTTTTTATGTGTACGTCTCCACCACATCCAAACAACCGTGTAGATTAGGCAAACTAGATAATGCATTAAAAGAATACGGATGTCCTGATCGGATCTCAAAGACAAAGTATCGGGGTCGAGGCGTTTAACTGATCGTAAAAAGCCAATAAGAGTCATTTATTGACGTAATCTACACAAAAGGTGTGCAGACGATGAAAATAAACACTTAACGGAACACAGTTCATTGAGGTAACTCAGGAAAAGGCTGCAATGAAGCAACAAACACTGGAGGACACTGGAGAGAGGTACAAGGCCAAGACTACAGGGAGGGTTTGTTATTTTTAACTTTGTAATTTTTTGTTAATAATAAAATAAAATTAAAAAAAACATTGACGAACAGCTTGGATGCAGGAAATTCCTTTGTTAAAGCAATGCAGAGCTATTCAACTGACAAGCATGTACATGGAGTGTTTTTAATAACTTTAATGTACTTGAAGTGGGCACTGTGCTGCTGTACTATCTCAGTAAAGAGATTTATCGGATCAGGACTCGGTATTGGCGGATAACCAATAGGCAAAATGGAGAAGTTTGCTGTTTTTTGGGGGGTTGTTTTTTTCCGCGTTAGTACATCACCACATTGATACAATTAGCAAACAGGGTGAAGTTTTGGGTTAATTTGGCTGTATAAGTGACGTTTAAACACCAGCTTCAAACAAAACAAAAAAAAAAACCTCAGAAGCTGAGACTTTTTGTGAGGCAGGAACCAAAACTGAAACTATATTTCTGCAGATGAAAGGCAAGTTGATTTTCTGACTGAGTTCCTACAAGAGGTGATTGAAAAGTTTCACCGGTCAATCGGGCCAGTATGTTGTTGTCTTTTTAGGGAATTTTTAAAGTTGAGTTTCGCTTTGCCTACTACTACCGTGCCTGGGTAATACAGTATTTAAATTCGAGGTCATTGTCATACTTGGTCTCGTCGTAGGGCGTCTTGCAGACGCAGTAGAGCTTGATCTCTTTTTTGCTCTCCTTGGTGCTCGTCGTCGAGATCATCTTCTTCTTCTTGGACTTGGCCGACGTAGCAGTCTCCCGCTCCTCCTCCCGTTTCCTCTTGTGTGCGGAGGCGGCGCTCGTGGTGAGGTGGTGTGGAGGGGTGATGCCATGCTTGTGTGCCAGAGTATGTTGCTGCTGGTTGTGGGCGGCGGCGGCGGCGGCGGCCTGAGCTGCCTGCTGGGCTGCAGCCTGAGCCCTCTCCTTCTCTCTCCGCATCCGCAGCAGGTCTTTCTTGAGCTCCTCCTGAGGAGCGTAATGTCAAGACAGACGGGGTTAAAATGGGTGCTTGGATTTGGTTATTCATGATTTACAATGTTTCAAAGAAATAAAGGTGTTTTCTCTAATGCCATTTCTCGCACCTCTTTATGTTGCATTTTAAACTTCGTGCTTACGTTTTATGTGCCTCATGGTTTTGACAATGTATACATTGGATAATATTTGAATGGACCCAGATTTCTTCCAAATCTTTCAGCTATTTTGTTCCCCCTGCCTGCCTTCATACCTGGGCCTCTAGCTGCAGCTCCTTGTCGAGAAGCGCCCGCTTCTTCAGGATCTCCATCTTGAGACTTTCTTTGTGACGATAAAGGAGCGAGGAGAGCTTGCTGGCGTTGGCCAACCTCCTCTTTGCCTCCACCACCTCTTCCTTCTTCCTCCTCTTGGCAGCCTGCCTCTCATCCTTGTCTATCCGGTCCAGGATGTACTTCATCACCTGGTTGCATACGATCATCCTGGACAGACACAGACAGAAGAAAGGAATTCATTACCGACTTATATCCTCCTGACTTTTTAAAAGTTAGAGGATCATAAATGCACTTTGTATAGAACAGTGGAGTGGTTTATTGTGAGGATGGATACAGTAGAAAAATGTCAAGTCTCGCCTAAAACACAGCTTAAGGATTGGCCATGTGAAAAAGAGCTGTATCCCATTCAGGGTATTTTCTAAAAGGCATAAAATACACACAACAGTCCTGCTGAGAGAGAAAGTGAAAAGAGCATGGAGGACAGGATTATCACATCTGAATCTTGAATTCAGAAAGTCAGTACAGTTGAAGTCACAGAGGAAGAAAGCTATCCCTCTGACATACCAGTGGATTTTTTTTAATCCAAACAACGCTTCAATGTTTTAGAGAGAACAACCTGCACGGCGATTCGCTACTTAAAAAATGTGAACATCTAACTTTCCATGCGCAAGAAATGGCAGTGCGTGTCAATGAACAAAGAAAGTATTTCTCTCAACACAAGTCCTTGAGGTTTTCTAGTGGCTCAGTTGTGTAAACTGTGCAACTACAAACTCCCAAGGTTCTGGACTTTCCTTGTATCCCATCCCTATCCGGCTCTAAATCTTTCCTTCCTCTGCTGTGCCACATCAAATAATTCTTTTATTTAGTCTTTTATAATTGACTTCCTAAAAGAGGTGCTGCTGTGTCGTCATCCCTGTGAGAACCAGCAGTCAGAGTAGTCGTGTCTTACAGATGTTAGAGGGGTATTTGGTTGTTGAGTATTTATTTGTATGAGACTCTGTGCTTCAGTAGCATGGGAGAGGAGCTGAGGGTTGAAAGAGGGGTATGGTGAGAGACGGACAGAAATATGACGACTGGGAAACCACGCTGCTCTTGTAAACATCGGAAGGAGAGGAAGAAAATTCAAGCAAAACAAAATGCACACGGGGATTCAGGCTCATGAGTAGGATCCTATACCGTTTGGTGATTTACTTCCTGCAAATCAAAAGGAAGTACAAGAAACATTAAGCGATACTATAAAAACTAAATAAATTGAATATCAGTATGACAGTAAATCAAGATAATTCATGGCTCTGTGTCCTGAGTATGTTCACTCATGTTCGCCAACATTCACAACTAAGATCGAAAATTGTTGCTCCGCGTTTAGCGACACGGCGCCGCGCTCAGCGCACGTTTGTGTGAATAACGGACAAACACATTTACAGCTGAGGTCAAAGACGGGCCAGGGTTCCTACAGCGCGAGCACTGAAGTACACACTGCCAATGTAGCATGAAAGTGGTGGATACTGATGAAACTGGACACACAGTTATTACTAACAGAACCCTGTTTTGAAGGAAAAGCGAGAGAAAAGGACGACATGACGAAATGGAAATAAAAATAAGCAGAGAGACAGACAACAGACAGCGCTGCTGTAGTGATGTCACGGTAGTCTGGGGTTGGTATTTCAGGTGTGTGTGAATGGGTACAGTGTTGACACACCGTCTGTGGACATAAACACCTGGTTGTCAGAGTCAACTGTAGGTCAGAGTATAATCTATCTACAGCGTATAAAACAGGAGGGAAGACTTTCTAAATATTCTTCTACTTTGACTTATATTTTATAGATTCTGGTTTGATTTTTACAGTAGTCTTGGTATTCAAAACTGTTTGTTCTTCTTCTACCTTTTTGCCCATTTTCTGACAGTGTGTACTGAGAGGGAAGCTGCAAAGAAAAACATTTATTATTATTATTTTATCTTGATTATTTTGTCAAACGTTGCAAAGCTGATTCAGTTTTTATATAGAGAAGTGTAAACTCTCTATATCCCAACAAACTGGTGCAGGGTTGGAAGGGCCGTGTGTGATGTTATTGTGCAACTTCTCTCATTTATACATGGGTTTGTCTTTGTGTTCTCTCTTGTCGGGTCACAGTGAGTACACGCAGCTGTTGGTGGTTACACACCCAAAAGTTCTCACGCTGTGTAGTACCTCCCAACATGGTGTTTGAACAACAGCGAAATGGAGAGAGGATGTGATGGTGGACAGACTGGCTGAGTGAGATCCATATGATAACAACACGGGACACGTAAGAATTCAAAGAACTGTACCACAGGTAATCAACATGATGTCTGTGCTGCCATTGTTTCCATTTCTATGGTGCACATGCTTCCTGTGATTCGCTGTGATTGGTGACAAACTGCACACAAACCTCTGATTCTCCTCTCTCTCTACAGGCGTCATGGTCTTCTTCTGCTTCAGATGCTCGATCACAGCGTTTTGTTTCATCACCACCTGAAACACACGACGCAGGAGGATGTCAGAACAAAACTACATTATTACCAACAGAGAAGATATTTACAGTTTGAGAGGAAACATCTACAGCGAGAACAATAAAAAAAAACAACAACAGTCGAATAACATTTAAACCAATGTGTGGGGTGAAAAAAAACACAAATAAAACAAAAACATTCATTTGGACTTTATGAAAACCCGTTGTAACTGTAGTGATGTGAAGTGTGTACTACAAATATCTGCAGAAATGGATTATTATTAAATGTGACTTGGAAAGATAGAATGTCAAAAACACAAGAGACAGGAAAAAAAACACGCAGAAGTAGTGGCAGTATTAAGCCCAACAAACAAAGACTGGGCTGAAACTGTAAAAATAGACCCAGCCTTAGAGGAGGGTTGGAGGTTGGTGACTGTTTATGTACTGATAGCAGGGAGACAGCGTGCCTTGGACTGAGATGGATGACTTGACTATGATGGGTGCCCGAACACAGACACAGACACAGACAGACAGACAGACAGACAGACAGACAGACACACACCTGTTTCTGAATGATGTCGCTCTGGCTGGCTGCGTTGAGGGCTTGCTCTCTCTTGGCCTCTGCGGCTTGTCTCTTCTTCTGCTGCTGCTGTTCTCTGAGCTGCTGGATCCTCTGCAGCTGCTCCTGGACAGAAGCTGCCTGGATGGTCACTACGTTCCCAATCTGTGCAGACAGCATAGAGCAATAAGGTATAGAATTTAAGCAGTTTAAATGTGTGAAGCGGTATACAGAAAATGTCTAAATTCTCTGATTTGTTTTCCACTAATTTTATTAGGAACCCCAAACCCCTTAGCGTGGTCCTATGAAGATAATATAAGTTGGGGTCTGGTTCAGCTGGCTTGTTGCGCTACCTGTCCTCCCTGAGCTGAGGTGGTCCCAGTCTGTTGTATCTGGATAGGAAGCTGCAGTTTGATGTGCTGTGGCAGAGAGCCTCCACCCTGCTGGGCCTGCAGCTGCGCCAACACCTGCAGTCACAACACAGAGGATACACAAATTTAACAAAGCTGAAAAGAAAACCAGGGTTGTGGACAGTAAAGTCTCCTACTGCTGGACACCGTGTACACAATCTTAACTACAGCCGTTTCGGTAAGTGCAGCGAGGTTATGGCTAACGTTACATTACCGATCACAGCGTGTCTTTGCTAATCCTACCTGTACCTGCTGCTGCAGTCCAGACATGCTGATGAGCTGAGGCGTCTGCTGCAGCTGCAGCTGGGCGGTTCCTCCCTGCGTTTTCACCTGCAGCGAGGTGGGAGACTGGATGGGCATGTGGGCCTGCGTCTGAGGGGGTAACTGGCCCTGTGGGGTGGCCGATGAAGGGGTGCTGGTGGTGGCCAAGGGGGTTGCCCCTGCTTGGACGGGGGCGGCAGCCTGCTGAGCGGGCTGTGCTGGGGTTTTGGTGGAGGTGGGCACTGCGGTGGCTGGAGTGTGAGAGAGAAAAAGGGTTATAGAGGAGCATCATCAAAAAATGTCACCCTCATTCACTGCAAATCACCCAGCAAGAACGCATCAAATTCATTATCTATTTTTTCACAATTATATCAAAAGTGCCTAAAATGAATATCTGTTGAGTGATCCATGCCTCGTTTCTCATCATACCTGTGCTTGATGTGGGTGTGGCAGCTGAGGCCAAGGGAGTGAAGAGGAAGCGCTGCACCTGGCCGTTAGGCAGCGCTGCCTGCATGAGCTGCTGACCGGGTCCTGGGATCACGGTGACCCCGTGAGGTATGACCTGGAGCTGACCGGTGGTCTGGCCCTGGCCTTGAACCATCACCGTCAGAGCCTGTTGGGTACCGCCGACACCAGCCTGCCGATCCACACCTGAGCCAGCCTGCTGCTTCTACGAGAGGCAGAGAAGAGAGGGGAAGGTGAATCACGACCTACGGTCCAGTCTAATCCAAAATAAATTCATCTTTGGTGAAAAATTGTGGATGTATCCCATTTTTATATTTGAGGATTGAGCACAGTGTCACAAATAAGGTGTACAGACCAATGTAATATATTTATCGTTCACTACCATGACTGTCCCGAGGAGTGTATATAGCGGATGTACTCCATGTTGTCCTTTATATTTCCAATCAAAATGTATTGCTATTCGATAGGTGTTAATGTCAAAGGGTCAGGGTGACACAGGACGACCCTCACTAACCTGTGTTAGCTGAGTGAGCTGTGCCAGCGTGAGTTTAACCTGGCCTTGCCCCTGCGCCCGTGGGGTGCCGGGAGGTGTTTGGCCTGCTGCTTGTCCTGATGCGGTGGCGCCGGACGCCCCCTGGCCAGTGACCGTGGCGACGGGGCTGGCACCAGATAATGCCGTGGAAACTGCCTGGCCACGAATGATCTGCGTCACTACCTGTTGTCCACCCTGGCCTAGAAGAGAAAGGTGTATAACAGTGGTAAGTTTAAATGGACTTTCACATATGCAGAGAAGAGTTACAGAGAGGGCATGCAACAGTTACATTTTAGCTTGTTTCTAAATGTGCTGCCAGTTTGCTGTGATCTTGCTATTTGTCCATCTGAAAAGTATTCAAACTCCCATGAAAAGTACATTACCTTGCTGGACCACAAGGGGTGTGCGGAGTATCGTCTTTCCCATTGGTCCCGTCTGCTGGATCGGTGTTCGGATCACCGTCATTCCTGGACGGATCTGACCACCAGCTGCCAGAACCTAGGAGGATAATTACATGAAGACTTATTAATAGTTTCAAAGGCAGCATTTTCTTCCTATACTGTCTTCCTAAAGAGGTCAAAAATCAAGGTGAGGTACAAAAGAGCATGTCTGGAGCAGATTATATTCTAGAATATAAAATAATGCACAGAGAAAGATAACTTCTTTAAAAAAAGAACCAACAGCACAGGCAACTAAATAAGTAATGAGACAGGCTTTTAGCAAATATAGTAGAAAATACAATGCAAACAAAACAAAGAAGGCGATGGAAGCGAGGAAGCACAGCAGAAAATGTAGAGTTGTGATCACAATGATGATTAAGTTAAAACATCTGAATGGGTACTTCAGAGCAGGGAGAAGGGAGATGTACCTGCTGCTGGGAGCCTGGGGTATTGGGCCTGATGTTGAGCGTGGTGGTGCGGGGCTGGAATGTGGTGTAGGTCTGGGCACCGCCCGCTGTGCTGGAGGGGATGATACCCAACACTTTCTGCTGCACCACACCTTCAAAGAAAAGAGACACAGAAAGATACCCGAGTGAACAAATGAGAAGAACGAGAAGAGAGAGGCCCGAGGAGAGGGGTCGGGCGAAGACGAGGTCTCCCAGGAAGTGGCTCGTCAATACTAACCGTCAGTCGAGACAAAAACATAACGGGGGGGAAAGACGAGCGGGACAAGGAGATACTTTAAGTGATGACACAAATGGCATGGAGAAGCATGACATTGTAAGTAACAGAGCAATTCTGCGAGAACAGGGTTGAGACTTGTGGTGTGAAGATCACATTTTAATTGTATCCTTATATTTTTATAGATTATATATATATATATATATATATATATATATATATATATATATATATATATATATATATATATATATATATATATATTTATTTGACAAATACCTGCCTTTTACAACATCAAACACATCCACCAACACATTTCAAAATGCTCAAACATTCCCAATACAATTACCGGTGTGAAGCAGTGGCTACATGCTTTCCGCGTCACAAGTGAGCAGTTGTGCAGAAGTCCTGCATTGATGCAACTCAATACATTATTTGTGGGCTTCTCTCCTTGCTTGATGGCCAGCGTTTGATCACAGCAATGGTAAATATTAGTGGAGCAGGTAAACAAAATCTTCAAAGGCTGAAAGCTTAGTTGGGCTTCCCCCAACATACCTGAGTCCCCTCATAAATTATGCATGAATTGAGATCCTACTTTTTTTTTTTAAACTTCAATCTGACAAAGGGAGCGTTTCATATTTGTTCGCCGGGCTCTCTGTGCCTTAATGAGCTCACGTGAAGCTGATGGCAGAAATGGAAACCATAAGAGTGTCGCTCTCTTTTCCTCTGCTGCCGCTGCCTTCTTGCTGCGGTTTTTCAACCGCAACCGAGCAGGTAAACCTATACATCAAGGGTTTCCCTCTTCAAACAGGGGCCGTAGAGCCGGTCGTAAGACCAGGGGAGTAGCTGCTCTGGTCACACACATCAAACATGCTTTTCTATGGACTGGCTGTTTGGAGAGGTCGGGGAGTTGGGACTCCGGAGTTGAGAGGTACACTTTCATTCAAAAAGACGAAGGGGGAAAAAAAAAAAGAAAAATGGAATCCCGCTATAGAGGGCTACCTGTCTGGGACGCAGACCTCAGGGTAAACTTGTTTTCCTGCCTAACTTCCTTAAGCCCTTCCAAAACAAACAGGGCGCCCAACAGTCATGCTGGATAAATACACATGTCCATTAAATGGTTACACTCCACCTGAACTTAGTTTCTCCTTCATGAGGACTTCAAAAAGGTAAGAAAAATCACTTTCTTTGTATCATTGGTGAATATCATTCTCTTTATCTGGTGAATACAAGGTTTTACTTCAGCAAGTCTGTATTAAATGATGCATTTACTGCATATTATGATGCCAGTTCTAGTGGCATCATCATTGCATCATGTTTAAAACAGTAAAAATGTGATCTATATAAACGTTGATACAGTTTAGAAAGGTATTTAGTCTCCATACTAACCTTTTCTTATCCAATGTTTTTGTGTTTTTCACTGAAGCATATTTTCAGCTTGAAATGGCGCACACACAAGACATCTAATGTATACAGCATGTAGTCAGGTAACTGATTTTGTGAAAGCTAAATCTGACCTATATAACCCACATGAAAGCTCAACAGCTGAGTGTTGAGCAACATCCATCATCCAATAATTTGACAGGACCACAGACGGGCCAGCTGGTGCTCCCTACACACCATCGCCTCACCCGCGGTGTCAATATTGACATTTCAAAACGTTGAAAAACACCTAACTTAAGGTGGTACAATACTGAATCCGAAGTCTGGATTTAGAACCTCAGACTACACAAGTCCACCATCCCAAAAACCATCCAACCAAAATAACAGCTTTCTATTAGATTACCATGCCGACGGGACACAGCCAGACATGATGTACCACACCAAACTAAGCAGCTGACTCATGATGCTGGCTCATAGTGGGCACCACAACAGAGTTGATGGAGACCAGGCTGCCACAGCAGCACAATACACAGTGAGCGGCTGACTGCTACTGAAATGTTAGCCCTTTTTACATTTGTTCAAATGGAAACAGATGGAACAAAAAGCTCACTTAAAGATCAAGCATCCACCAACTTTGTATTAATTTACAGTCCAATTGTCCTTTTTGTTCTCCACCAACTCCCGAGATAAATATCTGTTTCTTTAGCTAACAAACGTTGCACTCATTAGACCTGCAAAGTCTAGAGAAGCGAAAAAGGTTACAAGATACAATACATACACATAAGGTAAGTTTGAGTGATTTTAATACACAAATCAAGGCTTTTGGAGCGATACAAGTTAGCTAATTCTTACTAGTATAGCTAACATTGCACGTCGGGAAGGTGGCTTTAAACGGTCTGCAATAATTGACATCACGTTGTTCAGTAAGGCAGCGGCTGCTGTGCCAATACCAGCAGTTTATTTACTTGGTTTTAGTTTAAAACACATGCCTGCTGCGTCTAAAAACACTACTATGAGAGCTTTGTAAATAAATTTGGAGATTTTGGAACCAGGCTAAATTTCAAGCATGTAAAGAATAACATGTCTGCATTAGCACCATGGTAAAACTAACTGTGACAGCTGTGTGACTGATTCAGAGAGGCAAGGGGCCAGTGTGTTTAATAGAGTTGAACACTTATAGTTCCAAGTTGTGGGCCTTTAAAAAAAAAAAAAAAAACAGTATACGTGTGTACTTGGCTTACTGACAGTGGCAATCAAGGACAGAGAAATGTCTAATTTGTAGATTTCAAAATATTTGGGCCTGCGGTAGCTGGCACCAACAACATTTAAAATGAGTGAAGACAGACTCAGTCGCTCTAGAGCGCTGCGTGCGTGGTTGGCACACTAAATTGCTTACAATGGCGTCCAATTAATGAGCCAAATCTAATTTGAAATGTCTCAGTTGTGGGTCCGAGGTGAAGCAATGAAAACACAAACATACACGCATCCTGAAATGGTGGCGGATGGAAAGAAGAAACGTCTACACCGAATAAATGTAACCGTCTGCCTGTGTGACTTATTAAAACCTAGCGTACCTCCTTGTGAAGTCGGTACGTTGACTGTGACGATCTTGCTGTTGGCGGGCAGCGGCAGCTTGGTGGTCACTACCTTTCCACCCACTGAGGTCCCCGTGATCTGGAAGGTGTGCCCACCAGACGTGGCCACGGTGGTCTCCGTGCCCACTCCTAATAAAGCAAACAAACAAAACATCACAACAAATAATGTAAATCCAATAATATCACTATTTTTGTGTCTAAACTAGCACAGCTGCAGTTACAAATACCTAGTATGAGCACATAACAGAACAATGTCTGGTAAAGCAATTACAGATTTTATAGGTTGAATGGTGTCTCTCTTGTGAACACACATAAAATGATTTGTTTTGACTTAATTTATGTAAGAACAAAGAGTACACTGTACTTCTCTGCAGCTCCCCCAGACGAAAGTACAGCTAACTGGCTATTAGTTACGCTCCTCTGCAAAGTACCTTGTGTGCTTTGACCCTGCTTGACCCAAGTGGCGAACGACTGCTGGAAGTTTTTGTTCTGCTGGAATGTGACGGGGGTGCCCATCTTGGTGGACAGTACCACCTTGGTGGTGGGGGTGCCCTGGCCTGACAGCGAGCCGACGATGACTTTGGGCGTGGCGATAGGCGTTACGGGAGTCCCTGCTGGGGTCGCTGTGACTGTGCCCGTTTTCTGCTCCAGACGTTTCTGCGAAACAGTCAGTCGGGACATTAACATAGGAACCCATGACAGAACATTGAGTGGAAAGACTACTGAACTGAACCACACTCACCTTGGCCTGCTCTGCTGCCTGAGCTTTCTCTTTCTCCACCCTGTGAAAGAAAAAAATAACCTCAAGCTTAAGACAGAGCAAACATTTGTGAAAAACTAAGAGTTAGACTGAAGAAATTTGAAGGAGACATATTATGCGTATTTTCAGGTTCATACTTGTATTTTGGGTTTCTACTAGAACATGTTTCATGCTTTAATCAAAAAAACACATTCTAATGAGCCTGAATGTGATTGGGAGGTAAATGGTTTAGAGCTGTTCTAGTCCTACGACCACTCAAAGCGCTTTAACACTACATGTTCATTCACCCATTCACACCCATTCATACACTGATGGCAAGGGCTAGCATGCAAGGTGCCACCTGCCCATCAGGACTATAACATTCATGCAACACTCACACACTGTAAACACAGCTGCGGGAGCAACTTAGGGTTAAGTGTCTTGCCCAAGGACACATCGCATGGACTAGCTGAGGCGGGGATCGAATACTTGGACTTGGCTGCTGAAACAGTAAAATCACCATCCTGAATAATATCGGACTCTCCAGTTTGACATGTTTTGAAACGTAGGCATGGCATGCTTGACCCTCTGACCTTTCTGAGAAGGCTCTGATCTCCCAGAGGTCCAGCTCCTCCTCAGCCACCCAGGTCTCGATCACCACTGGGCCCGTCTGCTTGGCGGGCTCAGGCTTCTTGGGGCGCAAGGCACTGGAGCGCAGCCCCTTCCTCTGAGGGGTGTGGGTTTCTGGGATGGTGGTGGAACAATACCAGATCAGTGTTATTGTCTAGTTTTAAAAAAAGGAGCAACACAACTGATTGATAGAAATAGACACAAATGATTCATCCTTTTTTTTCTCTTCCACTTAAACTAATAAATCGTGTTTTTTCTTCAGTGGCTCTAACCTTTAGGAGTCTCAGGCACTCCCAGGGGGCAGATGATTTTGCGGATGCAGTACTCTGAGCGAATGCCATAGGGTCCCACGTCGCGTCGCTTGATGATCTCTGTGGTGGTGATTTCAGTGTCCGATGTCTCTGTGGCAATGAGTGGGGATAGGGCTGGGTTGGTATGGTGATGAAGAGGAGAGCCCGAGAAGATGGAGGAGAAGCGCTCCAACATAAACACAGCGACGCCTACATGAGACTGTGGACTGTGTCTTTTTCAGACAACCATGTTTGCATCTTTCTCGAGGCCAACATGGGGGTAAGGAGGGACGGCCCGGGTAAATACAGGAAAACACTATTGAGTTATTGAACCACAGAAATGCTACAGTTTTTTTTAACACTAATTTGGAGTTGATCCATATTTGTGGAAACATCAGCTGCATCTATCAACAATATAGGTAGGAATATGGGCACAAATAAAGCAGAACATTCATTCAGGAAATCAGATCAGGGCACTTCTGCATCTTCTATCAAACAACACCATCCTTTCAGGGTGAAGGACATCTGTGTTTGGAGGCGGTTGGATGGTTTGGGAGAGTGGGAGAGTGTGTGTGTGTGTGTGTGTGTGTGTGTGTGTGTGTGTGTGGGGGGGGGGGTTCTACCTGTCCGCGTGGTGCCGACAGCAGCGGATGGTTTGACGGCCATGTCGTCCCATCTCAGACAGGCCCACAGGAGCCTCAGCATCAGGCTCACACCAGCCAAAGACTTCACCGTTTGCAGGCGATACCTGAAACACAACCCAGAGGTTCAAGTACCGGTCACATATTTATCGGAGCGTGTAAACATTTGTCCAAGTATTGTGTGTCGTTTATAGCTTTTCACCTGCACATAAAATGGCAAACTGCTATACTGAAAGAAACACCTGGAAAATGGAAATGTCTGTTGTGTACATTTTTCTGAAAAGTTGAATTTTAAAAACACAAAGAGTAGCGGTTCTACAGTTATGAGCTGAAGGGTTTTTGGCGTCTCCCACCCTGCTGTCATACAATTCATGAGTGCCAGGCGACTGGCCGCCAGTGACTCCCTCAGTGTTACAGAAAACACATTGGAGCACGATCATGGGACAGGAAGAGGCGGACTGAGGTTTTTGGTGGTGTTGCTGTCCCCTCATGACCGCTTCGAAGACATATTTAACCAATCATTTTATACACTAATTTGGTTGAGGGCTAGATATTATCTTCAACTACAAAAGCAAATAAAACAACATTTTGAACTCACAAAGTTTAAAGTGGAAGCCTGTGCATATTTCACAAGGTCCTTTTTAATTTAATAAACACTTTTGGGTGTAACAGACTGTTCTGACAGTAGAAATATTCCATCCATGCATCATTATGGCCGTGACTGCGTCTCCGAAAAAGAACTTGGCAATTGTTTAAAACATCTTGCACATCTACAAAAACATCTCCACAGGGCTGTGTGTGTTTGGGGTTTGGTAGATATTCCCTTTCCCGTGTGAAGCCACCCGCGGGGAAAACATCCCTGGGTTGCAGGGCTGGGTCACTGCACAAAATGAACATCCCGACACTTGTCGGCCTGGTGATTCATGACTGCTTCAGATCTCTGAGGTCCAGTTGAAACCTGTGTGACACCAGGCTCGGAGCCACAACATCCCTCAGGGCCAAAGCCACGAACAGCAGACAGGGAGGGAGACACGATGAGCAACAGATCAACAGGACAGGGCACTTTGACAAAACCAGGAGAGGGTTTAAAGTGGATGCAGAAGGGACATACTAGCAGCCGTATTCCTTCTGTTGTCTCGTGGAAACATCACAAATAGAAGTGTGTGCTTTTAAAAACATTTCAAATGAAGCATCTGTGTGTAGAACTAGAGCACAAAGCTACACTGGCTTTGTTTTGTCATTAAATATCCACGTCAGGGTGAAGGATATCAATAAGAAAAATGTAAAGTGAAAATATACGTAAGTGTGGATAGTCCTGCTCACATACTTCCTACCAGTTTGTGGTTTCCATTTCATGATATCCAGACTTAACATTCACTGTAATGTGACAGTGAACACACACATATATATATTAAAACATGGCAGAAAAAAAACCCCTCTTCAAGACCTTTTAAATAGAAAACACAAGGAGTGTCTTCTGATCGAGTTTCATTTTGAAATATTTTACTCTGAAGTTGACATTTATAGAATAAGGGAATAACTGAATTCTAGTCTAGGAATATTCTTTAATTAAAAGTAAATTTAGAGTGTTGTCCTTGGAAAGTTTATAATGAATATTTTTTGGGGAGTCAGTAGATACAAATCATGCCTGACTGACTAAAACTTATATATTCAGTTTATTATAATTGGGCTTTCTGTCTTGGAATTTCAGTCATTTAGAATAAAGTTGTGTTTGTCTAAATGTACGAGATCCAAGTTGTCTATGTTAAGCATTGGTTTCCTCTGGTTTCAATAATGCTTGCTGTTTAGGTGGTTGATGAACGTGCTTACCTCCAGGTGATGCCAAACGTGGGCCTGGGTGAAGGATACGGCCAGATATCCAGCGCTGGCTTGGCGTTGTAGCTAAATATGGACACCTCGCGGAATCCGCCTCGCCTCGCCAGCACCTTCAAGTCGGCGTGTGGCAGTACAAAGATACTCTTGCGCTTGCTCTTGGTGACAAACTTGCGGTAGGAAGGAAGCGCGGTGTCCGAGCGCGTCTTCTTGGTGCGGGAGAACTTGAGGAGGCGGACGCGGCCCTTTGTCGACGAGGAGTCCTCGAGGCTCACAGCGACGGACGTCAATGAGGTTTTACCCCTGGTGTCCCTTGTTGCCTTACTGATGCAGAGCGCCGTCTTCTGTTCCTGTGTCACTATCTCACTCTGGCTGTCCTCCGACTGACCATCGTGCCCGGGTGAACAGATTTTGGTCACAGTGGTTTTGGTCATGGTGGTAAGGGTGGACACCGCACTGTTCTCCGTCGTCGATGCCACGGGCTTCGTAATCACTCCGGACGCATTCAACGGCACCTTAGCCATCTTCATCTCCGTGGAAACTACGGTTGTGGTGGTTGTGGAGGTTGTGGTTACCTGGGTGATGATGGTCTTGAGTGGTTCTGTCGTCCCGCTGTTACTATTCTCCTCTGCGAAGTCGTCGCTCAGACTGGACTCTTCCGCTGAAGGTATAGGAGACGGAGCCATTCTGATGATCTTCACCGCGGGACTGGGTTTGGGCTGAAATGGGGATGTGCTGCTGTGCTGCAGAGTGCTTTGAGTATTCGCTCCAAGTGCATCTATGTTGTTCTCCAGCCTCGTCATCTTCAGTGGAGGTTTGTAGTCCTGGTCTGACATCTGCGTCTTGCCGTCTACCTCTACCTTAGAAGCTAGGCTCGGTTCCTTACCCCCAACCTCTGTACAATCCTTGAGAGGGGCCAAATCTCCGTTCACTAAAGGCTTTAGCTGTGTGCTGTCCTTGACAACCAGCCCTTGTTCTTCGCTATTACCTATGCTGTTCACCTTGGACTGTGGACTACTGGTAAGCACACCATTATTTGAGCTCTTTACAGAGTTACTCAACATGCTTTCACTCCCCAAGCCATCATTACCATTTACCTGAGGGAGAGGAGAAACTGGCTTGGGAGCGCTATTGCCTTCGGGTCTACCTTGTCCAACGCCATGTACATTTTCTTGGTTCTCCTCTAGCCCCGTGCCATTTTCCTCTGTACCTGAATGCGCTGAACTTACATTTTCTGGGTTTTGCTGAACACCTTTAGAAGGAGATGTGTTTTGACTGCTTATCTGGTCCAGAACACAGGATGTTCTTAGAGAGTCTGATTTCAAGTTGGGTACGTCAGACCCTGTGTTTTCAATATGTGCAGCCTTGGTAACATCTGATGGTACACTGGCTGTTTGTCGCTCTAAAGAGCTATGTATCCCCCCTGCTGTTGCTTCATGTACATCAGGCAGTGTGACACCCTCTTGCCCTGAACAGACTCTTTTGATCTGATCAGTTTCTTTTGGCCCCATAGTCCTTTCCACTAAGTCTGCCTCCAATACCTGAGGTATGGAGGCGGTTTGGTTTTGTGTACCTGTACTGCAACTGTCTTTGGGTGTGGAGTCTGGAACGGGAGAAGGAAGAGGAGGAGTGACAGTCTCATCTGTAGTTTTAGAGAGTTCAGCCTGACTCTCCCCTTCGACCTTTCCTCCTCCGAGTTTTCCTGCCGATGGAGTTTGTGTTGTGGAAGATTTCTCCTCCACTTTCACAGCTTTGCCCAGTGCAAGCTGTGTCTGGGCGAGAGTATGGGGCTTGAGTGGTGACCGCGGCCGGACAGGAGTGCTCAGAGCAGGGTTGGAAATGGCCGAAACTGGTGCGGGAGTCTGACAGTTGGGGGCAGACACCTGCTGCCTCTGCCTCTCCTCAATAACGTGCTGCTTCACTCGTCGCTCCAGCAGGCAGTCCAGCTTGGAGGACTTGACCTTCTTCTTGTAGGCAATGCGGGTGAGGAAGCCCTTGCTGACATCCACTACATCGTAGTTAAAGGGTCGTGTAGGGCTCTCCGTAGGCTCCTCCTTTATGGAGGCCTTTTCCTCCTGAATACTGGACCCTGGGGAGAAAATTAATTCAGACTTTAATCTGCATTTATATACAATTCTCCTTACAATCAAGTTGAAAACGCTTGGGAAGGACACACAATACTAAAGTAAATGTTGTAATTATAAAAGTTGTTTAAATTTAAAATAAAGCACAAGTCATGAGCCACATGCAATTGAATACAGTGTGATTAGACACTAAGTGGCACTCTGTCATACTTTGCTCTTCATCTGATCGTGAGTCTGCGGGGTCCACCTCCATCCCTGCAGGCGATTCATCTGCTGACAATTCCTCAGACTTTTCCTTTTCATCGACCCCTTCTTTCTTTTCCTCTTCCATCCTCTCATTAGACTCCAAATCCTCCACAGACATAGGAGGATCTGGTGCAGGCTTGGAGAGGTTGGAGGATTCTTGATCTTTCGCCTCACTGCTTAAGACAGCAGCTCCCTGAGCTTCTGGTGCAGCCACACTGGGACGTCGACTCAAATCCAACAGGGTACATTTCTTGCCAAGTTTAGCATCTTTGGAAAACACAACGACTTAATTAGAAAAATAAATAAGACTTCTATTACAAAAATGTTTGTTTTGGACACTGCTGTTAATCTGCAGCTTTGCTGGGCATTTGAAATAGTTGGTAGCAGGCAAAGGTAAAAGGATAAACAAGAACATCTGTATGAATATACAAGAATCTAAACTATTTAGGAGGTTTTTGATTAACTCAATGACATCCACAGACACATCAAAAGACATGCCTAATTTACAGAATGAAAACCTACACACACACACACACACACACACACACACACACACACACACACACACACACACACACACAGTGACATCGTTGAGATTACTGAGTGAGAGACTAATTCACTCGAAGAGTCAAGGAGACTTTAAATTATACAAAAACACATTTTAGGCCCCAAAAAGTCTCCCGCTCCAGACCTTCCAGTTCTTTGCGGTAGTTGGCGTTGGTGTTGCCGGGAAGCCTGGGGAGAAACCGCTGCACATAAGTCCTACTGATCCAACTCCAGCCCCCATAGCCTGTAACGCGATACTCCTCTCCTTTCTGCTTCCACACCTTCAAATAAGACCAGAAAGTAGAAGAGGAATGAGTAAAACGAAAGATAAGGAAAAAAAAGAAAAGATGAAAGGTTCACACAGAGAAAAGTGATTTAAGGGAAACAGAAAAGAATGGGGAGAGCAAAGGCATAAAGAGAGATTAAAAGTTCAGAGGTTATTCACCCACTGATCACTAATTGCTGCTGGAAATGACTCGCATAATAACTCAACTTGCTGCATCAAAGAGCCCTTGATGGTCTCTCTCTCACACACACACACACACACACACACACACACACACACACACACACTTTTCCCCAAAGCAATGCCTCAGTTTTCCAGGCAGCAAAGTCTAAATCTTGAGGTAGACCAGACTGAAATAGTATTGCCATTGTCAATATAGTTTCACGTTGTGGTTGCATAATCAACAGAAGTAGAATAGTTAGGGTGGAGGTATCTTATCTTATCAAGCCTCTTGTCACTGATCAGCATGTGTCGGTGTGTTGTGTGCTTTTCGATGCTCATTTACATGATGAGTGGATTTGTGTTGTGCATAAACCAAGGTTGTAATGACAAGTAAAAATGTCAGGCATGCAGTCGGCAATCAAATGACTGTGGCCACTAATAAGTATCCATGCACAGTGATGGCGGTCCAATCTCAATCTTTAGTATGTATACACAAGTGCAAGAGGGTGTTCCTTGTGTGCATTAATGACAATATCTAACATTTGACATAATCCATTCATCTTGAGCCAGGTTTGGATTCGACCTACCTGGTGTTTAATTGGAAAGGTGTACTTGACCCAGGTGGCCTGTTGCATTGTCTCCTCATCCTCCAGCTTCTTCTCCCTCTTCTTCACTTTCTCCTTCTCCTCACGCTCCATGGATGTCATGCGGTTCAACCTGAAAACGTTTTTTGTAAATTGTCATACAGTATAGCCTGCTGCTCTTAAATTGTATATGCAATTGGCTCTCCTTCCACAAAGACTCTGTCACTTCAGGACAGCCACACATATCTTGTGTATTCTATTTTCAACATTTCAGCCCATCTCTTCAGCCATTTGGAAACACATCATATGTTAATAATAATTTATCTTATTATTAAGTGTGAGTAAACAATGGGAAAGCTTCTTAGTTAGTAATAATAATAGTTGCTCTTGGAACAGAAATTAAACACACACACACACGTCTCTGTCTCTCTCTCAATTACTTTGCTCACAGTTCAGTCTCACACATACACACACTCTGATCCTAACCTTGTGAAATCTTGGACAATCGCCTCTTTAAAGGGGCGTTGTGG
The DNA here is from genome assembly GCF_023349555.1 of Cebidichthys violaceus. NCBI lineage: Eukaryota > Metazoa > Chordata > Actinopteri > Perciformes > Stichaeidae > Cebidichthys > Cebidichthys violaceus. The sequence goes on from NW_027176594.1 coordinate 17,400,082, forward strand.
TGTTAAAGCGGTAGTAGAGGCTGAGGTGGGTGGCACTGGTAGTGGACTTGCAGTCTAAATATTATGCCTCACAGCTAGGGTGGGCCTTTTGATCTGATCTGCTGAACTTACCACACAACCCCCGTGTACACGGTGAACGCTTGTTTGAGTAGTTATCTTGTTTTGATGTGTTTGAACGTCTCGCATTTAAAATGAATTTGTGGATGGAACTAAAACTATTATTTTGTTTATGTGTGTTTGAGGTATTATATCACAGAACAAAAGCACAGATTTATGAATATGTGTAGTGTGTACACTGTATGTACAGTACACAAACAAACACACAGTATTACCTGGTATGGCCCAGTGAGTCCTTCCAGAGAGGCAGCATGGCCACAGGTTTGATGGCACACTCCAGGATGGCCAGGGCCAGCGCAAACTCTCTGGCTTTACTGCACATCTGAACTGCTTTGATCCAATTGGTCCTACAAAACAAGCAAATAAACATAATTTTTGTTTTCACTTTTAGGCTACATTAAGTTTTCAGGTCATGGTGTGCTTTTACTTTTGTAAAAGTGCTTTAATTCTGACTTTTTTTTCATATCTACACATAAGACGGTTTAATCAGAGAACCAACATCACAGTGCCTGAATCAGTACCTGTGTGAGGCCCAGTTAGGGTGCATGAACGGTGAAGGAACGTTGTTCTCCAGCTGGATGATGGTGATTCTCAGGGTGGAGATGGTCAGCAGCTTGGAGCCATGGATGGACCCATTCCACTTAAACTCTCCTGCTGGTGTCATGCAGAACTTGTGGGAGAGATGCCGCCTCTTGTCGTGGTCCTGATGAAAAGAACAAATAAAGTAGGTTTCAGTCAGGGATTAAGTGAGAGCATCTGAAAGATCGGGGACATATCAGAGCCCCGTTCAATATCGATTTATAACTGTCTTTAACAATTATTATTATCGCAAATCCATATGACTTTGATGTCCTTATAAGAGCGGGGGAAACCCTTGCAAACATGCGTAGAAATTAAAAAAAACCCAGAAGGGGCTTGAATCCACTGAGCAACCCTGCAGCTCTTTTGTCAAATGGCAAAAGCAACAAGTTGTCGTGCTACTTGCCTCTCTGTGCTGGTGTTTGTTGAGGGCCACAGTATTGGAACTGTACTGGTTGTGATAGACGCGGTACTTTCCCTCCTGTCCAAGCTTGAAGTACTGGCTGAGTGTCCCCTTCATCACCACGTCCTTGCCCCGCGTGCTGACCCGGGTGACATCACCTTGTGCATTTACTATTAGTACCTGTAAAAGACATGAGTCATTCAGATACATTTAAAGATTGCCTTATGACAATGAAGTTCATATTCCCATCTATTTTGTTGTTTGCATAAAATGAGCATCCTCAATACAGACAGTGACGTTGCAGCCTTGAAATGAGCTGTGGTAGAGTGTTTTATTAGGCAACACGTTAGCTCGGGACAATGTTTAAAATATTGTCAGCTAAATCTCCAGTTCTTCCTCCGAGGCCTTTAACCTTACCTACAAACATACACTGGCCTGTGCACCTGTGAGTTTGACACTACGCAGGTTTTTTAATTTTTTTACATATTGTCTAAAAGAGCAAAAGCATAACCGTTCATGACTCTCCTCACCTCTTTGCCCTCCTTGAAGCCCCTGTTGGCTTCGTGAACAGCAGCAGCCACCTGTTGGTTCTTCATCTGGCTGAGCTTACTCTCTGGGTTCCTCAGCCGGGTCACCATGCGAGTGGCTGCAGACCTCTTACTGCCGGGACCCCCCTCGCCGTTGGCCGAGTCTTTACCGTCTCCTGGAAACCCAATGCCAGAAAAAGGGCATGTTGTAAAGTCTATTTGAAAGGGTTTTTTCTGGCATCAGTTTAGGCTTGAAAAGTTAATTTGACATAATCTTTATTTCATCAAGAAGTCTCATTAAGATCAAGATATCGTTTGCTCGACATACCCAAGTACAGTTTTCAACAGTCCAACAGAAATTAGAAAACAAAAACAAGATGTAATTATGAGGTAATGTTTTGTCAGACCTGTGTCATCCAGGCTGGCCAGGGATGACTGGGAGGACTTGTCAGCCAGGTCTGGAGGTTCAGGTCCTCGGGGAGGGGCCTTGGCTCCCATGCTGCAGTTACTGTTCTCCTCGCTGGTCTGGGATGGTTGGCTCAGGCTGGGGATGCCATCTCCACTGACAGGGACAGAATCTGATGACGGGTTTTCTGCTACACAGGTAGAAAATCAAAAAGGAGGATTGACCGTTACATAAACAAGATCAGCTTGTCCAGATTGTGTTGTTCTTCATCCGAGACATCTTTCAGGTTTCGTTTTAATTGTTCCGGCAAAGTACTGATCTAGAAAAACAAGACTGTTGTATTAAAGCTGTCAAAGGATGATCAAGTAGAAGCTTAGTCTTAATGAAGGTAGACAGTTTCTTGTGATAAATCAGCAATAGTTAAGGCTATACCTCCCTCTACTGATAAGTCACGGGTAACGCATGCACCAAACAACAGCACAAATGGAGGGATGGGGCGCTTGAAAGCATCGGGCGACCAGTCCAGGCAAGGCAAGGCTCCAGCAAAGCTTACACAACTACACTGCGGCAATGAATGGTGAACCTCTGGAATTATTAAGGATGAATATGTGCAGTTTTTCAACAAAGGCACTACCTAAACAGAGAGCCATTTAAATCAGACGTTAACAAGCAACAGCAAAGAAAAAAAGATTATGCCAGGCAATGTAAATGCTGGCCCCAGTTGACCGATGCTCGGTTCTGGTCATGCCGAGTGCGGTGACAACGCCATCTGATCGCAAATCAATCGATGCAATCGACATCTCTGCTGAGAAAAAGAGAGCATGAGGTTTTAAGAGTTCAAGTGCAAAATGGCTGGAGGTGTTCCAGGGCCGACGCCAGGTTTCAAGAAAGAAAAATTGGACGATTGAACACAAAAGCCAGCAGATGGAATGAGAGCCACATGCAAAGCAGCAGGCTGCGAAACGGTCAGGAGGAAGGCCAAAGCACTGGCGCTAACAAACAATTCACTGCTATGAGATTCATCACACAATCCTGTGAAGTTGCAGAGTGCGACGGTAAAGCAAATCCCCCCCAAAAAGCCCCCCCGACATGTCCTCGTATACCTTCGGTGTTGTTAGAGACCTTCACATGGGAACATCCCGCTATCAGAGCCGCTTCTGCGGCGGCCGAGGGCTTTGGAGCCTCCGAGGCCAGGCCATAGCTCACGGTGGTGGGGAGGGTTTGTGTTGGGGCAGAGGTTGCCGGAAGTGTAGGTCCGTCTGAGATGCTACTGCCACTACTGCCATCTTGGCCAGTGGGTGGAGCTTCAATAACTACAGGTGGACAGCAGCAATGTTGTAAATATTGCGGATATTATGGGAGAATGCATACAAAAACTTGGAGACAACGGAGAGAAGCAGTGACGGTTGGGGGAGACAGATGTGGTCAAATCCTAAAATCATCCATCATCAATTAAAAAAAAAAGAAAAAAGAATCAGCTAAATTTGGAATTTTTTTTGGCAGAGCTACATTATATTACCTTTAAACTTTTACTACCTTTAGATTTTCTAGATGAATGCAATCACGGATTTATGGGAATACATAGACATTTATATTCATTATGCTCTCAAGGCCAAAGACATGTGTTGTTCTGCTGCACATGCAGTAAATGTTTCATCGCTCTGTATAGATGCCTCTTTATTGCACTGTATAATACATATCCAGCAAGACACAGATATAAATTAAACCGTGTGCTTTACGAGTGCCAAACTTGTCGCTTGTCTTGAAAAAGAGCACAGCATTTCTAATTGGTCTAAGAGACAAATAACAACAGGACTGATTGTTAACATCAATCACTAATTTCACCGTTGTGATGACGTCCTTTTCTTCAGAATGGAGTGGCGGTACTGAGACCCAGAGAAACAGCGTTTCAGGCCAGACCACACTATGTTTTTATGCTACTATTATTATGACTGTGGGCTACATATTAAAATCGTGTTTGTCAGAATACCAACATAAATACCCTCACCATCCATTTTCTCCTCCGTGGCCTCTTCTTTAGTCTTCTCCTCTTCCGTCACATCTTTGACCTTGCCCTCCTGTTGCCCCTCGTCCCTCAACTTGGCCTCTTCATCTTCCTTCTCTTTCTCCAGCCGCGCTTTCAGCGCCTCCTCGGCAGCCCGTCTCTTCACCTCCTCCAGCTCCTCCTCCTTCTTAGCCCGCAGCCGCTCCAGGATCTCCTCTGGATGACAGAAGCAAACAAACGGCGACAGAAATGAAAAGGATGTGAAAATAGATAGCGTGTGATTATCATGAAATCACAATCAGTGATGTGATCAACAACAGCGCAGAGAAAAGTAGACAAAATAATCCATTGAGATCTTGTACTGCGTGTCTAAAAAGGCGCCGTTTCAGAAGATACTGAGAACACCATTTATGGAACTAAACATAGAAAAAATTTAATTTGTTGTTATTCAACACTTGTGAGTAAATCACAAAATACACATTAAAAGCCAGCTTTTATACGGTCTTTCATCGTGTGCTTGTATTTAGCTGTTCTTGAGTTTTTATTTTTACGTGCGTTTGTTTCTTGTTTTTTTTGATACGTTGTCTATGTGATCCAAGCTTAAAAAGTGCTAAACAAATAAAACAATAATAATAATAATAATAATAATAATAATAATAATAATAACAACATCAAATGATGTGCTTGAATTTAATATTAAAACCCCAAACTAGGGAAAGTAACAGAATAACCTTCCTCATTTATAATTCACAAATGGTAGCGGCAACAGACCGTGTACAGTATTCACATTACATGATTTAATGCAAAACGTTTTAAAATGTGTAAATCCTTTTTTGATGTTGACATGGAGCAATCAACAGCCACACATGCAGTAAAACACCACAGTAAAGTTGGATTCCTGTGTGTGGTCAAAGAACACAACGGCATCATGCTGCGTTTCAGAACAATCACAGCGTTAACACATGTAGCAGCAGTGATAGTCGCATATTGAGAGATAAGCACGACGGGTCATTGATACACAACGGAAGACTGTAAAGTCCTTCAGCAGAGCATGACTCATCGGTCACACCATTACTGATTTAACATAAGCTGAGCAATGAAAAGCTTCCATCTGCACTGTGCAGGGCAGCATAAAGGAACCAAGATTAAAAAAAAAAGAGAAACTTTGACATTAATTGTTTTTTCCAAGAACCTTTCTGTTGGGCACTCCTAAATCCTGACCAATCAATCCCCTGTGTCAAGTATCAAGTGTGCATCCTTGCATTCCTTGAAAAAATACAACAGAAAACACTGGGATGAAGCTGTTGCTGTCAGTTTGATAAAGTCAGACAAATGTATTCATACAGACATACAGCATTTATGTTAGTCTGCAGAAATTGATGACCTTTAACTTAACAGTGTGCGTGTGTTGCATCAAACGTAAACACTACATACAGCAGCACCATTTAAAGTGTGGCGCTAGGTTTCAACCCTTTATTTGGGATGAAGGTTAACGGCACAGCAGACTGAATGCTATAAACACGACGTGCTCACGAGTGCATCACTTCCCCCCGACAAAGCAGGCAAAACTAAACAAAAACAGAACACATGGATTTGGTGGACACCCTGTCTGAAGCAAGGAACAGAGGAGCGACTGAAGGGGAGCTCGAGTGCTGGACACTGGCCAAACTGGGACCAGAGTAAGGTTACATAATAGCTGGGTTGATTCCTACGGCCCAGCCATCTATGACTGGGTGGCATTCATGAGTATTGGGGGGGAAAAGCAGGCAGAGGAGTGGGAAGACAGAGACAGGAAAGGAAGAAAGAAAATACTTTAAAAGAGATCCTTCTTCCACTGATTCGATGATTAAACTTTGCAGCTCAAATCCTCTGAAAATTGGTTTCTTTAAACTGAGAAAGAGTGAAGAACTCCTCACCATTAGCGGCAGTGAGGAAACACTTGTTGCTGCCACGGGCCTTGTTGGTTAGGTCCTCAGTGATGTCCATATGCGCGTGCACCTCGTCCCTTATCTCATCAAGCGCCGCATACAGGTCGGCCTCCCAGTACTCCTTATCCAAACACTCTATGAGCTCGGCTAGCTGGACCTGGGGGGGGGAGTTCAATAAGTGCAATACAAGATTGGCTCACAGCAGCACAAAAAACAGGGAATGTTGGGACGTATTTTGTCCATTAAAAGAAAGAGTAGGACACATAGCTAGAGTAAGAAAGACACTAAGAAGAGTAACAAGAGTCTTTCAAAACACAATAACTCCATTTTATATTGTGTGAAGAGCGCTGCAGTGAGAGAAAAGGACGAGTCGCGTCTACCTTGGTGCTGTAGTACCAGATGGCTTTGTCCTCCTGCTCGCCATCCTCCTCGCTGTAGGGGAGACAGGAGGGGGACCATTAGGAGACACAACAGTGACGGGTGGGACAAACAGGAAGAAGATGATGTGATCTACATATGCCTTCTTTCTATATACTTCTGTGTAGCTTCATGGCATACGTTTGCCTTTTGTCTGGTCAGCATACTTCTTTTGAATACTTCTCACACTGAATTTATGGTTAGCCTGCACGAAAGATTGTCATTAAAATGTTTATGTCAGTTTTCATCTCTCTATGGCAATACAATGCTGTCACATTCATGTCAGAGACAATGAATTACAGGACCACAGGAGCGAACAGCTGAGCAAAGACGCAAAAATGTGTCATTGGAAGAACACAGAACAATAAGTCCATTCAAGAATCTTGCTCATTTCAAAACTGTCTATCAGACTGTGATTTCCTCAGTTCTTCAAAGGCTTCTTCATCTCGCTTTGCCAGACAGACTCACTCGTCAGTAGGGAGGCATATTTTATGCTATGGACAAAAATGATGCAACTATTTGATAAATAGGATATGGATCCATATGGATATGGAATCGGATTTGCTGCAAGTGTGTAACATTTGTTAAAGAGCTTAAGTATAGGTGTGCAAGTCACTCACAGGGCTTTTTGGTAATAATTTCCAGATAACAATTGATTTTAGGGTATTTTCTTAAATCTCACATGCGTTTACCAAAACAGCACTTGAAGCAGAGCACATGCATTGCTGTTTGGAGCATTTTAGAAATTCTGGCTGTCCATGGTGCTGAAGAGAATAATCAGTTGATTTTTAAGTTACTTGTTGTATTTAACTGTATAAAGTATTAGATATTGAAAGTAGGCAGCATAAAATGTTTTTAATACAATTTGCTTTATATGCACGTACACACTACCGCTCAAAAGTGTGGGGTCGCCTGCAGGAAACTCTTCATTTGTTACAGTCTGAGACGATTACTCTATATTTTGTAATCGTCTTTCATGCTTTGCGGTTGTAGAAAGTAGTTCAAAATATAACACCGGTGTTGAAGCCAAGACCACCTAAACCTAGACCAAATCAAGACCAAGACTTTGAGGGTTGAGACAGAGTCAAGACCAGAGCACGTGCCACACTGCATGGCAGATTCCTCTTCATTCACCTCTAATTGTCATATACACTGCATCGGTGTATGTGTATGGTGTACCAGGAGAGACAATAATCAAAAGGCGTGACAAGACTGACACCTTCAAAAAGTGGTCTTGAGACCAAGGCTGATCTTGAGTACCACAACACTGTATGAACCTAGAGAACCTAAGAAAAAATAAATAAATCGAGGGCATCATTTCAGAATTTGCGCGTACAAGATGTAATTCGCGGCCTCAATTTAATCTAATCGTCCCCATGTTTTGGTAAATGAGTGTGCACGGGGTAAGTGTGTACACAGAGAGCCAGCACAACAGACCAGCTTTTAACACCGACGCATGAAGTGCAGCGCGCCTGTTTTAAGTAGAAGATGTCAACTTGTCTTAATAACTTTTTCCCCAAACTAAAGTAAAGCTGAAGCAAGGACAAGCGCCTGAAGCAGGTGTCGGCTGGAATGAATGACTTGGCCTTGTGCACTGCCAAAATTATCCAATTATTTAATAAGTTGTACAAACAACAAATTAATTAAAATGTGGGAACGACTTCATTAAATTTAGATCACAAATCTTGTTTGCACAAACGAGTTGATCGTGGTCTCAATATAAAGAATTATTTCTCTATGGCCCCTCTCGAGCTTCATGTTACAATCATATGGTCACAATTAAATTACACAGATTTTTTTTGTTTAACAACAAACATATTAAATGATTGCCCGGCCCTACTTTGTTCCATTCTAAATTATTAAAACACAGAAAATTTCAATAATCTGTGAGAAGATCTGCTCCCCCTAAGTTTCCATGTGTGCGCCTGTAGGGTGAACCGTACTGGTTAGAAGAAAGCCTACGCTTCTGCAAGGCCCAACACAATAACAAAATATTGGCAAGGACATTTTAAAAAGTTTAAGAGTTAAAGTTTAGTGGGATATTTGACAGCTTTATTCTCAGCATTGGTCCACGCAGAGGCCGTGTAACAGTAGTGTCTATTCAGCACTCCACTGGAGGCACATGTGTGCGCGCACACACACACACACACACACACACACACACACACACACACACACACACACACACACACACACACACACACACACACACACACACACACCCTTACTTTTGCGCGCATCATTCACTGCACGTACATCCACTCACACAAACTTTCCTCTGTGCACACTACTTATATGCACAAACACACACACGGTCTCTGAGGGGAGAGTGGAGGTCAGTAACGCAGCACCTGCTGGGGGGCAATTTGAAGAGCAGAAAAAGAAGCGCGAGTAAATGCAGCGCTGACAAACCTCGAGCCACCTTTTAAATCATATCGTGTTCAGGGGATCCAGGCGCTTTTGTGGTTTATGTAGCAGGCCTTCTGCTGCTGCTGACCCAGCACACACACACACACACACACACACACACCATCTGTGACTGCTCAATACCAGAGATCATTTGCTAACACATTGGACCAATACTGCTGATGGTCAGGTTGTGTTAAATCCTATGGATGGATGCAGTTATTTTTTGGTTAGTCATACAGCTGCTCCAACCTCCATGCTCATACTTTTTACTTTAATTTATGGTGTGCATGTTTGACTTTGTAGGTACTGCTCTTTGCTTTCCAAACAGACCCAGTCAGTTTAATTGGGTTAATGCAGGTCACTCATCACCCCTCTGCTCACCTGAGTTGCCAATAATAATAATAATAATAATCTTTAGACAAGTGGCTGGGACAAAGTAAACTGACCCACAAATAATGTGGTTACATCAGCTGCATCGATATATCAGCTACAAAATGACAGTACAGGTATGTGCAGAATGGATTACTTGCTATAGCTGTCTTCTGTTCATGCAGATGGTTTGTGACATTCATGAACACTTTCTATGTGGCAACTTTGGAGACTCTGATGTTGCGCTGATTAAACTGTTGTTACAGCACGATTATTACTCTCACTTATAATCTTGGAAAAACAGAAAATCATGGCAATTCGAGCAAATGTGCGACCATAATTGTTGATAAACGATCAAACAAACCTGTTTCACACACTCAGTCCTTACCAAGCGTTTCAGTATGTTTGCATATTTCTTCTACTTCTACTACAACTTTGATTAATTTGGTATATTATCAGTATTCGACACTGTAACGAGATCAAGTCACCCACCACTGACACCTCTTGAAGTATATGCAAAAGCGTTGGCACATAAATGAAACGTTGTGAACTTACACGACGATGCGGCGGTTAAGGAACCAGTATTTTCGTTGGTGTCGGTCGAAGCCGACTGGCAGTTGTCGAATAAACGGTTTGCTCCTCTGCACTTCTGGGATGCAGTCCGCCACGCCGGGCACCTTGTGGGCCACACACACCTCGCACTGCCACTCGTCCTCCGGCACTTCCTGCAGCGGCGGCTTCACACACTCCAGATGGTAAACGGCTGAACATGTCTCGCAGCACAGCAGGTCGCCAAGGCGATGGCATACCCGGCAGTGGTCGTCGTAGGCAACCACGCCTTCGGACATCAGCTCCTCCCGGGCAATGTTGGTCGCCAAGAACTGGTCCACCAAAAACTGGAGGACTTTGATTTTGCTCTCCAACGGTTCGTACGGGTAATCCTCACACTCCTGGAAAGGCAGAATGTGCCGGTACTCCGGGTCACTCTCGCAGTACGCCCGCACCACCTCCGGCCAGGTCATACCGTCCACAAAATACAGGGTGGAGTTGACGGAGTCCTTCACGTCAGTGGGACCAAACGTGGTGTTAGAAGTGTCCTCCTCTCTGAGAATGGCTTTGAGCAAGGAGATGTGGGTCTCTGCCAACAGTGTGCACTGCTCCAGGCTGGCCACCGCTGCACAGAAATCCTCAAAGCGGAACGGCGAGAGCCGCAGCACCGAGCCAAAGTTGCGGAGGACTTCGTAGACGGCAGACACATTGAGGAGCTGCGAGGTAGGGACCTGGAGGTCCTCGGAGGACTTGGGAAGCTCCAGGGAAGGAATGTCCTTTGCCTCAAAGATGGGAGACTGTGGTCGCAATGCCCGACTCCTTCTCCGGCCTGCAAGAAGTGAAAAAAATAAATAAAAATGAGTCAGGAGTGAGAAGGATGGAATAACAAAAAGGAAAAAAGAAAATGAAGAGACATTTTTTTGCTTTTGTGTCAACACCAAATTCTAACCATGGTAACTGTGGGATGTACTGTGTAGCGGTCAACCCATAGTGTATTTTTATAGGCTGATACAATAACAAAAATTTGGAGCAGGAAAAGGCCAATGAAGAGCTGATAGTGCTGCGGGAGAAATAAACTGAAAACAGGTCAGAAATGACTCAATTACCGCTTGTCAGCTTGTTGTAAAATCAGCTGTCCTCAGGACAAAGTTGCAGTCTGCGTTTAGTTTTTAAATGCATGGAATGTTTTTTCATGGATTTGAGTATTGCTTTCTGAAACGAGTGCCAGCGCTCCCCACCATTCCTGGTCTTAAGTGCCATGTTACATGGGGCTTTCAACAGTTGTTTTGATACGCAGGAGTTAATCACGTGCGCGCAGATATTTTCAGCAAAAGTGGCCCCTATGATATGTTTGGAGCCTCTATGGAAAACAGTGATGTACGTTTTTACGCGCGACTGGTGGCAACTGTGCTGCCATCACCCACTATCCATCGGCCAGTTCCTCCAATAACAATAGTTTGTAAAACGTTCAAATGCGCAGGGTTGAGCTCTTATAAATGGTCCTTCTTCCAGTATGCCTGGTGGCACTAGGGGATCCCCCAAGCGGCATACCAAAGTGCCACATGTAATCCAAGTTGTTCTAATAAAAAGGACACAATAACAATATGAAATATAACATCCTATCAAATTCAAATACTACATAGGACTCATAGAACACCTCATTTTTGAGGGGAAACACGGCTAGGGCTAATGTGAAAGAAGTAACCCCATTCACAGCGTGATACAGAAGAGTCACTTTATAAAAAGGAAGACCAGCTAATTCTTGTCCCAAGACAATAAGCTGAATTTATAAGCCCCGCCTTTCTTTCTACGGTGTAATTAATGCGTATGGTGCAGCTTATTTGCTGCACTTTCAACACAGGAACGTGTAAAGGCCTGCATTTGTATTTGATGTGAATGGCTCAGTGCAGGTCATTCAACCCGGCCTCATGACCCTGGTCCTGATCACGGATGAATGCTTTTTTGAGACGAACTGCATGGTTTTGACATGGTGAAGAGGCACGTCTTTAAATCACTGTAGGATTAGTGACGCCACTTCAAATATATCTATGTTAGGTTTGGTAGGATTCTGTGGTTTAGCATTGATGTGTAAATAGATAAACAACAATGGGACCACACCGGCAGAACTGGCTGCTTCTCAACTGGTGACAGACGGGGATCAACCTGTGACAGCAGCCTGGTATGAATGGGTAAGACTGGGGTTGACCACCGCTGGTTCATTATTTGGCATCAAACACCGGGATCGTGTGTAAAAGTGCTGTGTGAGCGAGTGAGCTGTGCATTTTGTTTGAAAAGCGCATGGATATGTCTGTCCATACTATTTAGAAAAAGACTAAGTATGTCTCAATACATAGTATGTCCAATGCAGTACACCAAAAACACCAGGATGTCCTAATGCACCCTGTCGCTTTTACAGTGTGCTTTTCTGGCTATTTTGACCCACAATCCTCTGGAACGACTGAGCCGCCGGGTGAACACAGACACATGACAGCTATTACATATATTGAATATATAGAAGTTAAAGGGTCAAAGTCCACGATGTAATGTTATGACGAAGTAGTATGTCCCAATTGTATGCATATCGCATGCAGCAGTATGTACTTTGTAAGGGCAGCTAAATACTAAAAGTATAAAGAAAAAGTGTGTGATTTAGCACGGCAGGGAAAGCACCAAAACTCTCAAAGTGGGGTCCGTGAGGTGTATTCTGTATCTTGTCAGGGGTCCTTGGCTGAATATAAACCTCTGGTCTGGGCCATTGGTCTTATGATAGACCCCTCACAACGCTGCCATGTTCACGGGTCATTATTAAAAAAATAAGGCCATTGGAAGTTGAGAGGTATGCGAGTAATCCCACTTAAATGGCATCTAAGCCTGATCATACTGTAGTGACGTTTTATAGGGTGAAACAAAAAAAAAATATATATATAAAGAAATACAACCTACACTCAAGTATTCAAGCATTTTTGTTTTAAAAGGATAAATGTATCCCAACAACAAATAAAATGCCACAGAGATATAGATATATAAAGTTTCTGTTGGACAGACATTTAAATGCACAAAACACTATTTTTGCACATCCTTTATAGAATGACTTCCCGCGCATTGCATAACAGGTGTGATGTAAATTGATGTTAATTGGCACGACAGTGCTCGCTCACCTGATAAACAGTGTGGTTACTATGGTAACGGCGGACCACGTAATATTGTAATGGAGTTGGTGTTTGCAACAAGTGAGGAAAAGAGCGCCTCTCTTCAAAACAAACGCCTGTCAAACTCATCTAGAAGCGTTATGCAACAAAATACGTCTTCTGTAATTGAGCTGGACGTGGTGCAAACGGTCTGATGGTCGTGCACGAATAAAATACAATTACTGCCGTTATTTTTTTAACGGGTAACACTTTAATTTTAGTACAACAGCCGCGATATAAAGTAGAACTACGAAGTGTTAATCCGAGGCCAACATTGGAAAACAACGGTTATAACTACGTGTTTTGAAGAAGTCTGTTACATATAATAAAGTGGCCGTACTGTACTGTGCATAATAATAACAAACGTACACGTTGAATGAATGATAGCTATATATGTGTGATAAATAGAGTCCATACATCCAGTTACTCCGTGTCTACGGAAACACGTTAAATACAGCACGCTCGAAGAAGTCCGGTAAAAAATAAAAAAGGGTAAAATTCTCCAATATAAATTGACAACAAAAATTTGCTGATCCGACAAAAAGTCAAAAACACGAGAGCCGGTTGAAGCGTGGAGCAGATCTGTACACCAGTGGCAAGCAGAGCACACGGTAAACAAAGGCCTGTTTCTGAGTGCAAGCTCCATTTTGAACAATGCGGCTTGGTTTCTGTACTGAGCTGAAAAAAAATAAAATGCACACTAAGTAATGCAAAGCGGCTGTGCTAAAGTGCGGGCACTTGCAAACAAACGTACCTGGGGTGCTACCGAGCGTGCTGTGACTCCTAAAACTACTCTCGGTACAGTAGCTGGCATCATCATCATCTGGTAGTTCCTCCAGATAGTCCGATTCGTTTCCCAAGGCCTCCTCCTCTTCAAGATCCGACGAAGGGTTGTCGTTCAGGAGTTCATCATCGTCTGACCTGTAGCTTAAATTATCATCCTCCTCGTCGCTGTTGTCGTCGTAGACCACCTTGGTTTGAGGCCGCCTCCCTCCGCCACGGCTGCCTCTCGACCCCCTGCCTCTCGATCTGCCTCCTCTGCCCCGCGATGCCGCGGCCGTTGCCGTGGTTGAGGCTCCAACTTTCCTGCGGCCCCGGGTCGAATGAAAGTTCTCTCGGCCGGAGATTTCTGTCTCCACTTCCGCAGAGCCAATGCCACAAACGCCGCCACTTCCACCCCGTCCCCGACCGCGTCCTCTGCCTCTCCCCCGTCCACGCATCCCTCGACTCCTGCTGCCCCGGGAGCCGCGGACTGGCCCGGGTGAACCTTCCCGCATCGCGGCTGCTTGTTTGGGCGGCCTTCCTCTTCTCCCCCTCATTGTGGGAGAGAGTCTCTTCTGTTCCGCTTCAATCTCGGAGCTCGAATGAGCCACGCACTCCGGAGAAAAGCGGGGGAGAAAGAACCCAACAGATCTGGAGACGGTTCCCGATAAGTCTCCACCAAGCCCCGGTCTCAATTTCAGGGCGGAAAGCTCAAACTGAATGGCCGGTGTCCCGCTCTGGGTCGCCTGCAGACGCCATTTTTTCGTCTCAGCTCTCCCTCCGTTGAAAACACAGCAGGCCCCAGAGCTGCGTTAAGCTAACCACGCGCACCAGTGGTTGTACCGGAAGTAAAGCACGCTTTCCTTCAAACAAAAAGCACAGTCAAAGTAAAAAAATACAAATCAGTATTTAATACCGAGATTCACAGAACATAGCACAAATATGGAAACGGTGACATATATCATTAATTGCCGACGCAGCCGTTATATAATCAAAATATAAACTTTAAATACGTTCGTTTTAACGAGCTCACTGCGACAGATCGGAAGATGCGTTTCTATTCTCTAACTTGACACTAGCAGGCCTGAGTGGATGCGAAGTCACGTGACTCACTATTCTACAATAGACGCAATTGCCGTGCTAGTTCATAAAATGTGTTATCCTTCCTAACGCTTTAGTCCAATAGCACTTTATTAGCGCTGACTGATTTTGGCGGGTGGTTTTAATCACAGGTGGGTCGAGTGTTTTTAGTGAAACATCATCGTACATTTTCGGCCATGTCGCCATCGTCGTCACAGCAAAGCCAGGCGAGAAGATAAGCATAGTCCGACATTTAGCTTTATAATATGAACCTACATTTGTCATAAAAGTAAATAGCACACACTTTGCCATGTTTAAAATGACGTAAATATGCAAAACAGCTGTAATTTTTTTTTTTTTAACAAATGCATTTAATATTACTTTAAAATGACTTTTAAGTATTACCAGGGAACCTGGCTCCATTTCCAATCAGTTCAGTTCACGTTCAATTGTTGAAATGACGTTGACATTTTATTGGAGCGATGCTGAGCTCCTGCTGATCAAACCTGCGCTATAATAAGTGTTATAATGTAGCTCGCGTTATAATAATAATTATACCGTGTACGGTCAACCAAAGAAGAGTAATAGAGGTGCAATTGCAACACCCTTCACTCTTATCAAATGCCTCTGGGTTTGACTGGATGAGTTTGGCAAGTTAACGTTGACTGTTCGTCTTCCGCTCTCGTTGGCTTTCCTTTTTCAGTTTGACCTCTTCAACAATAGACTGCACAAAACCCGAGCTGCGGCTTTTGCCGCATAGCTAGCCAAACTATCCTATGAACTGATATTATCGCAGGTAAATACATATATGTACATTGCTACGACTATATTTTATAGTTTTTGTTTAACTTCTGAATACACGGGCACATATCTTGTCAGTTGTCGTGGCCGAGTGGTTAAGGCGATGGACTAGAAATCCATTGGGGTCTCCCCGCGCAGGTTCGAATCCTGCCGACAACGAGTAATCTTTTTGTAACTGTGTCTCTGATAATTTGCATTTTGGAGGGAATCCGAGCACTTACCTACGTGTGCGGTAGATGAGATACAGCATTGGTTATTGCGACCATTATACCACGTTAAGTGTACCATCGTAACTAGCTCAATACTCGCAGTAATGTCAATGTATGTTCCACTTGCTGAATGCTCGTTCTACACTATGTAGTAGCAACTTGTTAACTCTTTTATATTTAGTATATAGTAAGGCCTCTTACATTCAACATTGGTAATCAAAAGAACTACTAGTCACCAGAAGTCATAAGTACATTTCCTTTTCCAAACAAGCATCTAAGAGCATGAAGCAGAGCATAACTCAGAGCCAAAGTACAGGGCAGAAACAAGAAAAACAGTTAGTGCTATAAGTAATACGAATACAATAAGTGCAACAAGCTAGTATGAAAACAATAAGCGCTAAGTGGAAGGCTCAGGGTAGCACTTCCTGAAGAGGTGGGTTTTCAGCCTGCGCCAAAAGATGGGCAGCGACTCTGCTGTCCTGACGTCAGTGGGAAGTTCATTCCACCACCGTGGGGCCAGGACAGAAAACAGCCGTGACCGGGTCGATCGGCTGCCAGGACCTCTGAGCGACGGGGCAACCGATCGCCCCGAGGCAGCAGAGCGAAGTGGTCGGGCGGGGGTGTAAGGCTTGACCATGGCCTTGAGATAGGAAGGAGCTGTTCCTTTCACTGCCCTGTAGGCCAGCACCAGAGTCTTAAACTGGATGGGAGCTCTTACAGGTAGCCAGTGTAGAGAACGGAGAAAGGAAGTTGTGTGGGAGAACTTGGGGCGATTGAACACCAGGCGAGCTGCGGCTTTCTAGGCGAGCTGCGGCTTTCTGGACAAGCTCCAGAGGTCTGATGGCCGACGCCGGGGCTCCGGCGAGTAGAGTCTCATGACCCTCAGTAGACTTCTCAGTAGAATCTAAATGTTCCGCAGTAACTTCCGGCCACGGTGAGGCTAGATCGCGGGTGTGTTTCTGCACAAACGAGTATCATGACCTAATAACCATTGTGTATTATAAAAGGAATACAAATTAGTAAAAGCGATCACCACTAACGTCAATGCATCCCACGCTAATTCACAAGTATTTGAGAGTACCATTTAATGACACAAACAAAAAATGTCACACAAGGAATAGCAGTTTTCTCCAGTTATATATATTTGTATTCAATATAAAAGGCTTTCCTGTGGAACACCCAGTACAAAATCACAGCTGACAGAAACAGCCATTCATTCTCACAATCATTGAGTTCAATGGTAGAGTCCTACTAGGATTATGACAATTATTAACCAGTTTGGCATTGAGCAGAGATTAATTTATCGTGCAAACCATATTATCTTAATGGTCAAATTTTCATCATCTTTAACCATGGTTCAAAGGCATCTGCAACTTATGCAACGCCTAACTTACAATAATTCATATACAGTAAAACTCATACATCATGGGTCTGATGGCTAGCATCGTTTTTCAAAAAGCACTTAATATTTTACCATTTGGGACGAGTATACAGCCTTGAAACCACTACAGGTGAAAAGTTGGAAAGACACAATATGCTCGAAGATTTATTAAAAAGTATCCACATTCTAAAACAGCTCAATGATTTCAATGGAGTATTGTCCGACGTCCTTCTCCACCTTCATCTTTTTGAGCTCTTGGAGGCTGCCCTCGAGCTTTCCCAGCTCAGAAACCAGTCGCACCTGAGGACACAACAAGGCATCTTTGTTCAATTTCTTTCCCAGATAACTTTTCAGATGTAACGTTTTCTGATAAAACTGCAGTATTCCATTCATTAGTTTTCCATTTTACTAGAATATTTAACATGCAGACAGTTTGCAAAGCACACAAAAGGGAAAACCGTTGGTTACCTGAGACTTGACAAAGCTGTGGAGGTTCAGCAGTAAGCCCTTGGCCTCTGGAGTCATCACCAACACTGTGAAATGGGCGTCCAACAGCAAGCATACCCAGTCCATGATCTACAATCACATGCAAAGGAAAACAGTTAGTCACTGAATTACTTTCAAACTGGAATGACTGAATTACTGCATTCCACCGTTTGTTTACAACCTTTTTGTTGTAAACAATTCAGTGATTGCAGAGAGTTGCTGTATATCATAATTCCAGTGCTTTTACATGTTTGTCACATATTAGAAGTTTATAAAAAACAGCTGACTGTGTGCTCTGTGGCAGAACATAATTCAGACCGCATACAGTTCTGCTCAAAATGTGAGTCTGATTTCCACCATATCTGGATTTGACAATCTGTCAGCGAAATATATTTTTCTGCCTCCGGACTCGTCACTTAATGTGTCCGGGTGTGACAGGACACCGGAGCTGCCCCCAATATGTCAAGTGTGGCCCCGCTAATTATCTAGTTTCGACATTGACACAGACCTGAGTCAGGCTTGGTGATCTCAATCCATGCATCTGTGGGAAAGCGTCATGGGTATATTTTATGTAGAGGAACTGCAGGTACTGGAGGAAAAGCTGATTGGATGAGAAAGAACATTGAACGTTGTAAATAGCGTTTTGTTAAAGCATCTATAGTTGGTGGTAAAAAAAAAAAAAAAAAAGTGCACTGGGTTAACTAGCAGTTACTCACAACAACATGTTGGGAAGAGAGATCTTTCAGGTGTGGGAGCAGGAAGGAGTCGCTGTACGCCGTCTGCAGGACCTCATTTCTATGCGGCTCGAGTTAAGATCTCATACATAGTTAATTCAAATCAATGCGGACAAAGAGTCTGCAATTATGCTGTTTAACTATAACATGAAGCTTGTTACTGGTACACAAGATGCGAGTAGGGGTTCAATCCAAGTAGTTGCATGATGATAAAAAAAAACAACAGAAGAATGTGACAGCATGGTGCAAATACTGGGTGTGAGTGACCGTGCACTGGCAGGATACAGTAGAACAGCTTTGTGTAATCCCACTGGACAGATCTGTTCTGGTGGAGTTGAGGTCTTCTCCTCGTCTTGTTGTGCTCTGGTGTCACCTCCACCGAGGCCGTCTGAACGGTCCCCGTCAGCGGAGGTGGGGGTGAAGCCATTCAGCAAGCCGACCGGCCCGCGCTCTCGAGCAATCAGGGTTTCCGCGAAGGAGACACTGTCCGGCTCCAGGCTCACGTTCTCCGCTTCAACGTCGGACATACTGAAAGACGAAGGTGCAACACACTGTATTTTTTTTTCCTCCCCCATTTTCCATTACACCGAGTCAGGCTAATAATCAGATTATTAAAACCCTAAATCACAAAAATATGTTACTTTAGAGCCAAAAGGACCCTGTGGCAGAGACATCAGATAGGGCTTGTGCACTTCAGAACCATCAGTTTTACCTGATAAAGGCCTTAAGGCAGGCACAGGTGACCGCTTCAGGGATGTCCGGGAAGAACTGCAAGCAGAGCTGACACAGGAAGTAGTCCTTCCTCTCCAGGGCCAGGAGCACGAGGTCAGGACACACACTGTTGAATGTCATGATGGTAAAAGGTCACATTCAACAGGAATAACAGTCGTTACGGCAAACCGTCTCAATTATGACATTTGCATTCAAATGCAGGTTCAGAAATACATTCTTCAGACTGAATAGTTTTGAGATTTGATATTTGACTAAAATAACAACATCGCCCTGCTTCCATTGCCCTGCCTTACTGACCTGTGGCAGAGGCACCGAGTGTGCACTAGCTTAACCAGGCTGCCGGGGGCGTAGAAGGCCGGATCAGCCAGGCTCCGGGACACGAGGGTTGACGCAAGCTGGCCCACCGACGGCTGCAGATCCTGGATGTCTGTCCTCGAGAGGAGCACCTCCACCTCTCTCTGGACCTTTTCTACTGGTGCTGTCTGCATGAGGGAATTCAAATATACTTTGTTATTATAAAATGACGCTGTTTCAGTGTTTTGCAAGACAGTATAAGTAAAAAAACATATTCTTACCTTGATGAGCTCCAGAACTCCAGAATTTGTCAAACTAGATGCCGATTGGCTCGTACGGTGTGTTCTCTGTATGGAAAGAGAGAGGAATCAAACCATAGATGACACAATTGACAGGATGGTTACTGAACCATCACTCACACACACAACTTTAAACTGTAAAGCAGAAGCAGGGAATTGCTGACTCATAAAAATGGTGTTACGTCAGCAACTGGTGATATTATGGTTCTAGTGTGTGGGCACATTTAAGATGCGATAGTCTAATGAGACAGACCTCTTTACATACTAATTTAGGTTACCGTTATAGATACATCTACAAACAAACTAAAATGACAGAACAGCAGCGCTGTAGTATAATGGATTTTCTCCGTTCCACAATACACAATTTTGTACATTTAGTGAACGATTCAATCATTTCAGGCAGCAGCTACTGTAAATCAGTTTCACATGGAGCTGGCAGTCTGAGAAACACTAAGCCAGTTTTCAGGGCGACAGTGTGTGGGATCAATGCAGCAGCAATTCAGGAAGCAGCCGTCTAGTCTCTAGTATCAGGTCCAACAAACCGTCTTCCTGGTGTCCACTGATCTGGAGGGATGAGCTTTCTCTTCATGCAGGATGTTATTCCAAGATGGTACAGAAGTGGGAGCTTCGGACTCTGTTGCAGTAAGAAAAACACAGTGTACTGAGTGACCATGCAGATCTGCAGTGTCGAATTAGTGTTGCAGCATTATTAAGAGCACGTTATTGCAGTATTATTTATTTATGTTAGATTTTGCAGAACTGATTTTTGATTACCAATGTTGAATGCACTTATTGTAAGTCGCTTTGGATAAAAGCGTCTGCTAAATGACTGTAATGTAATGTAATGTAACTGCATATTTGTTTTTAGCTCACCGTCAGTCTTGACCTGCCTCAGTTTTCCCAGTGCAGAGGCCAGGGACGATTTGGGGCACTCGAATGGAATAACAGAGAGGGTTTTCCCATGTGGAATGACTAACTTGTTCCAAAACGTCCAGAGCTAGATTAAAGACAAAAGAAAAAGGGAACACAAATAGAAATTAAAGTTCACTTTGATTAACAGCGATAACATGAACTAAGCGTCAATATCAGGAATGTAAACTGCCATAAAGTTGTGAGGAGGGACAGTGAGCCCCGTCACGGTGGAGAGCAGACACAGTGCTCTACCAAAGTCATACAGTCCTTCATCAGCACCCAGCAGCTGGAAGGACAGGGAACCTTGGCCTGAAGCAATAATAACAACAACGAGGGAAGCTTGAGCGGGTGGTTCACGCATACTCGTCAAAAATCATTAACACTATTTTGTTTCATCCACTGATCGTATAACAGAGACATAAGAAACGATTCTCCTGGTGGGTTATGTGTGCACGCACACGCACACACGCACACACACACACACACAACATTCCTACCTGGCCGTAGATTTTACCCGCCATCTCTTTTCCTGCCTGAAGCGTCTGGAAATTGGTATTCCAGATGCAGAGGAAGTCTGAAAAATCAAAGACAGAGATCCGTTCAAGACTCACTCTCTCTCTCTCTCTCTCTCTCTCTCTCTCTCTCTCTCTCTCTCTCTCTCTCTCTCTCTCTCTCTCTCTCTCTCTCTCTCTCTCTCTCTCATCAAATACTGGAGTCACGTAGCTTCAGGTCATCATTCTAGTGTCTTTTATCACCAAAAGAAAATGCCTGGCACAAGATGCAGACACTAGAAACTAAATTCAGGTCAGTCAGGAAAAAACACTACGACCGTGTATCAAGTGGTGCCTGCTTTCCCTATTCTTTATATTCTTTATAAAGTCATCTGTCCTTTATTGGACAGATGACAGTGTAGAGGCGGCAGGCTGTTGATAATTATTGATATTATTTAATGTCTGCATAAGTTAATAAACAATTTTTTGTCACTTTCTCCACTGTGAACTTTTCATACTTAAAACCTTTAGGACACGGCTCTCTGTGTTGTGCACGCTGACTCACAAGCAGCACTTACTGAAAGCCTTGAAGTATATCCTAGATTGACTTTACTTAAGATCTGCCTGGCATAAAAAGGTACTTTTAGCGGAGTGCAAACCAGCCAGATGCTCGTGCTAATAATATCTGAACACCTGTCTGATTAGAGCCCTTGTGGTCTTCATTTGAGGCAGTGGGATTAAAACGCATTTACCTTTGCCAGATCCGGCAGAGGGGTGTGGAACCCCCACAACGGCTACATGGGCTTCGTCCAGGGCCTGAGCGGATGCAGCCTCCAGGAGGCCCTCACCGACGGGAAGGCCCAGCAGCAGGCTGCGAGGCAGCGGAAGAGCCTGGGCCCCCTCGTCAGCCACCAGGCCCCGCACAGAGACAACACTCTGGTATACATGACCGTTAGGGTCTGGAAGGAAGGAAAATGATGAGGCACAAAAAACGATTATTGAGGGAACTAAAAACACCTATCTTACATGTAACATCCTGTGTTTGTGCAACACAATGTGCAACTTGAAACAAGCCTAAAAATAAATGTGGAAGTGGACATTAAACACAGAATAAAACCACAACTCGCCACTGCTGTTTTTTTGGTTGTGAAACACTTCATGGATCTGTAATGCAATAATATAGAAACCATAAACAACGGCGGAACGCGTCGGTCGAAATTCAATCTGCGAACCTAACGGGAATCATCTGACGATAACTTTTTATTGGCTTAAAATTAGGTTGTAAACATACAATCCTGTCGTACACGTCGTCTCTCAACTCCATTCTTGCATCGCAACTTGCTATTTGGACTGTAAACAATGAGCGGTGCACAGAAAAGGAAGTCCGCGAAATGATCCTGTGCTGTCAAACACTGACACAAAAAATATTTTCACAGGAAACTCAGACTTACAGAGATAAAGCAGGCAAATGTGTTTATCCCTGTAGGAGGCAGAGAAGCTGAGCGGAGAAAGACCCGGCTCCTCCCTCTCCAGCCGGTACCTCTGTAGGGTGTTGGGATTCAGTCTCTGCAGGTACAGGAAATGATCTCCTTTCTGTGGGAAGACATCGACAGCCAAGGCCTTTAGACATACCAATAACAAAGAGTTGATGCACATGTCCATGGAGAAATCAAGGGCAAAATAAATGAGTTGTTGTTAAATGGCTAAAAAAAAACAAAAAAAAAACATGGCATTCACATGCATTTCCACGCAGGCACATGAGCGTGCAGTCAAATTATTTGTTTTCACAGCTAAGTATTGTGATACAAGTGCAACGAATGCCTAAAAGTGAAGCTTTTGCGTCTCCTGTCAAAAACCAAGCAATTAAAATTACCTGTTCGGTTGTGAAAATGACAAACTGGTGTGACTCTGTCACTATGTTGGTGCTCCACCTAAAGACAAAAGGAACAATCACTAACACGCTACAGGTGAGGCTGCAGCACAGCACAAGTTATTTTTTACGATTTGAAATTGAATTGTCAATATAAATTGTTGAAATGTCAACATCACTCTCAATCCAGATTATAACCCAAAATGATTTACTGGGGCTGTGAGGCGTAGTGATACTGACCTAATGGTCTCTTCTTGAGCCAGGACTTCCTCTATGGACTGCTGGGGAGCGGAAAGTAGGGAGTCCAGCAGCCTCACAGCTCCTCTATGGAACAAGACCACAGGCTCCCCTCCAGCCACACAGTGGACCCTCCAGACATCTGACGACACCTGGAGAGGATTTACACACAGGAGAAGGAATGAGGATGTGCTCAGATTGGACAAAAGTGGTTCAGATTGTACTTTCAGTGACCCCGGTTAGGCACAATGGACATTACTTCCAGCATGCTTGTTGGAAAACACCACCAAGTCATTATCCCCAATTGTATGATTCATTTATCCCGCTCTATGACACCGGGCTTTACACATCGGAACACATTGTACAAACTAGTTCACGTACGGTTGCTTTGAAGGCCTTTTCCAAGAGTATGTCTTCTTCCTTCCAAATTCTGATCACCTTTAAAAAAAAAAAAAAAAACACAAACAGACATTATTTTTGTGTCAGGCAGATATTTCTCAAAGGACAGACCTACAGCGACACCTAGAGCCTAAAAGAATGACAAAATGAGTAACAATTTGGTTTATTTATCAAGGACCACATAAATGAGTACGGTCAAACCTTTAAATGAGGCAACACTGTGTAGTGAATTCGGAATCATATGGACAAGGCCGACTGAACATGATCTAATCTATTGTACAGCTGGTAGACAGGCGACTGGGAGAATGAACATTCAGAAACACTGTTAGTACAAGCTCACTGAAAAAGCAACGTTTCAGTCACTTCACTTCTTTTGATTTATTGTATGGAAAAGTAAATCTTAGTATGTAAAAATTTACTTATTTTGCCTCATTTTGCCCAATTTCAATCTGACAGTGAGTCAGCTGGGTTTCTGTACAGACGGTACTCCAAAGTAAGCACAACACCTTGCTACAACTAGAATGACTGAAAGTCTACCTTGCTGTCTGAGACTGCCACATATTCCTTGGTCTGTGAGTTGTAGACTGCTGGACAGGTCAGTGTCTGTCCTTGTTTCACCGTCCAGCTGCTCAGTGGCTTCTGGTCTGAAACCTGTCAGAACCACGAGAAACATACATTAAAAGGAGGACCAGTTAATAACAACAATGACTCCACCCGAGAAGGTTCAACCGGTCACAACACAAACAGTCTCCCTTCACTCCCCAAAAACAAGGTGGCAATGGCATAATGTGACTACCTTCATGACAGCTGGGAGATTATGAAACAAGCAAGCGAGGCCAATTCTGAAAAGTGGTAAATCATTTAGCGCTATGTGGAGCAGTACATTAGATACACTCTGAGGCTAGCAATGCAAACCAGTTAGCTAGCAAGCTGCGTGTGTTTTGTGGTGGGTATAGGGACCGTTAGCTGACATTTGCCTGTTTCCGTACGCTGGCATGCTGTTTACAACAACCTGAGCGAACCGAGCTCACGAAGGAGTCAGTACTATCACAGCTAGAGGTTTGTGTCTTGTCTGTTTTGGTGGTTATCACAGTTGCCGTTGCTAAGAACAGCCGAGGATGCCAACACGAGTTCTCCAGGTCGCGCTGATCAGCTGGTTAGGAGAGCCTCCTCAAAACAAACGTTAAACGTTACCTTGTAGAGCGTGACGGATCTGGTTGAGTCGGTGATGACGACATGGTCGCTATCTCTCTCCGCTTCGACCCCCTGAATGCCTGAATTTGACAGATTTTGAGATGGAGCAAGTCCGCACAACGTGTATCCCTCATACAGCGCGGCCATGCTGGACGAGAAGAAAGCAGAACTCGTCGGATCTCGCGAGAATAGACGAATGTTTGTCAGAGGACAGCGGCGTGCTGCGCGCACTTCGCGGGAGCGCGCACAGCGTAAAGCGAAAACTATCTATCTTGTTTGTGATTAATAGGCCCAGAGTATTGTTATAACGAGAGACGTTTCTTGTTATAACGTGATGCGTCTGTACGTCGCAATAACGTGAACATATCCTGTTTTAACACACATCTGGTTATAATGGTTAATATATTTTTCTGGCGTGGAGAAGAAGTCTCCCTTGCCTCTTTGCATTCTGATCGATGTAGCTGCAAGGAGAGGGCGATCGGTTCGCTTTTTTTTTTTACTGAATCAAATGCCCCAAAATAAAGTTTTTAACAAGACCAACAATAGTACCATCGGCGGGACAAAGTTGTGAATATACGCAGTGAATCTGAGTCGGCCACTAGCTGGAGACAAAGCCACCAGTGGTACAGATTCACAGACAATATAATCCTTATGGAATGTTTGTGAAGAGCAAAGTCGTCTTTTGCATTTTTATGAGATTTAAACTTTGTTTTGTTGAATTTAAATCCTATTTTTTGCCCTACAAATCAATAGAATCAAATAGTCTATGTGCCTTATCTCACAGGTCAACTCAAAGTTCTGGACAATCCATATTCTGATGCATCTGGGCTGGAGCCTTTGGATGGACCGAATGGATGTGGTGAAAAGGAGCAGAAAGGGAGGGAACTTGCTTATGACAGGAAACATCCTGCCTGGGCAGAAAAGATTTGTGTCACCTGATCCTCTCTAGAGCCTCCCTGGTGAAGGAGATATGTCTGGTTTAACTGTAAATTTGCCAGAATGATCATGCCTGCAAGTAATCGATGAACACTGAGATGAGCAATCCTACAATGACCCGTCTGGGTCTGAAACACCAGGAACACACTGACATAAATTATTCATAGATAGTGAAATTATAGGTCAACGTGTCAATAGTAGCAAATATGATGACTATTAGTTTCAACACTTTTTAAAGATGAAATAAAAGATCACATGTTGTTTATCATAAAGAGTGTGAGAGAAAAGAGTGTTCTGTGTGTAAATTGATGTCAAATTGTGCTGCCATGTTATCAGGTAGCTGGTTACTATAAAACAATCTCTGAAAGTTATATCTTCTTTACACAAAAGTTGTCCTGTAAAAATGAGAAAAGAAATGTGGAGGCTGCACTGCTGGGAATTCTGTGTACTCCTGCCAAATTGACATGGTCACAGACTCACGGTCAGCCATTTTTTTTGTTAATGTTTGGTGTTGTGCACCTGGAATGTTGGAAGTTCACCAATAGCGTTAGCATGTTAGCTTGTAGCATGGACCAACAATAAACATAAACATGTGTGTGTTAATTTTGGCCACTGTATTCGTGGAGTGTTGCTGTATGGTTGTAACATTACAGGCAGGTCAGCGTAACGTTACACACATTCTTGGTAACACTACTACAGGGAATATGCAGTCTGGACAATAAGCAGAAGGACACTTCAGGAGTATCAGAATAGCAAAATGTCATAAGCAATGACGGTTAAAGCTGATCTAATCACAAGCACATTGTATGTCTTCACAGAAGTCATGGAAGGTGTTGTAGAGTGCGCAGTGATCTGCAGGTCCTGCAGTAGGGTGTTGCTTCGTGCACGCAGTCTCCTTTTTTCAATTTTTAACCAGGGCAGGATTATTTTCAGCTCACCTTTCTCAGGGGACATGACATTTTCTGGTTTGGCTCTTGATGGCCAATCTGCCTTCATTTGGCCAGGAGGACATTTTTTTCTGGGACACACAAGTTGTGGTGTGTAACCGAATCTCAAAGTCAAATTTGGCTGGCTCTTAAAAGAGAGCAGCATGTCTGCTTAATCTCGTGGTCAGAGGACCTATCCATCGATGGTCCCATGCCGATACCACACATGGACTGGCAGCATTGCCTGAGCAAGAGCCAAATAGACAATACAAGCAAATACATTAATGGTGGCCATCTTTGTGTGTATATGGCTACATATTGCAGATCACTAACTTACCTCTTATATCATTGTTTCACTTTTTTGTTGCTTTAATGAGATCAATACATACTTTATCATACTTCATTATGCATTTCTTAGCAGTTAGCTATGCACATACAACAATGCCTAATTAAGATGAACAAATCCTTTATTTTGCACTTATTAACAGTTAGCTGTGCTTTTTGCAGGTACATAGAGGCAATACATATTATTACCCACTAATTAACACGTACTATAAAGACCTTACTATCAAGCGTTACCTCAATTAATAAGCCATGTATTTTAATTACAGTACATTACTTGCACAATGTATGTGTTAATTTGAATGATAAATATGAAGTACAGATGATCAGAAAGCGAGTTTGCAAAGAAAGGTAGAAGATCATCTTGACCTGTGCACAGCAGAGTGAAAGAGTAACTGGACTCGATCGGGAAGGAACTTTAGTGAGTCTTGTAAAATAGGGTGTTTGGCTGGCACCACCATACTAAAAATAATTTTGCAAATGTGAGGCACAGGTTGGCAAGAGTTTCAGGTATAATATAGTCTCTATTATTTAAAGTTCAAGAAGACTGAACAGACAGAAGAAAACCACAACAACAACCAGAACACACCGACACCTATTGGATATGGAAGTAGTTTAATAATCAGAGAAGGGATCTGCTGTTTCAGCACTGTTCGATTTCTGATGGAAGTGAACTTGAATTTATGGCATAATCAACACCGCTGGGCTCTAGAAAAGAGACACACACACAGAGAACAGGTCAGAATACACTTCCCATAATTGAGGTAAAGAGCCTTAATAATCAAAGTGTTTCTCTTTTATAATTTAGTGATCATGTCTAAAGAATATTGACCCTAAAAGCATTCATGTGTCCTGCTGTGATTTGCTGTTCACTGCAGGGTTGAGCAAAAATAGGTCTGATGGGAAGTGTAGCTGCTCCAAGTGATATGACCAAGCCAGGTGATAACTTGTAGGGGACTGTAAATATGTATGTACATATGTATGACATAATGAGAATACTTGTTATTGCAATAACTAATTTATTGTTATTACCAATTACTAATTGGGGAAATCTGAATTGGGATGAATGGGGAATAAAAACTATACTTTTGAACCCAGAGGACAATCACTTGGCTCTGAAACACTTGGATCATGTACTGCAAGAACTGCTCTGATAGTTTAAATGTGCATCTCTTATGGTATTGATATTTTTTAAAACACTGTTTCTTCAAATCTAATTAGAAAATAGCTGTTAATACATGTTTTTATGAATCGGCACTGCTGATGTCTTAGGTTGAGTGATAGTGAAGTAAATATGAAAAATGTATTAAAAAAGTTAAGAAATAAATTAAATGGAATAAAGTCTATAGTGTTCTGGCTATTGGGTGATATGTTGTGAAATATTTCTTACGCTCAAAGCATTCAGGGATTTTGAGTTTCCCATCGATGCACTGGGTTGATACTGCATAGCCACATTTCCTGGCCTTGTCCATGCAGTAGACTGAGATGATCTCCTTGTGTAAGACTCTGTTAGGCTGTAGGTCTTTGATCCAGATTTTTCGTCCTTTGTATAGTATCCTTACTTTCTGTATGCCAACACTGCAAGGAGCTGTATGTGACAAGTAGAAGAAACAAAAAAAAATTATATTTTATGATGTTGTTCATGTGTCCCTACACAGGAAATTGAGAGTGGTTAGCTACCTATAAAAGGGAGGAGGAGTTTATATTAGATGGCAACTGACACTTTAGGTCAAATGCAGAGGCATTCAAATGACCATTTTAACTCTGAAAAGCATTTCCAAACGTATATACACTGATGTAACGGTCAACACAGGCAAAAAAAATGAGTCACGGGATTGAAGTAAAGTTGAAAGTAAAAGAAATGGAAAAAGGCTGGGATGGAATTATCAACACCAAAAGTTCCAGACAGACTTGGAAAGAGGAATGCATGACTCCAAACTGGGAAAATGTTTCATATGCCACCCTTTTCTATAGAACTAAACAGCTACAAGCATGTCACAGGTCCTTCACCTATCAAGATCACCCAAGAAATGCGGCTATCACCTGAATTTGTAATGTAAAATAACGGTAATATTGGTTGCAGCCCTACCTTTGCAGGACGGCTTTTCAGACCAATTCCCATCTTGCTGACAAACAATCTGGAGGCTTCCTTCCAGTACATAGTCTCCATTGCAGTCATATTTGACCGTTTCCATGTAGTCGTAGTCTCTCGGGTCGTTGCTTGACATGTAGCCTTTGTCAATGTTCTCCGGTGCAGGGCAGGTCACCACTGTAACAGGATTCATTTAATCCATTCATTAGAGAGACTCTACGAATGAAAATGTGGCTATACATCATATAGTCGGCCACTATATGTTTTCATATTTTTACCAGGTGTCTATTCCAGTTAAAGTGTATTGGGAAATGTCCCAATGGCGCTATTGCATCTAATTTGTTATTAGTGTGTCTTTTCAGCACCCGCTGTCATATAGTTATTACCTTCTAGCTGTACTCCCAACAGTAGAGTGAGAAAAAAAAAAACTGTTTTCAGTGAAACCTTAAAGCAACGGTAGTGCTCAGTAAATACTTCTTGCCATGCCACATTAACTCTTCTTGGTGTTATTATTTTAAACCTTTATACCTCGACATTCAGGTGTCTTGGTCCAGTTGCCGCTGACAGTGCACTCTGCTCTTGCGTTGCCAAAAAGTACGTACGGAGGCAGACACTTGTACGTCCCTCCAACATTGTAATAAGTGGTGTTCCCTCTGATCCTGTTGTCATAAATTATCATCCCAAACTGTGGGATCGGTGCGAGACCACAGGTTACGGCTACAAGACAAGAGACAGAATATGCCCAATTTATATATATAATGCATGCTTGCACTGTGTCATTTTTCTGTTGTGTATAAATATGTGAATATTTCTTATATCAGTTTGCATTTACAGCAGGGCAAATTGACTAATAGCTTAGTTACGGTACATTTCTAGAAACCAAGTAAAATGTGTTTTCACTGGCCTATAGGACAGATTCATTCAATTGTGTGCCTATCTTCTAAGGCCACAGTAAAATCCAGTTTTATGCTTTCTCATTTATTTTCTGGCCTTGCAGAAGGATGTTATGGTTTACATACGCTTGCACTCTGGCACTGGTGTGCTCCATGTTCCATTGGCAAGACACACAGCAGCACTGTCTCCAGTCAAGGTGTACCTGTGCAGAGCAGTCAGATCATTTCAGTTCATGCTTAGATTGCAAATAAATACATGAAACACACATGTAGGATTTAGTGTTACTATCTAGCGGTAAGGTTGCAGATTGCAACCAACTGAAACTTCTACCGTGTGCCAAGCGAGTAGGAGAACTACGCTGCCTGACAGAAAAACAGAAAAACAGGAAAACAGGAATTTGGAGCCAGTGTTTGGTTCTGGGCTGCTGAAGAGGACCTGCTCCGTATGTAGCTCTGTTTGTTGTGTGTGCTGATGCTTAAATAGTCAAAATTCAGGACTCAAAAGTACATGGGCAATTGATTGTGATGACACTATGTGTAAACCTCAGGGCACAAAGGAGGCATGCACACTGTCAGGCTTCATGGTTTATTCCTCTTATTCCCTTTCAAGTAGATCAAAATGTTGCCTGACAGTGTGCAGACTGTTAAGTATTTTGTGTGTGTATATGCACACACTTGCTCCCTCTTTCTGTTAACTGATAACAGATGAAATATTTGAATTTATTCAATAAAAAGCTTGCACTTGAAATGCCAGGAAATCTCTACTTGGCATGTGGTCTCAGGCAAAGTTAGATTAACAGCTGTGTGCCCTGCTGATTTGAGGCAATCATTTTGTTTTCAGAACTTTCAAATCCACTAATCAATTCCAGCGTTTGATTTATCTTTGGTTTATCTTCACACTTCACTCACAGGATGATGTAAGTTGCCTACACTTTACTTAACATGCTTTACTATTGCTAAGCTCTGCTCAATAGACCTGTTTGCTTGATTAGAGGCCTCCCATTTGCATTTTCTAAAAATGCCACCAGTGTATTGGGGACAGCGAGGTGGGCGAGAGAGCGAATGACACAATGAAATTCAACAGGATGTTGTTGCTTTACCCTTCATCACACGTATAGTTAATAGTACTCTGGAACACGATATCCTCATAGTACAATTCTCCATTAGACAATGGATCAGGATAGGGACACCGTTTTGCTGCAGGAGAGAAAACAGTACAGAGAAGATTTGTGAATTGAGGCTTTTGCTATTCAGTTATTCTGTTATGAATAATGCAAACATAGAAACACAAATACCAATAATATTATAGATGAGAGTATCACAATTGTTCACATACTTGATCAAATTCTCCCCGAAATGTATTAAAGCATTGCATTTTTCGATGCCATATCAGAAATAATCATAGTAAAATTGAATTGAAGTGTATAAATTTGACCCCAAGTTCTCACTAGAGTAGTGGAGACCCACGTATGCACATTAATCTGGTTTTCGTCCATTCTCCGCTGGCACCGCAAACAATCTTCCGAGGGCCGGACACAGGGGTGTATCCCTGTTTACAGGACAGCGTTAACTCCACACCGGGGCTGAAGTACCTCTGGAGCCCATCCATCTCAATGTTGGCAGCCAGCTTAGGCCTGAAACACACTGCAATGACAAATGATGATTATGTATAGACTCTCAAATTACTTGGAAATGAATATTCCAATAGATTCATTATTATCCAGCCTCAAAGCATGAGAAGCTAATGAACATTAGCACCTCAGGAGTTAAGCATTGAGTCTGATCTTGTGTATTGTATCTCATGTGCTGAGCCTGAAATAGAAGGAATGTGTGTGTATGTGTAGTTTTATACTGTATTTGTAGTTTACTTATCATATAAGTTGATTATTCTGAAGGAGTGTATAACTCTCTTCAGGGCTTTACTTGGTCCACTTTTCTGAAATAGGGTTAACTCTATTGAACGTTGATGTCGACCATTCAAACAGTTTGACTGGCAACGCTGCCAACATTTGACAGGGAGCGAGTAGCAGAAACTTAACAAAAAAATCTAAATCTAATTCTGTAGCGAAGATTCCAGCGTATTTCATATAAACAGAAAAGCTTCACAACATATTGAAACAAACCATCTCAAACAAAAAATGAAGTGATATAATTACCTTGTATGCATCCAAAATTAAACATGGTCATTACTAATCCGTTTCTAGTAACATTACCTGACGCTAAAGCCATGACAACAGCAAAGTAATGAGTGTGAATGCTTGCAGTTCGAGCCATGTAAAGTTTTAGAAAGTAAGAAATAAAAGCAAATACCATTGTCTTGTTCGGATGTAGCGGAGGTAAAATATACAAATGGACACAGCAGAATCAAAGCCAGCATGCGTTCCATCCTTTGTAGAAATGGACAGACGCTCCTCTGTTCTTTCCTGTGGTCTCTGCTTCAAAACACTGAATCTCTGTCCTCTCTTTCACTGCTGTTTGTGTTCCTCTAAAACAGATAAGAGCAGTATGAAGTAACTGCTCACTGGTGATCCTTGTTTTCTCTTTTGCTTCTTTCTTTTTTTTGCTTGAGTTTTGCAATAACAGATTGTAATCCTCGTGACATTTTACTGGAAGTGAAAAGCTCCAGCGGCGGACTTTCCCTTGTTGTTGCGATATTATGAAACTTCATTTGGCCCCATTTAGCTGTTGCTCAAGTCATATCAAAGGGCAGACATGCATCGAAACACAACAATCTAATTTGGGTTATGAGGTGTAAGAATGTTTGTTTCCATAAATGTCCCTTTCACACCCCACCATTAATGTTTGTGACGGGCTTGGTGCACTTTGCAACACATGAAAGAAAAGAAAAACGCCTCTTACAGAGGTGATGTGTAGCAAGGGCAATTGACAATGCAATCTCATCACAAATATAGAGATAACAAAGAGTTATTGCGTTCAACATTGGAGTACGATTCTTAGAAAGAAGTGATATCTACAATGCCTCCCTCAGCGATCAGCTACATGTTTGATATCGACGTCCAAGTTGAAACAGGTTGAAGTAAAGTGATGAACATGTATCTCTACCTTTTTACAAGTTTGCATTACCAAAGCTAAACAGCATTTTGTTACTTTGTACTTTAACTGAGCTGAGATCTACGAAGCCAGACGCTACGAACACGCATGCACACAAACTTTATTTGCTAAAGGTGAGAAGTTAAATCTTCGTTCCTACCCTCACCTATGGTCATGTGGACTGGGTCATGACCGAAAGAATTAGATCGCGGGTACAAGCGGCCGAAATGGGTTTCCTCAGGAGGGTGGCTGGCATCTCCCTTAGAGATAGGGTGAGAAGTTCGGTCATCCGTGAGGGACTCGGAGTAGAGCCGCTGCTTCTTTGCGTGGAACGGAGCCAGTTGAGGTGGTTCGGGCATCTGGTGAGGATGCCACCTGGGCGCCTCCCTAGGGAGGTGTTCCAGGCACGACCAGCTGGGAGGAGACCCCGAGGGAGGCCCAGGACCAGGTGGAGGGATTATATCTCCAAACTGGCCTGGGAGCGCCTCGGGATCCCCCAGTCAGAGCTGGCTGATGTGGCCCGGGAAAGGGAAGTTTGGGGTCCCCTGCTGGAGCTGTTGCCCCCGCGACCCGATCCCGGATAAGCGGACGAAGATGAATGAATGAATGAATGAATGAAAAGTTAAAATGATACATAAGTTTGATCTTTTTATGGCCTCAGCCTTTGTGTAATTTCGTGCCACTGTCTTGAAGGTATTTCCCCACTCATCACTTCATCAGTTCTACTACCTCTGTAGGTTGCTCACACCGTGATATCCCCTAAGAGTGGTTAAGGCCACATATAGAAGTTACCAGGGAGATCAGATTCACATGAGATTCACACATTAATAAGGTGTGAATTGATATCAAACCTCCTGGGAAATTAGGTAGGATTGTGGACACACATAATTCATATCTTCAGTTTTCATTGTAACTCCAGTATTGGGTATGTAGTATGTACTGGTATGCATCAGCGGGTTGAAGACTACACAGGTTTACTCGGACTCTTTCAAGCACCAAACCTTTTTAATTATTGTATTAATAATGACTTTATTACTAGCTGATACTGAAAGGCACAAGAAATATAAGTGGCACCTGTCTCTGCAGCATGGTCCAATTATTGGTGTTATGCAAGTATTCTGTCAGTGTACAACATGCCGTTTCAGGGCATCCTGTTCAAAGTTAAGCAGGTCTTGCAGTGGGTGAAGAAGCACACATCGTGATTTCTGATGGAAGGGTTTTGGGCCTTACGGTGTACTCCACCCTGCCTGGTTCTAAAAGCAAGAAAAACAAAGGCAGACGTATTACAGTAATCATCAAATGCATTGCTGCATGGAAACATCATGGGCTTCTCCAAAGACATGTAATGAGTGATCTGATTTATTGTGCCCAAACTCAGCTTTGAGTCAAATATCAAGAACCTGTCCTTGTCTAATGTTTACTGTTATCCTTGCTGTTGAATAGTGTACTCATTACAGTATATACACAATGCTTACCCCTGCTTATTAAACATCACAGTTCAAGTCTCAACCAGCATTAAAAAGAAGTTGGGTTAAAGGTTTTGTATCTGTACAAGTGTTCATGGTGCCTACTTTTAAAATCTAAAAGAGTTTTGAATTCAATTTAGCTGTCAAGAACTCACCCTCGAAGCACTCTGGGATGGGGAGGGTCCCATCGTTACAGGTGCTGACCACAGGGTAGCCACACCTCTCCACTCTGTTCAGACAATAGAAGGCAACATGTTCTCCATGGAGGACTCTGTTGGGTTTCAGGTCTGCGATCCAGAGCTTCTTGGCATTGTAGAAGATACGGCCTCTTTTGATGCCAACTGTGCAAGGAGCTGGATGGGAAAAGCTCATTTTAAGTAACCAAGGGGGCTGGAGACTCTCTCGACTTGTGTATGGATACTTGTGGTTTACTTATCGACTGCAGATGTAGATTCATGAATAAATGAATTTAGCCTGAGTTTAGTTTTCAAGATCAGATTTTCTCACCTCTGCAAACTGGCTTGGTAGACCAGTTTCCTGAGTTTTGGCACTGTATCTCAGCTTCTCCATCCAGAATATGATGCTCGTTGCAGGCGTACTTAATCTTGTCCTTGTAGCCATGTTGTCTCATCACAGCGAAGGTGATGAAGCCATTTGGTATGGCTGTTGGGATGGCGCAGCTCACCTCTGGGATGATCACAAAGGTGAGGAGGCGTTATTTAGTAGTTAAAAAAGGATGGTCAAAGAACATGGAGAACATGGAGAACATGGAGAACACGGTCACGGTCTGCGCACCTCGGCACACCGGTGGCTCAGTTGCACTTCCATCAGCCATGCAGGATCCCCTCTCAAAACTTGGTGCCATACGTTGGTTACACTCGTATGTCCAGCCTTGGCCATACATGGCGGTGCTTCCAGTAACTGGCTTATCAAAGGCAATCCTTCCATCTCTGGGTGGCTTGGGCAGTGGACAGTTCACAGCTGTAAGAAGAAAAACGATCAGGCTAGAACTCCGCTGCATTTCTTCTTTGTGAGCCTCTAAGGTGCAATATACGAAAATAATAATCTCTCTTACATAATAAACAAGTGCGTCAATAAACAAATAGAAGTCCAGCTTCCTTATAAGATAAATAAATGCTTATTTATGCTTGGACACAAAGTCTGTTACCATTTCCACTGCATATATTTCCCTCCAGTACCTTTGCAGAGAGGCGGTGGATTGTTCCAGGTACCATCATGTAAACACCTGCTCTCATTGGCTCCTTGCATGACGTACCTGACAAAGTTCACATCATTCTCACATATAGTACTGTAAACACACCTTGTGAACTGTAAAGTGACTTCATTTTGTATCTCAATCAATCTTACCCATCATCACATGTGAAGTTAAGCACACTCTTGAATGGAGCTTCTGTCCTCCCCATTGCTAATGGCTGCAGAGGTCCAGGGATTGGGCACATCTTGGCTGCAGAAGAGATGGTTCAATACTACTGTATATATACACATCGTAGAAGCAGCAAAATGTGAGTCACTGGAATATTCTTAAGGTCAGACTATATCGGACTAAATCAGACTATATAATATTGATATCCCTGTATTCTGATAAAACTGCTGAAAACCCTTATTTTGCACTAAATTGATTGTTTCCTGGTCGATGTCTTCTGAAGAAAGCTGGACATCATGGAGTAAAATAAATCCTGCTACACACTGGGAAATGATTTCTCTGGGGTTCTCTGGGATTTTTTTTCTTCTTTTTTTTTCAAGTTAGCAGGAGCCTAATACATAAGCCAACTTTTTCTCCCGCCTTGCTCACACCTTCTACTTTTAGATGGTTGTAACAATTTAAGAATTACAGCTGTTCTAGCATTGCACTGCTGCATTGCTCTATGGAAAGAGGAGAAACACTGCATTGTCACGATGTAGTAGAGTGAGAGTCCGACACTCCAGTAAACTCACGGGAGCATGCCAGGTCTGACCGTGTCCATGCTCCTGTGCCGGTGCAGGTCATCCTTCGAGGGGTCGCTGTCGAAGGCAAGTACCCCCTTTCACATGTGGGGGTCAGCTCCTCTCCCACCTCATACAAATGTTTTAGGGTCGACTCCTCAATCCCGTCGGTGACAAAAGGTCGGCCACATACTGCACCAGAAATATAATTTAACAAATACATCAGGATTCACAGGAATAATGTTCAACAACAGTACGCTGTGTAGATTAGACTGTCAGGGATTGCTGTAAAAGTTGTGCACACTTTTGATACAAACTTGTACAAAAGATACATTAGACAAGAAAATGCAAATAGATAAAGGACAGTGATTAAAAGTTAAACAGAAATATTTGCAGCACATGACGAAAAGCACAATAGAGTCGATTCATGCTCAAAGACAAATAAAGCAATTCTCCTGCTCTATTTTACCGTTCTTGGATGTTACAGTTGTGTATAAAGCCACTTGGCAAAGGACCAGCAAAGCCAACGCCGGAGCCATCTTCTCGGGAGTGAAGTCTCCTCAGTGGAGCCAGCATGAGGGCTGCTGCTGGGTAAACGGACCCCTCATAGCCCGCTCCAATCAGATGCCAGTGCAAGCTCCTATTGATTGAGCACAAAGGTCTTAACTCCTGCATATTTACCCAGAACTGGTCGATAACCTTGATTTGGTACAAGAAGCTGGCAGCATGATATTTTAACTCATAAATAATGAGGGAGAGACTCCGAAGACACTGTACAAACACACACACATGCATGTACGTACGCACGCACGCACGCATGCACACACACACACACACACACACACACATAAACCATGTATTGTACTTTTTAGCAATGCTCAATAGCTGGTTGCTCTAATGAAGCAGAGAAACAACACTGTATGTAGCCTACTCTAGTTGGGGTTTACACATAGTTGCTTTTTGTTTAAGTTAGAAACATTTAAGAAGTACAGGTTGAAAGAAAGTTTAATAACAGAAGATAGTCTACTAAAAAAAAGACAGAAAAACTGACCTGCAGAACATAATCACTGAAATGATGCAATACGTATCTAGGTCAAAGGATTTGTTGAGGAGTAATACGACTGTTGGTTCAACTGGCAGATAGGCTTCATTATTTTAATGAAATACACATCATGAAACTGACAGATAATAAAGCTCTTGTTCTTTCTCTTAAGCAATGGATGTTTTAGATTGACTTGAGCCCAAAATCATATGCTTTCCGGGGAGAGTACATCTGGTTCATCTAATCCGATTTAATTTGCAAATATTTGTCTTTCGCATGAGAGGGGTTGAGATGGTTAGGCTGCTCTGCTGGTCAGTGAACCTGAGGGGATTGGTAAAGTTTCAGACATAGCAAGTAGGTCAAAAGAGCTGGTGAACTGTGAGACAGCTGTGAGAGAATTCTCCAAAATGGTCAAGAATTGCATTCCAGCCGAAACACCAACCACCTGCAGCAGTGTGTGTGTGAGCGAGGAATCCAGTTGAAGGCATATTCATAACAACAGGAAGAGATCTTTAAGAACAATCGACACAATGAAGCACATTATCAAAGACAAACACCGTGAGCTTAAATGGAAAGTAAAACCATCTGGTTTTTGTTTAATAAATTGTGGTTTTGAAGGACTAGATACACGGCAGTGTTTGTGAACATGTGAAAAGATGGAGACAGTAGGTCTACAGTGGTGATCTCATCATCATTCCATGTTTTCTTTACGTAAAGCAACAATGTTAATTATGAAGAAGTTGCTCTTTTATTATAGATGCATCACAAACACGTCCAGGCTGAGTATTGTGAAACACATGGACACAAAATGAGTTGAAGCGACTCAAACACGACATTAACTGGATCTGTATATGCGCTAATGTCGCCCAACTGAGCACTTCTGCAGAGCGGTTATACAAGTGTAGTACGCCATGTTTCCACACGATGACGCTCCCCATCCAAAATTCCTGAAGCGGGACGCGGGGCCCCTTTCCAAAGCGGGCCCTGCTCGGATGCGTGACATCAGCCGGATAGTGAAGGAGGAAGCGGTGAGGAGCAGCGTCAAGTTACACAAAGATATGGCCTACTCGGACCACGAGAAGGAAGTGTGTCTTAGAAATAAAACAGCTTAAAGTAGGCTTTAAAGACAGAAGCCTGCTCTCTCTGGCGTTTGGATTGACTGTTTGAAAGGTTATTGCTCCACAGGCTTGGAACTAGGATAATATGCAAAATAAATCTGCTAATCTGGCCAAAAACCCATTGTTTTAACATCCACTACAGACCCTCACCAGAAATAATCTTGCAATTCAGAGATTCCTGTTTATGACTTGAAGGTTGCTAGTTCAATTCCTCCAAGGAGCTGAACTTGTGAATATGATCTACAGTACTTTTTAATAGTAGAAGGCTTAATATGCAGAAATGTTTCATGTGTTTTTTCTGATGAAGGTTGGTGGCTGTCGCTGTCATGTATTGTTTGACAGCCAATGCATCACGAAGCCCTTTGTGAGTTTAAAGGCCGCACAGATACAGGGCTACACCGAGGACACTTGTGTATTTTATACACTCGGTTGCCAGTTTATTAGGTGGCTGAAGTTAATGCAGCCAAAAGCCCTGTAATAAATTCTACCTTCACAAAGGTTATAAAACTGTTTAAGAGATGTGTTTTAACTTTATGGCCTGTGGTTTGTGGCGCTTTTGTGTCACGTTGCCTAATACTGAGAGGTGAATATTTTGTCTAACTTAACTGATACAAATGGGGTGCATTAAAAATGTCAACAATAACAGATCATTTTAGCATGCATAATTTATTGCAGGGCATCTCTCTAATGTTGCTGGTGTATACTAATTCCTGCACAAAAAAAAGGCTTGACCATAATATTGATTAACATTAATATTTAAGAAAAAATTACCCATACAAATCATGTTTTTGTATTGATCCAATCTGTGTGTCAGCTACAGTTCAGCAGCTGAATTAAGTCTTCAGGATTATTCACTATACGCTACAACGTTTTCCACGACTGAAACTCATGCCCTCGGAAAGCTATTTATGAAATCAGAGCTACTGTCTTGCTTATCAACTTGGCTGTCACTTTTCAACAAACTGTAGTCATACTGGGCATGCACCAGATTGGTGTGAAATGTGTAGCAGGGTTTTATTTTTGTAGAAAACAGAAAATACTTTTATTTCGAAGGTACGGACCGGATGTAGAACTTTCCGGCTGTGGCTAGCTTGGCAGCGTGCTGAGCTGTCAGTGGAGACGGCAGGCAGGGAAAGCCCTCAGACAGTAAGTACAGTGTCTCCGGTGAAGACCGACGCCCCGCGCTCTGCTGGCTCGACACTGAAGGCTGCGCCTCTAAACGGACCGGGAAACACTTCAAGACAGCAACACCGAAGCTGTAGCGTTGCGTTGTTTTGTAAGGGACGACATGGCTGATGTAAATTCAAACGAGTCGTCCACCGCGGACGTGGCGAACAGGTTCGCTCGCAAAGGTGCTCTGAGGCAAAAAAACGTCCACGAAGTGAAGAACCACAAATTCACAGCCAGGTTCTTCAAGCAGCCGACTTTCTGCAGCCACTGCACCGACTTCATCTGGTAAGCCTCCCGTCTCCCACTTCCACCCCCCCTCCCTCTCCTCCTGACTGCTGCCTGTTGCATATCGGTAACTTCAGTCGAGTATGCTCGATGATGTAACGCAACTTCATGCTAACTTTTCCCTTCTTACTCCTGCCACCTACACTTCTTCTGCAAGCCTTGAAGTGACCGGACACGGGTGTCAGAAAGTCGTCAGGGTTTTTTTTTTTTTTTCTTCTCCCTAGTGGATTTTCCTCCAGGGAATCCACTTTTCGAGATTTTGTCCCAAGCGGTCCCATATGGGAGGAGTTATTCTGTTGTTTATGTTATTGGTGCAGCACTGGCATAATAACTGTTTGCAGAGAGGGAGTTAAACGTATGTTTCGGGTTGTGGTTTGAGAATACATTTTCTGTAAGTGGGGAAACAAAAAGAAGCCCAGTGGGAAACAGGGAATTTAAAGCAGCAATTTCCATCTTTGTGTGATTAAGTGGCCCCAGTAACTCCTTTTTGAGAACAACATCAATGTTGCACAAACATAAATGGACACATTTCTGCATTAGTGGCAATGTCTCAGAGGCAACTGTTTAAGTCCACTTTTCTTGTCGTCTTCCTCCAACACGTTACTGCTGTGAAGGTGCATAGATTGGACCTGATTAAAGTCTTTGGATGACTAATATGTTCCCCCTTCCTGGCATTGAGTCGAGCTATTAAAGCCTTCCATCCTGTTTTTTTTGTTTTTTTTCTCTCTGAAGTGGAACAAATGGAGCATGTATTGCTGAAAAGCTCTCGCGTTGTTGCTCACTGGCTGGATTTTAAGGAGACGCTGAGAGCCCCTTTGGAAAAGAACTTCACCAACACTGCAGAGCACTGGCTCAACATGAGCAGCACCTGTGGTGTTCAGTTGAAGCGCACTTGAAGTGGGCCGTGACCTGCAGAGGGGTTGCCTTTATGCTGCAATTCTTTCCATCGGTGACACAATGCATTTGGAAAGTATCACAAAACATACTTTCTGAGAGTACGCAGACAGTCCCGGTATTTTTTTACCGTCCTGTGCTCTTCCAGGTGCGAGTGTCATCTCAGGTTCTTTTTTGCTGCTAGTGTTCCAGCGTGACCTTTGCCCTACCGACGTTCACTCCTTAGCAAAACAAATGCTCAACACAAATCTTTAAGGCAACAACCTGTCGCTCGACTTTCTGGATTGCAGAATGGAGCCTCTTCATGCAAGTTGTGAATTGTTGCCATTCAGCCGCGACATCATCCGCCGTGAGGCCGACAATGTTTCTGTTCATCCCAAAGATGCTGGACGGGGTTGAAGTCTGGGCTTCGCACCGCCCGTCAAGTTCCAACTGGGGCAAACTCAGAAGCACGACTCTTCATGAATCCTGCTGTTGGGCCTTCTCTGAAGCGCACCGTTTTCTGAAATACCACTGTATTCTTGAGCATCAATGTGTTTCTTCATTAGAACTAAGGGGGCCTTTCCCAAATCATGAAAGACTCGGGAGTGTCCACACATTTCCGGTGTTGATGTAACTCTTCTGACAGCGTGTCGCTACAGGACTCAGTGAGAGTACGACGTGTTCTGAAATATTCATTTTTATTGTGGAGACGACAAGAAATGCTACCAGCAAAATATAAAAATGTTCAATAGTAGAAGCACATGATGAAACACCCCGTGTGTGGTGTGAATGAATGGATTTTCTGTGTTGGTGTATGTGTGAGTGAGAAAGCGTAAAACAACCATTTAATTCCGTCTCCTTTGCTTTCACAGGGGGTTTGGAAAACAAGGATTCCAGTGCCAAGGTAAATGCTTAATTGACTGACATCTGACATCAATCACATGTAATGAGCCTGACCACACGTGTGTGTGTGTGTGTGTGTGTGTGTGTGTGTGTGTGTGAGACATGTCGAGTGTGTTAAGTGTGTTAAGCTTTTGGCTGCTTCTCTCACTCCTTCATTTGATGAGTCTGAACATATACTCTGACCGTTGGAGCGTCTGCCACACGAACCGCCGCATCGATCCGCTCGTCTCCGGTCATCCTGCTGACTTGCGACGAAGATGCCGAGAAACAGCGTCTCGATTCGTCTGCTTTTTTTTTTTTTTCCGCAAGCTCTGCGTTATTTGTTTACCCACAGTCAGGGTAGTGTTATTGTGGCCATACTGTATCTAAATCAGGTGGCCTGAAGGAAATGAGCCTAGAACAACATTGCGTTTTCATTTTTATTATTTGGC
This sequence comes from Cebidichthys violaceus, assembly GCF_023349555.1. Taxonomy (NCBI): domain Eukaryota; kingdom Metazoa; phylum Chordata; class Actinopteri; order Perciformes; family Stichaeidae; genus Cebidichthys; species Cebidichthys violaceus. Next base: position 17,442,335 of record NW_027176594.1, read on the forward strand.
AAACAGCATAGAACCAGAGGGCGGTTAGCTGTTTGTTTATTATGGGGTGTTTATTATGGGGTCGAGTTCTTTCGAGCTTTTTGCATGGTGCTGACTTCCATTCAAAATGTTAATTAACACAGTGGTAATTGGAATTGAATGTGCTATTCAACCGTTTATCTATCAATAAAGTGCCTCCTAATAAGTGAAGCTTTTAATTACTGACAACAGGTAGAGAACGGTTTGGCAAAGAAGAGACAAATGAAAGTGTGTTTGTTAGAAACGGTGTGAGCTGAATGACAGGTGAGACCTGTATGTGGGATTACGGACACATCTAGTTCCTCACGTCCTCCCCCCCCCCCCCCCAAATTAAAAGCATCCCTGAAGGTGGATTTCCCATCAACCCGCCATGTTGAGCTTCAGCATGCACCGACTCTCAGAATTCCTCATCTAATGTGGAAACGTTGGCGCTTGCCAAAGTCGGACTCTGATGGAGAGCGCCCAGGTAACGGTGCAGATGATGTTAAGCTGATGTTGCACTTAGACATAAAGTCTTTCATGTTGTTTTAGCGCTAAAAATTCCAAAAGTCAGCTTTCACTATGGCCGTCGCTGATCTGGATTTCAGTCTTTTCCAGGTATGTGCGCGGACCAACAAAAAAACAAAAAAAGTCACATTCTAAACACTGGTTTTAAAAATCTTCACACTTAAATATTTGATCACAGGCTTTTGTTTTACTCGTGCCATCTCTTGGTTCTGAGAGCTGCTGCAGTACTGCTTATTATCAGATGTCATCTGTAGCAAGTGTGTTGAAAATGTGACATATTTCACCACAGTACAAAAAGAAAGCATCCAGCGAATGACTTGATGGGAAACCCTTCCGACGGAGTCCTCCTTCCGCACAGCACAGAACAGAAGACGGTCTCTCTCTCTCTCTCTCTCTCTCTCTCTCTCCCTCTCTCTCAATGATCCAGAAGCTGCTTCCTTGACATCTTCCTAATCATCCTACATTTAGGTGCTTCGTAGGAACTTGCGTATTGACTGCTACAAGCCCCAACACCCACTCTTCTGTGTGATCTCCTCTCCTAGAGGTGGCATGCAGTCTGCTCTCCAGTATTTGCTCCCCCTTGGGTGAAACCGGGCTCCGTAATGAGTCAGTCCAAGGTGTCGGAGTGTTGACAGCCTAACATGTTTATGCATAATTATCGCCAGCGTGTCTCCCCCCCCCCCTTCTTCCTCAGCGTTGTCATGTTCATCCTGCCTCGTTTTAACCGCTGCATGCTTTTCATACAGGAGAGACGACCGACGGCTCAAAAAACTGACCGCTCCTTCTTCTTCCACCATAAATAATCTTAAATAAATAATGCGTGCCTTATGAAGATGAAGGCCATTGGTTACACTACAGCTATTCAAAGAGAGAAAGCCCCCCCCCCCCAACTTTATAATATCTGTTTAGTCATTAATTATTCAACTTAAGCTTCTAGAAAATGAGGGTCGAGCGCTCCAGCAGAGCCAGCGAGCCTCTCAGCCACTACTTGAAGTGACAAAGTAATAAACCGGAGAGTGGCCTTTCTCTAACAAGAGTGACATTTCATTTTCAGCCCTGCAAATGTCTCTTTTCTAAGAATAGGGTGGGTGGCACAGTATCGCATCACACGTGTAGTTTATAGTGTTGAGAGCTTGAAATTGCAATCCAAGATTTTACTGCACACATTTAAGCTCATTAAATGTGTTGCTTGTGTGTGGTTATTTTTGAGAGCATGTTGAAATCAGATATGTATAAAAACATACAAAGTACATTTTTACATCCGATTTTAAGTCGGTTGTTCAGTAATCATTGGAGCCACGTAAAAAATACACACATTTCACCAGTTTCAGCGTCTCAGATGTGATATTTTCTTCTATATCTGTTAAAACAAAATAAAAAGTAAACTCTTTGGGGTTTGCATTGTTCTTTGACAAAAATCTAGCAATTAAATTATGTCATCTAGGGTCTTTAAAATATCGCAGCTTTCACACTTTTCTGACATTTTATAGAGCAAATAATTAGTTCATTAATCCAGAAAGTAATTGTGTTGAAACATGAGTTATGTTGATGCGAGTGTAATGAAACATTAGAACAGAGTTAATTTTAAAGGGAGTTAATGTTGTGGAAACAAACAAGCCTATCAGTAACCAGCGTTCTAGATGCTATCTGCATCGTGAACCATCCGTCCATCTTCACCTGGCTTCACTTTTCCTCTGGAGTCTTATTTCACTGCTCTGCTGCAGCAGGGTATCTCAAATTAGTTTAGTTGACATTATAATACAGACGGGCAATCCGCACGCTCAGCACATTCACTGTTCAGATCTCGTTGAGTTCAGTCTTTTTGAATCCCGTGAGCCTGGGTTGTGGGTTAGGGTTTCTCATTTGGTCCTTCATCTCTCCGGGTTCTGATTTGCCGAGGGTTAAGCCGACAGTGTTAATGCTGTCCTGTAGCCTCACCTTCATTCAGCCAAACGCATTCATAGCGAGCCACGTGCTTCTGTCGGCCACTGAGCATCCCTCCTTAAGTGTTTGGGGGGGTCAAGTGCCTTCTTCAGAGACAGCCCCTATTGAAAGAAGTGTAATATTCATTCCTTGCTCCAGATTGTCTAGCTAATCCAGGATTTCTGCCACAAGGTGACTTTTCGAAACAGGATGGAGATGGTATTTTGAGGCCTTTGTGCCCACAGCGTCGATCCTATTTCAGATTTTATTAATAACAAGTTTTTTTTTACTCCATCTAATGAGATATGAAGCTGAAACATTGTATATGTTTGCCTTTATACCGTGACGTGGGCCTCCAAAAACATGTTCAGGGTTCTGTAAAAGTTATATTTACTCTTCTTTTTCTTTTGTGCTGATCCGATCCGTGACTCTGATCCGTGATACGACCCGAACCGAGACTTTTATGATCCGTTGCACCGCTACCCGTAACGGATCATTTCTAGAGTGTCGATGCTTTTGATGGATTTGTGCTCGCTTGACGGCTTCTTGAGAAGAACCTCTGAGTTCCCCAGTGCATTGGATATGTTTATTGGCAGACTATAGATGACTGAATTTTGCCCCGAGGCCTTCCAAAGTTCCAGAAAGGAAGCTAATGAGTATTTCTGTTGCCTCCTGAGAGAGACGACTACTCGATGGTGATGGATTTTTCACCCCTGTTATTCCCTGCTAGCTAAATGCAGTTGTCATTTGTCACGATTGTGTTTCTGTTGTGAGAATCCAAAAACAATTCTAACCAACCGGTTAGTCATAAACAAAGCAGCCCTGCCTCTTTGGTCCTTTGATAGTTAGTAGTCTTGCTATGTACTATGTACACATATAAATATATATAAAAAGTATATCTATGAACATAAAACACAATGACAATGAAATGGAGATAAAAGTGCAATGATGCAAGGATGCTTGAATAAACATGGAAACAGAATACTTTTATGTACATGAAAAAGGTGAAATATGTATATATATATATATATATATATCATTTGGAATATATAGGTACCGGATTATTGCACAGGGATTTGTTTCTGACGCTGTATGACAGTATCACAGTGTTCATCAGAGTGACGGCCAGCGGAAAGAAGCTGTTCCGGTGTCTGGTTGCTGTGGCGTACAGTGCTCTGTAGCGCCAGCCAGAGGGGAGGAGTTGGAACAGGCGGTGTCCAGGTTGTGACGGGTCTGTGGGGGATGTTTCCCGCTCGTTTCCTGACTCTGGAGATGCACAAGTCCCGGATAGAGGGCAGGCTTCCCATCAATACACAGCGTCTTTGTTTACCTCGTGCTGTGCAGTGTTTGGACAGTACCCGGAGCATCCTACTACACATCCGCCACCATGTCATCCCAACAAGGCCCCTGTTAACAGGCCATGGAAAGGTAAACTCGGAGTGGCCGTCTCTGCAGGCTAGCACACAAATTCCACTAGAACTGCTTGTTGTTGTTTCATCTTTCCACGTCAATTTGCTCAAACAGTCCACGCTTCTTTTACGATGTTTTTTTTTTTTTCTGCTTCATCTGAGCTGCGTTAGAAGCCTGCTTATAGTGCTGAAGGTTCAGCTCCCTTGCAGTGTCCATGGTGGCCAAATTGTGCACACATAGGTGTTGACCGGTGACTGCAAATTGTGATGAATGAAGACATCGAGACCTAATCAGCAGCCGTGCCTCTGACGGCGCCACAGCTACAGCTCGGCAGATTTGTTGGTCATACAGACAGTGACACATCGGTTCATGCTTTTATTTCTCCAGGGGGTTACACAGCCTGTAATAAAGTCCATCTTTTCATGATGGTTTATTACAATTTCAACCTCAGGTGGCCTGAGATCAACCACGCTGACGTGTGCCTCAGCGAGTAATGCTTTTACGGTGAAATGACTGGAAATAGTGTATCTCTGCAGTTTAGTAGCCAAGCAGCTATTTGCATTAACAAAAAGAAGTTCACTAGTACACAGTTATTCAAATAGATGACAGTACCACAGCTTATGTCTTTAGTGTCTTTCATCCAATGGAGCACAATAACATTCATTTGGTGGTGTAATAGCAGCGAGCAGAAAAGTAGCCAGGGTTGAAACTCTCAGTGATGAAACTTTGAAGTCCTAATCCATCGGGACTGTTATGATTTTCATAAGTGCCCCTCCAGATTCTGGCCTTGCTAAAAATGTATTTCAATCCACCAATTAGTTCCACAAAAAACTTTCTCCAGCTTTCTGTTAGCAGTGTGTGTGTGTGTGTGTTTGGTTGTTTATTTATTCGCCCACACAAATATGGGGAAGTAATGCAAACTTTAAACAAAAAGGGCAGAGCCATGGGCTTCATTTTTCATTTTTGTCACAGTTTCAGCCATGAAAGCCTTAAACCCTCTTTTTCATGCCGTTATTTGGCCTCCAACAATTTATTCTGAGAAGAACTGGCCTGTGACAGACACATGAAAGCCCTGTTGACTGTGGTCCTGGGATTCTCATAAGCCCTGAGCCATGAGGGCAGCAGGCCACCCTGCTGCATCTGGCCGACTGGCCTTGCCTAGGTTCATGCCTTCCTCTCTGCTGTAAAGCGGCGGTATGCTTAGAACAAAGAAACAGATTAATTGCTAACAGCTTTGATGCTAACAGCTGCGTCTTGTTCACGCAGCTTGTCTCTCCATTCCGTCTCCTTTCATCTGTCTTTTTTACTTGTTTCTCTGTTTGGCCTCTGTCATTTAGTGGGCTCACAGCCAGACATCTGCCCTCAGCAGTGCTCTCATGGGGCTGCTCCTACATGGACACTTTCTTTCTGTCTTTGCACACACACACACACACACACACACACACACACACACACACACACACACACACACACACACGCACACACACTCACACACACACTCACACACTCCCACATATTCAATCCCTCCATCGCATCTAGGTGAAGCAGAGGGAAATAGCAGATGGGGATTTGGTTTGATCTGGGTTTTCTTCTCATTGAGTTGAACATTCATCAAGAGACACGATTTAGAGACCTTTTGAATGGAGCAGAGAAGAGAAGAGGCATCATGACAAGTGTGTGTGTGTGTGTGTGTGTGTGTGTGTGTGTGTGTGTGTGTGTGTGTGTGTTTATGAGACAGAGAGGGAAGGGGCCAAAGTTCAATCGAGGCTATATTTAGAGTTGCTCCCCGGGGACTTGAAGAGACGCACTGCAATGCATAGAGCAGGTTCTCTTTCTGTCTTTAGATGGCCAATGTGTGATTACATAAGGCCTTTGAGGGGGACACACACTTCTTCGGCAGTTCTGTAGATGTTAGCAACTTATTTGGAAGACATTGTTCATTATTTCTTCCTCTAACATAAATGTGCACCCATCATACACTGTATGGACTCTTTTACCCCAATGATCGCCACTGGCAGCTATTCTTAAGCATTGTTTTTTGTCTTGTATGCATAGAAGACAGAGGTACGTTCACGTCTTCAGTCTAGTTAGTTCAAAAGAAAGAAAAATGGGGAAGACGGCGCAGTAAACTGATACAGTTAAAATAGTGCAGAAACAGGTGCAAGACAATCTACTGCCCATGAACGAAAAACAATCTAATTAACCTTTCACTTAAAGAAATTTCTATTATTAATTTCAAATTTGACATCATTTCAAAGACTTTTCTATAAAGGTGTCTTCACTACAAGCTAAAGTAACTTGTTTTGAACGGAGCCACGTACAAACAGTAAGTAGTGTCTCCTGATAAGGCTGTGAAAGTATCAACCAATAATGGTGTGGTTCATTCTGACTTATTACCGATGAACACGTCTGCCATGCACCCTGTACAAACTACAGTCATTGCTGGTGTGTTTGACGCCTTTAAATGATAGACGGTGATCAGGACCATGACCTGCTCCCTGGTGCCTGAAGACAATAATAGCCTGTATTACTTCACGCTGCTCCAGCAAATCCTGAGCAGTAAAAGCTTGTAGGCCTAAAGCCTCTCCAGCTGTAAATGGAGCCCCACCACAGATTCAGGTTCACCATAGAAAGAACAGTCAGCATTACTGTAAAAAGCAACTTTAATTGGACAGTGAGCTACTGGCATCAATGATGGCTCTCATGTAGGCTCCAGGTGGAGACACCAGAAACCGATCAGACAAGAAAAAAAAAAACCTGTTTTTGGTGATAGTGATGTAAGACGTGTTGCACAAGTTTGTGAGTTGCTGACAACTAGTTTGTGTGAAGCAGAGTGCTTTGACACAGACTCCTGAATGTTCCCCAATTAAGTGCGTTTTGATGAAACGGAACAGACTTGTTTTAATATCAGTCCTGGCATACAGTATGTCCTCAGCCAGATAAAGCCTTTAATGATACGTTTGGGAGGTGAATTAGAGATGCTGGCCAGCAGCTTGGTCCTGATCAGAAATTGCCAAAATAAGCTGATTGGCCGCCTTGAATTTCCCTGAAAGCCTCTCGTCTCTTCCTGTTTCAAGACAAATCAATTCAGAGCAGCTGCATTAAGAGTAGTCTAATCTATCATCGCCGTCTGCATTATTTATCAGCTGAATTCCTACCATGCGTTTGGGGGGAAATGCCCTGTTGTGTTCAACATATTCCTTAGGCACTGTATAAGCTAGTGTTTTCACAGAAAACAAACAAAATGCTGCTGTTTGTGATATTCGTTAGCCCAGAGGGACTGGGTTGGATTATGTAAATCCCAGTGCTTACAAAACGAGCATTCATCATCAATATTGCTTTTACTGAGCGCTGATGTTCAGTGAAATATGTCAATATTTGAAATGGAGTTTGCGATGTTTGTATTAGATTACCTTCCGGGGTTCCATGGAGACCTGGACGACACGTTGATGCAAATCTGTTTGTCTCTTGGCACAGGACGGCTCCTGCTTGGAGGGAAATACAGCCTCTGACACCTGCATGTCATGAGATAATGGAGGCCTTTTCAGTTCCTGATTGCATGCTGTCATGATGTAGCCAAAATCTGTTTCACAGTTTGATCAGGGGATTTGAGAGCAGGAAGGGAACTGACTGAGCAGTCCCAGGTGGGATGACGTCCATGTCCCTGCTGTCATGCTGATGTCACATGGAATTTGAATGGTCAGGTTTCTCTCTCTCTCTCTCTCTCTCTCTCTCTCTCTCTCTCTCTCTCTCTCTCTCTCTCTCTCCTCTCTCTCTTCCCCCCCCCCCCCCATTTCTATAATGCTTAACACAAAATGCAGTCCAAATTGTTTTGGCCCTGCAATTTGTTCCCATTATTTTTTTTATGCGTTTGTTTTGCGTGTTGTTGGGGCATTCTGTAGGGGAGTATCTGAACCTTAATGCAGACTTCAAGTTTTACGTTGTTGAGTATGAAAGTGACTGAATTTACATAACCTTGCCTTACAGCTGGGGTAGTTTTCTAGAGAAAGCCAAAAACACCAGAATTTTTGAAAACAGCCCTCCTCCTGCAGCGTTGCTCTCTATTCTAAGCCCCTCCCACCAGACACAGGCTATGCACACAAGTTTGGTCGTTCATTTAAACATGATCCTGATGGTGACACCGATGCCGTTATATAGTGACAATTCTCCATCATGTTTTCTTTGCAAACTTGTGGGGCTGTGAAGCCCTTTGAGAGGACGGACTGTGATTTGAGGCTTTAGCCTTGAGCCTTCGGCTGCGGTCGACAGAAAGCGAAACCGTTAGCAACATTTTCTCTCCATCGCTGAAACACTTTGGCACTTTGCAGAAGTCAAGGTTTATCTCAGACTACTTGGATTACAATGTGAATACAAGGCTATTATGGAATGTCTGCGTACACACATAACGTTTATTAATATGACGTTTTATGGTAACTTGTGCAATTCTGACCTTTTCACCTATACAGAGTTGGCAATAAATAAAATAGATTTCTTGGGGGAATAAGAATTGCATTATGAATGAAAGACTTTGCAATTATGAGAGCATTGATGTAAATGTTGCATATTAGAGAGAGTATGCCTCCATGTCGCCAGCTTTTACCTTCAAGTACAAGTGTTTTGATTGAAGTGCTTACACCGTGTCTACTTTTTTTTTTTTTTTAAAGAGAGAAAACTAAAACCTACTGTGTGTGTGCGTGAGCATGTACTGATGTATGTAAAAGAAACGGGTATGGACAGCGTACCCATGTAGAGTCAGGTGCAAGTGAGAGGGCCCTGCCAGCAGCTCCGTGTCGCGGTGTCTGCTCTGTGTCTGCTCCTCGGGGAACTTGAGCTCCAGCAGGAGGAAGCGTTTGGCAGCCCGGTCATAACAGGTTGAGAGCCTGCAGATGCAGCGTGGTGAGCCAAAGTGGTGAGTCTCAACTCATCGTGATTCCCCCCTTAAGCTTGTCAGCAATGGTTAGAGTTGATATTTATTGTGGCTGGCTAGTTTTGCAGGGCTCATGTTTATCATGGGGAACAATAACCAGTTCATTGATCCAGCACAGTAATGTCTTTTCTGATAAAACAGCAATAAAACAAGTGACAACCTTAAAACAACCATGTGAGTGCCAGTGAGACACGAGCGTGTCCGAGGACTAACACAGAATTGCCACTGTTTTGCAACGGTGTCCTGCAAGCACACATGGAGGAATCCATCATAGAAGAGATATACTACTGCAGTATTCATGCACGGTGTACTGAACTACATAATGCAACACAGACACAGACCGTGCTATCGCTGCCATATGTTGCTCTCTCCGCATCCACACTGGGACGCAGCGTTCCTGTCGAGTCGTTTGGGTGTTGTTGAAAGGCATTCGGGTTAGGATTCAGGTGTAGGAACCATCTGAAGGAGATGAGGCGCCATGCATAATGGTATACGCTGTAACTATTGTGAAGCCCATGTTGGCACACATTGTCCCTGCAGATACACAGTGTTCTTTCAGAATGCATCTATTTGTGGGGGTTAGGTTATTTTGACCTATTCAAATAACCCGAGCAGCTGTCGTAATGGTTCTTAAAATCGTCCATTTAGATGATTAAAGCCGTGTCTACGGTTTCATTGTTAAATCTGCTTTCAGATGGTTGCTGATATTTCTTTTTGAGGGGCAGAGTAGTAACATAGCTGGCGCATAATGGCAGCTTAATTGTGGCTTTTATTGGAATAAAACACTTATTCAGACCCTTTTTTGTGTGGAAGGACGTGTTCCCGCTTGCTGGGATTAACTTTTGGGCTGGATGTTTGCATCAGGGAACAATCCTTCCCTTCACCTTTTAATCGATGCCGTAACATCGACAAGTCATAAATCCCACATCTGCCTGCAAGCAAAGTAGGCCTCTGGGCTGGGCGCGGTGTCCCCTAAGCTGGATTGTCGGTCTTGCCATTTAACGCAGACCTCATGTTGACCTCTGCGATCAGATAAAAGCCGCTGTTTTAGCGTGCCGCTTTTACGTCGATGCCTGGTGCCCTTCAGAAATCCACACAGGTCAACATCTCGGGATTAAGTGATCATGGTCGGCCTTCAATATCGTTGTGGATCTATAGCTGCAGGTTGGATAGAATTTACTTTCCATTTGATTGAGTTCATCTCGTCAGCTTTTAAGGGCAGGTTTGATGAAAAGACACACAAAAAGAAAATCGAAGCGGGGGTCCACCCTTTTTCTTCTCCTTTGAAAATAAGAACCAGCAACATGACAGGGAGCAGAGGTTGTAACCAAAGGGGAAGGAATTCCTTTTAGGTATGGCTGAGGCAAAAACAACATAAACAGCCACATACATTTCCTGTTGTGTGCATATGAACAAACTGGCTCCCCTTTCAATAAGGTGAAGTTAAATAGAACCATATGACTGTGAACCTCTGCTCGTTTCCCTCCTGCCGCTCCTGTTTTTAACATTTGATCTTGGCAGCTGCAGAGGTATGCAGTTGTTACAGACTTTTCAACCTCAACACAGTTTGAAAACCTGCTGAAATGTTTCAGGTATATCAAGAAGCCGTGTGCAATAGCAAGCTTTAGCGCAACTGATCAGATAAGCAGCAGATTGAATCAGTCAGACACTCCTTGTAACAGCAACTTTTATTGTCACATCCTGGGGGAATGTGTGAATGAGAGGAAACTGGGAAATTGATGATCTAACTGTTGATACCCAAGTATCTTCCCCCTTACTTCAGTCGATTCTCTTGATTAAACTGGCCACAGGCTTTTTGTTTACTTCCTGTAGATTCCCCCCCCCCCCCCCCCCCCCCGGTACATTATACCGGAGAAAAAGTGCCAGATCGCTGCCTTCAACTGCGCGATTATTCAGTACGATTACAGCGTACTGAATAATCTAGATGATGATACATTTCTTTGGACTCTATCATCTTCATCATCATCAGTAGTTACAGCCGCATGTGAGTTGCTAAGCTTGTTTGACCAAATGCACAGTATGTTGTCCATTCTGCTGTATTAGTTTGCTCCGGTTTACACAAATAAATACAGACACACACACACACACACACACACACACACACACACACACACACACACACACCCACACACACACACACACACACACACACACGCACAGAACGATTTTAAGGTATTAAAAGTGTCATTTCGGCCTGTGTATTAACATCTGCTCCCTGAGAGTGGTCAGCGATGGCTGTCAACTTAATCCATAAGCAGAGTAAGCATTTGGCCTGGTTTGTTATTATTGTCATATTTGATCACTTTTTCTGTCTCATTCCATCTTTTTATTTTCCTTTTCTTCTGGGATGATTTCACTTTTACAAATCAAACCACTTTATCCGATATACAGTAAGATACCGAACAACACAAACAAATATACAGGTGGACGGATATTATGATGCGTGAGACAAGTTTGGAACTGAAACCAAAACTTGTCAAACAGTCTGTGTATCAACCCGTTTGCATTATAGGACTTTTGATGCAATATAAGTTCCTGAAAATGACATTAGTCAATCATTCCTAGGGTGAACTAACAAGAAGTAGCATGCTCATTCCATTACACTCGGGCCTTGGATGCAGTGAAACGGAAATCTGTGTGAAAACTGCAGTTTCATCCAAAAGTCCTGCAGACTGATACCTTTCCCACCTGGACTTAAAAGACTTTCGGTTTTATTTCCAACCCAAAAAATTAAGCATTGAAATCCACGCCACATAGCGACTGAAAGAAATCCAAAGTCTGTATTTTTAGCTAAAAAATGAAATCTTTGCCTGAAGAGGAAGGATCTGTACCTCTCTTTCTCTTTCTCTCTTTCTCTCTCTGTCTGCTCTCCTCCCTCGAGTTTGTATTGCTCACTGAAGTCGAGGCATAAAAGAGTGATTCAATTCTTATTTAATGACAGAATTATTGGATAAAAAAAAAAAATGATGATGTACGTAAGCGCTTGAACGCAGTTTAGTAGCTGAAGTACAATAGCGTGTTAAGCTATGCGAGGGCATCACCACCAAAGATGGCGAATGCAACCTAAACAAGTTGACTTTCAAGATCAGTGTGCTATTAGTGAGTGGGTAGAATACATTAGCAAGTTGGCCATAATTTAGTGGTCATGCATATACTATATATGTGTGTGTGTGTATATATATGTTTTTTAAATGGGCGCCCCAAATGCAAGCATTTTTGGTTAGTCCAGCGATAGTCAACATGTTTCAATAGCTTTGTTTTGGTTTAACAAGTGACTCTTAAAAGGTTGTGATCCTGTCAGCGTTCCGTTAAACTTGAGTCCGCTGTTGGGAAAATGTCTTCTGATAACCACGTTTCTTCACCAAGTTACAGTTTGAATTCAGGGTTGACAGCTTGCTTACTCGTCTGGATGTCCGGGGCAAAGCGCCGCTTCCCCTGCCTACATGGACACGCATATTTTTGATGGTGTCGGCTGAGAAAGAGTCTAAAACACTTCATATAACAGCTGATGTGAGTGTTCATTACGATGCTTTGGTCATGTTGTCGTTCTCGGCACTTCAGCTGTAAGGACAGCGTGCTGCTGGATGGTGAGGATGGCAACTCTGTTTGCTCTTGTAGCTAATGTCTGTTAAGCCTTTTATTTACAACTGGTAGACGTTCCCTGTCTGTATGTTTATGTCTCTGTCATTCTGTTTATACAGATCATGAGTATGACTGTGTGACTCAGAGGAAACACGAGCATGGAGATCATAACAAGGCTCCTGGTAATGTTTCCGGCTGAAGGAACAATTGGATTTCTCTGGCTCTTAACCGTCGTCATTACGGGGTTGAGATGTGTCCTTACAGACACTTTGTCATGTTGTGGCGGTGAACGGTTTCTCCGTTCAAGTTTTCATACTACAGATGACACCAAATGTGTAACATGCCCTGCTTTTATTTCGTCAAACATTTCAAAAACCCAACAATTCCCCGGCGTTGAACAAAAGTCATCAGATTTGTGCTTCTAATCAACATCCAGCAAAATATGAAAGGCTAGTCATTAGATTATAAATGCTGCATTTAAGAGGAATACAAAATACAGCAATGGAAAGCTCTGGACAATGTTGAGTCAATTATCCCAATCAGAATTAAACTGACGATGACTAGCAATAAAAACTTGAAATCTGATTTCCCCTGGCTGCACAGTCACACCACATACAATGAACTATTACATAAGCAGTTTTTCAGTCGTATTGAGGTGCTGAAGGTTGTACATTGTATAATCTTGGAGGAATAGTATCCTTGTAGGGTTTAAACATTTTTTTTGTTTTAAAGCAAATGCAGCTTTTGTTGGGCGCTTACGTATTCAACATTAAGTGGAACATTAAGGGCACACTGCAGCTCAAAGGATACTGATCTGCAATGCAAACAGAATAGCTGTAAATATCCTCAGATTCTCAGATAAATACACCATGGACAAGGACAGGTTATGTGCTGTCATCCAGATATACTGCCACCCCGCACAACTGTGAATAAATGTTTTATTTTTTTTAATAAACAGAAATGAGACAGTATCGTTTTTTTATTGCGCATCGCGACAACCGTTGCTCGTCGGTTTGAGCTCCCCTTCATATCTCTTTTATCTCTCTTTATTCTGTCTGAACTACAGAAGAGGTTTGTGGGAGATTAAAGGCCACAGTAGGTATGTGAAAACACGTCGACATGTTGTACAGAAAATCATTTTCTCCGATTCTGTCAACCGCAACGCAATTCAATAGCCTTCATCGATGGAGGAATGAACTGGTTCAACTCTTGACTGACCTAAATTTACCCCAGGCAGACTATTCCTGAGGGAATAATGCACATTTGTAAATACGCTGCTTGTCTGAGAGGCATGGATTCAACTTAATAAAAGGTGTACCTTCCAGAGGTGCACGCCGCTTTGGCTTGCGGATCAGAATGCTTTTAAAACTGAGAGGGTTTGGTTAATCCATGGGGAGGTGCAGCATCGAACATTACCAAGGATTAGATGGGGATATTACTGTCTGAATGGATTAGAGGTGTATTAGATAGCTCCGTGATGGAGCACAGACTAATGCACCAGGCTCTGAATTACAGCGTAATCTGCATTTAATTGCCCTGAGTTTTGTTGTGATAATGGCATTATCTAATGGACGAGTTCTGGAAGGGTTTGTACGAAGGACAAAGCGATGATTACGCGGGTTGGCGACCTGGTGAGATGTTTTTTTTGACCCTATAGTCGCACAAAGATCCCTTTCATTGCAACCGAGATGTTTTCAACAGTGAAAATGTCAAGAATTTGTCCATGAAATGTAATTGAATTGCATTTCACAAAATGTCTGTGTATAATTTTTCATGCCTTCCAGCTATTGTCAAGACTTCCTGTCTTTCAATGGCATACACCCAACTGATACAATTTAAAAGTAGTACCACGGGTCATGTTAAATTACATAACGTACACTTGTGATAACTCTGTCAATAGGATCAGTTCTCTGAGCGCTGAGCAGAGACTACGTTTGTGGTACACATACACTTGTTTATCCCTGTCTTGGAGAAGGGCTGTTGCCCTGGTAGCAGGGTAAAACACTTAATATTGATTTGCTCTGTCCCTCTCCTGGTTGTCAGTGAAATACCCGTCAGCACATGGCGTCATTGTTTCCTCTCACCATTGTGTGTGTTCACATTTCCGTCGTCAAAATGTGGAGGAAGAGGCGGATCGCCTTGTACCAGTAATTTGCTTTTGTCTCTTGTCCCCAGACAATGCTTCGTCATGCAAACGCACTCGCGTCGTGTGAAATCACAGGAATGAAACGGTTAAACATCCATTTTTGTTTTTGCTCTTTTAACGTATAATTTGTCAGAGCCCCTGCCGATAAGCCCTCACCCTCTGCTGGCTGTCACACTCAAATCTGGTTGGTCTTTTTTTCCACCAAGTCAACCTCTCTGCGTGGATTTTGCAGAGGTGGTATTTGCCCAACACAAGGTGGATTGTGTCTGAACCGGTCTGAATGTCACCGGCTGAAATAGAGAAACCAGATAATTTCCTTAAGCGCTGAGATTGTTCCGTTTGTCCAATTTTGGCCGGTGAGCGACCAATGCAGATATCGTTGGCAGCATTTTTGAACCGTCGATATAGACGTAACAGCGTGTGCAAGTCAGAAGAAGTGCAAGGCTGAACAAGACTGAATATAACCAGAATACAATAAAGCCTCTATACCTTGAAGTTCCACAGCCTCTGTCTCAAGCCTGTATCAAGAGGTATTGTTGAATTGCTTTCATACTGTATGTTTTGACAGTCTGTGACCAAATCACGTCACTAGCTGACTCAAAGTTCAAACTGAAGGGCATGCAAGCCTGATCTAACAATGAGAGCTGCAACGATTAATCGATTAGTTGTCAACTATTACATTTATTGGCAACTATATTGATTTCGATTTTTACTAATTCCGGCTTCTCAATTGCAAATATTTTCTGGTTGCTTTTCCTCCTCTTTTCCAGTAGACTGAACATCTTGCGATTAATCAAACAAATAATCAAGACCTTAATAAACTGTGAAAATAATCATAAAGTTGCAGCCCTAGAAATACTAATCGTTAGCTTTCCATCTTGAGTTTCCCCTTAATTAAACAGCATCTATCAATCGATTAGTCAAGAGTTCAGTGTAATGAATATTCAGCCTCTTCAGCGTTTTGTGTTTTCTTGCATTTTGGATTAAATCCACTCTGTTGCTTACAAGTCTATCACAGTTGTCACTGAAGAGCAACATTCAGTGTGAGGGATTAGACTGAATCTTGGTGGTCGATACTCGCCGTCCTCCATCGGATCTGTCACTCTGGTGTAGTAGGTCAAGTGAAATGTGGACTATTTTAAGCATATGGATTAGAAAGTAGCACACCTTTTAGTGCAGAATCCTACAGTAAATGATTAACACCCAAGTTAATAATCCATTGATGACTTTTCATCCAGTCAGTCATTGATTCTTCTTGCGTGTCGTCTTTGCCTTTGATCTGATGTGGAGGAGGAATCTGATAAATCACTGATATACTGATAATAAATGAGGCGGCTTTTGACCACGTGACATGCTTCCCCTTATTCCTCTTCAGTTGTTTTGCATTTCTGAGTTGCTTTTAGCGCATCATGAACAGAAAGGTTCAGTATAAATTCCTTTCCATTTTGCTGCGTATAAATAGGTAACCCCGCCACAGTTGGTAGAAAAAAAACCCAATCCTTTTCTAAAACGTTCTCTTTGTTCCTTTAATAGATCATCTAAACGCCTACTTAATCCTGCCACAGATTGCAAAGTGCTTTATAATCCATTTGCTCAAAGACAACATGAGACTTAAGCGACTCTAAGCTGATGTAATACTGTAAACATAAAAAAACAAAAAAAAAAACACTATCATTTTTCTCAACAGAATTCTTTTGGAGAAAAAAAAATGGCCTGGCTGTTAAAACAATCTCACTCAGCAGCTCATCTTTAATGCTACTCTAGCTTCAGTAACAGAGGAGAAAGGGTTTTAGAGGGAAAATGAGAAAAATAATTCTCTCCACGTTCTGTTCGGATATTTCAAAGAACTGGAGGGCTTCAACAAATCCAAGAATCTTAAAATCTCTTTTGTTTTTAGCTGGTTCAGTGTAATACCAGCGAGGTTTGGTTGGACTGAGAGCAAATGTCAAAGCATCAACAGGGACCAACTCCAACGCACAAGAATGTGTCTGTTTGTATGTCTGAAAGCCACCTGTTCTCCTGAAGAAGAGACAGATGTTGTTACTCAGATGCTGCATCGCCTCATAGGAGACATCAGTGCTGATATAACTCGCCACGTTTACTGTAGCTCAAGAGTGGAATTGAAATTCTGAAAGAAAGTAACCCCCCCCCCCCCCCCCCCCTCGTCGTCATGTGTTTGACTCTCCATTGTTGTGCTGTCTGACCTCCATCAACCAATCTGGGGCCCATTTTGTACGTCTACATTCTTTGCAGTTCGTCAGCCTTGTCACACTTTGTTACACGAGTGGCTGCAGCAGCCCTGCATGGCGTGATAATTCATTGGTGAAAGTGGACCTGTATCGTGTTTCTGTTGAGTCCAGTTTGCCTTTCTTGCCTGCTCTGTATGTGAGGATCTGTTCTTTGCCTTTATCTCCTGTCCTGTATTGTAAAGATGCTGTGTGAAATCAAGGATTAACCCCTTCATTTGATATGAAAACGTGTGACAATGCACCACGGCTGCACCCTCCTGGTCGATTAGTCATCGGCCGTTTTGGTCTTGGTTGACTATTTTTTATGCTCGTTTCTCGCTAGATTTAAACTCTGTCAACTCAGATCTGTCAAGTGAATCAACTTATCAATTAGTCGACTAACAATTTCTTCTGTCGAGGACTGCCCTACAACGCACCCTAACGGCATAAAAACGTAAAACATGAATAATTAGAAATACGGATTTATTAGTAGGATGTTGATCTCACTTTAACACTTTTACTATTTACTGTTATTTTTACTACTCCACACGTCTTGGTGTTGATGGGTTGTTTGTTCACATCAGGTGGCCATTGGATGACCCAGAATAACGGAGCATTTTCTGGTGTTTGTGGGTTTACAGAAAGCAAATAGACTCCTAAAGCGAGATGAGAGCACTTGTTGTTGTCCACACTGTGAGTCAGCATTTGATGCTTGGCATTTAGGAATGAGTCACAGATGCTATACGGTGTGAGACGTTTGAGCTCTTTATTTAACCATGAGAGGTGTCCCGCGAATTGTGTGTGTTCATGTACGTATATACAGTGGGTGTGTGTGTGTGTGTGTGTGTGTGTGTGTGTGTGTTTCGTCTGTACTCCCGGGTCCCTGAACAAAGTGGACAGCCGTCTGTGTGTCTATAAAAGCTGAGCTAACAGCTTCTTGCCATCTCTGTTGTTTACTGTCTGTATGACTGTATAATCCCTGTGTTTAATCTCCACCGCCGAGGATTAAACCTGATGGAGTACGCCGTTGTGTCCCGAACAAAGTTCTTGTTGGAGAGGAAGGGTATGTCAGGAAGACGCATCACGTCACCTGACCTGCTCCTTGAACGCCTCCCTCTGCAAATAACCTTTCTCCGTTACTGTCATCAACACGCTAGCAAGTTGGCCCGTGCTCCAGGTATCGCTGTGACTCAGTGGGGGTTTGTGATGATGATATAATGCAGTACATTGGGAGACTGAGAGTGTCGTCTGAGAGGGCCCTTGTAATCAAAAGGAGCTCATTAAATCCTCCCTTCTTTTACACAATCTGACGAAGCTTTTACCGGAAAACACGGCGACTCTGACATTACACGCCTACGGTCCTTACCCGTCCCGTTTGCTGCTGACGAGAGGCGGTGATTTTGAATGAAATAACCACTTCGGCAAGAAAGCTTTTGAATCAGCGTTAAGTGTGGTGCGGTGCCACTACATGAATTACTTTTGTCGTCCTTTAAGGTGTAGCTTTAGTAGGTCTTTTTTTTTTTTTTAGCAAAGACACTTTCACAGTTTAGTTTGCTGAATCCTGGTAATCCTTGAGGTTTCTCTTCTGTTTGCTGCTGTTGCTGCTTGTATTATAGCAACATGTTTGTTTAAAGCAAGATTATTTTGCATTTGATGTTGTTATGGCAGACGGTGGGTCCATTTGTAGATCCACCACTTTGGTCCGGTCTCAAACTATCAGGTGGATTCACGCAAAACAATGACTTTGGTTGATCCTCAGATGTTTTTTTTGTGTAGCGCCCCCATGAGGAGCAAGCTTGTGGTTGTACAGACCACAGAATTATTGTCCAGGTTAAACTTGATGCTCATTGAGATGAATGTTATTATCCACTCACCTTAAGTCTCTGTGGGTGAGGACGAGTGCCTCTCTAGGAGAGGTAACAGGAATTAGTTTCTCTACCTCCCCTCTCGTTGTGATTTTGGATCAACATCTTTTCTAGCCAACCAAAACATTCCAAGTTGTATTCCTTGGAAATCGTCCACACTCTACTTTTCCCTTCAGCTTCCGATGTTCGTGTTACTATGAGGAAGTAGCACAGGTCAAATAACCTCTTTAAGTTGTCCTGCTCTAATGAAGGCCTGAAGTTTGGGTTAAAAAGAAAACTGCAAAACTGGTCCAGCGATCAATCGTTTTACAACTAGACCTCTCTTTAGTTAGATTTAATCTCCTTTTTGATCTTTTGTATTCATTATTCCTGCATCACTACCAGTAAATAATGAGGCATCTTTCTTTTTCTTTCTTTCATTCTGTGTTCTTTTTTTCAGCCTTCACTCTGCTGCTTTTTTGGCACTCATGGTTCATTCCCGTCCTAATAATAAACCATATCATTTGATTTCATGGGGCCATCGGTCCGTGAAAAATCACAGCGCACATCTTGTTCCTCTGGCTCTAATGTGCTCGTCTTTAAGGCAATCAGACGTCTAGTGTGGATTCCAGCTCCTGATTAGAGAAGAGAGTATAAGAAGCTACGTCCCATGGTTGGGGGAGTTCATAAAACTTCTAGGCTGCACCTTTTGGTCTCTCTATTTTTATTACTATTATTTTATTATATAGTTATTGGATGAGCCATGTGTGACTTAAAAAGCAAATTGAGTGCATTTTCCCATTTATTGGGAAATTAATGGGAAAAAAGTTATGGCAGTTTAGCGCCGGCGTATTGTCTCTTTAGTCTTTATATCTCGTCCTACACTCTTTCTCTCTGTCTATGCCGTTGGGGGGGGGGGGGGGGGGGGGCACTCTTTTTTATTTAAGCCACAAGCTTATCTGTGGCCCAAGGATTGACCCCTTGAACACAGTTAAGCTTGTGGTTTTTACTGAGATGGATGGATGTCATGTCTTTTCGTGTTGTTGATAAAGCGTCTCATTTATGTCGTAGATTGCAGGTCAACATTACGTTGGATGTAGCTTCAGTGGCGGCCCATGAATCCCCAATACTGCTGTGGTTGCATCTGCTGTGCATGTTTCCTTGCTGAATTATGCTTTATAATCTTCATCAAAATATAATTATTAGATGTTTGAGTCATGCACCTGACAACTTGATACATTACTCCTTTATCCTCATGGATACCTGACTAATTATGTTGATAAAATCTAAAAGAAATTTATATTATGTTGATACAATAAAAGATAATACATGGCATCACATACAAGATATGTTTGGTTATATGAGAAATGAATGAATATAAAGTACTCTTTCACAAAAGTCTTCATATGACATCACGCGCTGTCATCCTTCTTCTTGCTTTCCAGTAGGGAGTGGCTGGGGGAAATACTGTTATCCTCTAAAAGTGTCACAATAGAGGAGATGTCCTTCTGGTTTTGGTCAGGATTTAATACCATTGTGAGCAATTCATTTGGGGATTAATGAATCTCTGTACAGGGTAGCTTGTTTCTGCCCAGAGTTGATTTATCGATAACTGGACTTGTAAGCTGAGCTGAGAGGCTACAGGGAGGCTCCTGATGTACGCAACGAGTGTTAGTGTTGTTTCAAATCAGTGCTACATGCTTTCGTTGGACGCCCAAAGACCTGGGGCTTGTTAATGTGCTCCGTTGATGGGCAGGGTGAAGCGACAGACGTGGTATTGAGTGACATGTCAGAAACATAATTGCTGGCCTGAGGGGCAGAAACAACCAGGCGATGTGACCTTTTCTAAGGTTGACAGTCGACGCCTACAGCATGCATGGTGAGCATCGGGGATTATGGGCCCATCTTATCAGCGGTGATAATTACTTTAAGGTAGAGCGGCTGTGAGATTCAAAATTCGATGGCGATGTTGACATGAGGCTTCCGTCTAAACACACAGCAGAGCTATTATCCTGATAGGCTGATCATACGTGGGGAAACGTGGTGACTGCAGCGTCAGTGTAGCCAACGGATGACTGAGATAAGTCTTCCCTTTGGTTGCTACCATTCGTGTTGCCTTTAGGATTCTGAGAAACAACAATGATGAATTATACAAATGACACAAGCTTCTTTTTGGGGCATTTCATGCCTTTATTTGATAGTAGAGAGAGAGGAAATGTGAGGAAAGAGAGTAGTGGAATGACACACAGCGAACGGTCTGGCAGAAAAAAGCAAGCAATCAAATGAATGAAGGAGGAACTCTTGTCAGCTGCTACTAGAACATTAACTCTCGCAACATTCCTGACCAGACTTTCTTGACGCCGCAGCAGCATTCCCATGAGACTGATGAAGACAATGATAACGATCAAGAAGATAGAGAATGGGAACACTACCGTTAGTTTGGGGGGCAAAAAACACAACAAATCCGAAACCAGTGAAGATGCAAACTCCTCACGCCACACACTATTAAGTCGTATCCAGCCCCAATGCCCCTCTCAGCGTGTAATTCACCCGGCGTGTCAAAAAGAATCTGTGCACATTTTGAGCAATGTCCACACTTAAAGCCGTAACACAGCACAGCCACGGTAGAGTATACTGGACAAACACAAAGTTGAACTGCACGTATAAAATGCTGCTTCAGGGCTGGTTGTATCGTTCCTCGTGTGTTGAAACTCCCTCCAGCTACAGATGAGCACCACTCACTGCTCTCACGTCTTCCCTCTCCTCCTCCCATCCATCCACTTAATCACAGACACTCCGTCAGCTTTGTCTTAGCTGCCCTGTCAGCGTTTACTCTTCATGTAAACATGAATCCCACACACACTTCATCTCTGCTACTCATGCGGCTAATGCCTTTTGACGTCACAATCACAAACCTATATCCCGCTGCCTCTCTTTTGTAACACGTCTGTGCACACAAACATTGACAGGCACTGTGAAGCTGCTTCTATTCCTGCACCTTAACACGGAGATTGAACCTTTTTTTTTTTTTTTTTTCTGCCTCAAGGGACTCAGATGAGTGGCACACAATGAAGGAAGGAGCAGGGAAATGGGAGCAGGGGAAAAAAAGCAACGGCATTGACCTGCCGGAACTTTGGGCTTTCCGCAGGCGTCTTTGGCTGTAGAAAACACCTGCTGCATTGTGAGGTTTTTTTTTTTACGGCGCCTCTTCCTTCAGAAATGAACTTTGCTCAGGGAGGTGGTGGGGTGATAATGATGTGCAGACTGTCTTTGTGTGTAGTGGTGGGGCCATGAAAAGGTCAAGGTACAGTGACTAATAGTGCAGGTTTGTTCGGGATGTACTTCCTTGTTGCATTGTGAGGAGAGGACTTTTTATTCATTCTGTCCAGCCGGTTCATTCTTACCAGGGAATTTATTCACATTTGGCACAAATGTCCACTTGGAATCAAGTATGAACTGATCACATTTTTTTTTCGTTAATAGTCACAGTGACCTGACTTAAATCATTTTAGATTGTAACTCAAGAATTCATGATGATAATTATGACTATTTCTCACAAATGTCTTAATAGGATAAAATTGACTGAACTGCAACTCATACAAAGTAGGAGCTTATTTACACAATCAACTGGCCTAAGTTCATTTCTACTGCTGAATCATCCAAACTGAAAGTTACCTTCACTGGTTATCTTTCTCCATCAGATCTCAACATCAATGTGGACAATCGCAGTTTTCTGAGCCAAGTCCCTTCACATGGGCCCGTTTGAGGTCCAATACATTTGGATATTTTTTTTTGAGCAGGAGATGAGGGAGCCGGAAAAGAGAAAAAAAACACTTGACAAAAATGGAGAAAGAGAGAAGGAAGAGGGAGGAGAGGATATAGGCCTTTGCCAGATGACCTGATTTCTGTGGCAAGGCGAGGTGACAGCTAGCATGAGGTCATCTGTCACTTTCTCACAGAGTACTAATTTTAGCATTATTACCCTCATCTATCTACTCCCTCCTCCCACCACCCCACCGTCACACCTCTTAGCACCAGCCGCCGCATGCTTCCCTTTGTGTCAGCCGTGACTGGCTGGTGGTTACAAGGGTGACACGTTTGACAGCGCTGACTGTGTGTGAGTGCGCGAGACAGAGAGAGAGAGAGAGAGAGAGAGAGAGAGAGAGAGAGAGAGTCCTTGGATAGCATGTGCGTGGGGCGTGAACTCTGGACTGGCAGAAGTGTCCATTGTGGCTCAGACTGTTTACATGCTTCGCAGCTCGCGTCATCGTCTTTAAGAGAAATAGTACGCTGTAAAGCTGTAGACATGAATCAGCATGAAGGGGCTCACTTCACAGCGTCAAAATGAGCGTCTATGAATGTTAAGATGCTACTCTGTATCTGTGTGCACTGCTGATAGTGAATACAATTTGTTCCTTGGATAAAATCCCTTCTGAGGTTGTGTGCTAACAGATCGCTTGTATACAGCGGGCACTTCAAGAACACAGTGATTTCCTGCACAGTTCGCACAGTCTGCAGCTTGCAAACACAATTCATATAGTTATGAATCAGTTAAGTCATTCGTCATGCAAATACGCTAACTATTTTCCAGTCCCAGCTTTTCAAGTGTGAGGATTTACTGCATTCTCTGTTGTCATTGCACATTGAATATACCTTTGGGTTTTGAACAGCTGGTTGGACAAAACAAACATTTTTAGGATGTTGCATTTGGCACCAGGAACTTGAGCCATTTTGAAAATTAAGTGATTTAATGATAAAACAATAAATGAATCTGATTCTGATAAATAATCAAGTTATTGATAATGAAAAAGATCTTTTGTTGCAAAGGTCGGCCTCTATTCTTGACAATCCTTCTTGATTTTAGTTGTAAACTTTTGACATGAATATATTTCATCAGTCTATCACATTCTATTTGTACAAAACTAAAGTTTCACTCATTCCACACTTCTGCTTTGTCTTAAATTTCAAATTCAGTGTGTCCGATGAGTGAGACATTTCATTTAAATGTGATCTTACTTGTCTATGTCCTAAAACAATATTGACCCGGTTCCAAGCCGCTTAATCATGTCCCCCATCATCAACTGACCAGCAACATATCACACTACTGCATCACACGATTGATCTGCCTTTTAATGTCAGCCACTGTGGCGTTTTGACAGCTGGCTGTTATGAAGATGAACTAGAACACGTCCATTTCCTGACATGTAATCAGTCACTGCTTCCTTGACACCAATTTTCTTCTTCCTGCTCTCCCTTTATTGGTTGTTATTTTTTACGACAGGAAGTCATAACCCGATATGGACGGCCTCAACTGTGTGTTCCAGCGGCTTTGGTTAACATCGAACATGATGTGTGTGTGCGCACACACACACACACACACACACACACACACACACACACACACACACACACACACACAGTTCAAATTGCCCAGCTCATCCATCATCTGCTCGGAACTGACATGTCTCAAATATGCCCATGTTGGCAGACCTTAATGCAATCTGTTGGGTACTAAAAGTTTCTAAGTCGACAGTTTTTTTTGCTTCCCATCTGCCCCTGTCTGCTCCCTTTCACATCATGTGATCTACAAAGAAAGGGAGTAAAAATCCACTCAGATAGATGCAAGTGGATGGTGCTGTGTCTGGTAATACACTCAATCAATTTCTTCAGGTATATTAGATATGATTAAATATTAACTGGGCTTTAAATATTAAACTGTTTCTTAGAATACAAGTCCATATTGTGTTCTGGTGTGGAAAAGCAATACGTGGCACCTGAAATTCAACGTCAAAAGCAAACATTGAGCCCAGGGCTGTTTGCATTCAAGGCACCTCCGTTCATGTGAGCTCGTCATTTGTATCGTTAGACCTGCTTTCCTTACTCCACCTTTTGTTTGCAACATTGACAGAGGATGTGGTTGATTTCAGCAGTGCGCTGCGAGGCGGCCTCCCCGTAGCTGCGCTCCCTTTGCCTCTGTGGGCTAATTCAATTTCTCGAAAACCACAGAATAACTGTTAGAGCTCTTGCTGCCTTGGCATTTGCTGCGTGCTGGTGTGACAGTGAAGCATGAAGTCGACACGTTGTGCGAGATGCTGGAAATGAAGCCGCTGTCAGATCGAGAGAAGACGGACAGTAAAAAAAAAAAAAAAGAAAAAAAAGAGAGAGAGGAAGTAAGAAAGAGAGTTATGTAAGTGGCAGTAATGCTGTAGCGATATCTTGGAGCATTTCCAGCTCCGTGCTGTGTACCTCCCCTCACATTCACACACCCACCCACACAGGCCCACTCAGTGGACAATAATGTCCTATCTGACTGCAGGCTGTAAGAACCACAATGAGCAGTTTCTCTGGCCAGCTGACCGCTGCTGCGGGAGCCGAAGGGACAGAGGAAGTACTGTCTGAATGAGCGGACCATAAGCTGAAACATTAAGCTGTGATGACATGTTGTAAATTTCTCTTCACCTCCTCTTTCCCGGGCTCTTTCAGTTTGTTACCCAGTTTAACCACAGGGGACATTAAAGTTTTATATTGTCATCAGTAACTGCAGCTTTCATTTTCTCGTATTTCAGTTTTTCCATTTCCATCTACTTTATTTCTTTTCTTTTCTTTCTTTCTCCTCCCACATACTCTTCAATGTTCAGGCCACGGAGTTGTTGTGCTCATCCTCTCAGTTATTCTTACTTCTCCCGCTCACCTCGTCTGTTCCAGGTCACCGGTCCGTTTCTCTGCTTCTTTAATCTTTACAACCATTTAATTCTCTCTTATCTTTTATCCTCATATGCTTGCCGAGTTCAAAGTGGCTCATGATACAAAAAAAAAAAAAATGAGCAATGTTTCTGACGTGACACTTTGTCAGAACTTTCTCTGCTCATTGAAGTTCAAATTAAATCACTCGGTTGATTTGCAAATCCAGGGAGCTTGTCTAGTGTCACCACCTGTTGATGTTTCTCTGCCTTTGTGACTCTCAAGCCTGAAATGAGAACGTAATTTTCATGATCATATCACATTACTGACATTTACACCTGACATTTACGTCTTACATATCTTGATTCTTGTTCTTGTTAAAAATATGCAGCATGTTAATGGTTTGATTTTTGTCAGTGCTCCTCACACTGCCTACTAATATTTTTTTTTTTCGCCTTTACAGAAATGTACATACTAGTTACAACAATTAAAATAAATATGAAACCAAGTTTGTTATTTTCTTATCTTTTCTATTATTTAAACGTTTGTCTGTAGTCAGTTTAACATGCCTTCTTAAGAATCTTAACCCTTTTAGATCACATCCATGGTCATATTGTGAACATATTTAACAATATATGCAAAAACGTTTACTTTCAAAATCCAATAATTTTTTTCTCCCTTTAAACAACATAATATGAAGTGTGCTTTGGAAAGCATCAATCAATCTGCAACTTTTAACAACTAGAGAGGCGTGTGGAGCCTCAGTCCTCTGTAGCTACAGTCTAAGCCCGCCCACTTTTTAGCAGGCCAATCAAATGCTCTTGTTGCTCTACACCCATCACAAATATCCTGCTTCACTGGAGAATACGCACAGTACAGAAGCTAAAGTTGCTCGGACTTCCATTTCCTTGTGACTTTAAGCTGTAAGAATACCTCTGAAGAGATGCGTGAAGACGTCTCTGCTGGAGTCGGCTCTGTTTGCATGGCAACCTCACGGAGACAACAAGACTATAACAACTTTCTGCATCTTGGCCAAGGAATAGTCCGGCACATAACCGCCTCGTAACACGGCAATGTGACGTTTTCACACTTTACTTTTTGTTCAGATTAAACAAACAAGATATATTTTGGTACTCACTGAGATTCAGAGGTGCTAGTAGGGTGTTTTTCTTACCTTTTGTAGAGAGCCAAGCTAGCTGTTTCCGGCCTTTATGCTAAGCTAAGCTAAGCTAACCATTTGCTGGCCGTAGCTTTGTATTTACAGACATGAATGGTATCAATCTTCTCATCTAACTTTGAAAGACAGCAAAGTGTATTTCCAAATATGTTGAAGTACTCCCGTAAGACAAAGTACTGTTGCTATGGTTACCTGCATTTTGGGATACCTGTCCCACTGATTCACTGTTAACCATACCTTTGAATGCAGCACTTTATGGATCTAACAAAACAACTTCTAGTTTTGTGCTTAGTCTAAACTTCTGGAGCTCATTTAGGAGCCACTGCTTCAGGCCTGTTGGATTGACTCGATTAAGTATCTCATCAATACATGCTGCCAGAGCGTGACTGTTAAACACAAGGTGTCGAGTACTACCGGATTATGTGAGTTTAGTTACACAAGATCATTTTATTGAACTTGTTAAATCAGGCTTGTCCTATTTAGACTAACAGCAAACGGCAGCACACAATGCCAACTTTTGGTGCCTTCAGGGCTCAGTCTGAGGAGAAAGACTGTGGCGTGTGATGTTGAGTGACACCTGAATGCTGAATGCTGTATGCAATTATTTCAATTTAAAAATAGACACCAGGCCACCTCTGCTTTAAATAAACTCATCCCATTATGTCCACATGATGAATACATGCCTCTTGTTATGTGTTTTTCATTTTTCTTTCCTTTTTAATATCAAATCCAACAATGCAGAGTCACTGTTTGTTAGTAATCTATGTTTTGGGAGTTTTTTTTGTTACAGATAATACACAAAATACACAACATAGATAAACTAGAAGAGGACTCAGACCTCCGCCAAGGCCGTTTCAGTAATTAAACAGATAATGTGTGGATCCGCCCTGTGATTCAGATCTTCTCTAAAATGTAACGAGGTCTTCCTTGGCCCATGCTACACCGTTCCACCAAGTTTTATGGAAGTCGAGCCGGTAGACTTTCTGTAATCCTGCTGACAAACAAACCAGCAAACCCAACCGAAAACATGACCTCCCAGAACAGAGCATTTCTTTTACTCTTTCTTTTACTACTGAATTAGAGTTGAGTTATTGTGTGGATATATTATTTATTAAGAATGAGGCCTATAATTAGAACTGTCATCATTTCACATTCTGTACCTGGGATAATAGGCGGTGGATTACATTTTAATGTGTGAAGGACCTCATCTTGCTTGCTTCAAAGTAGCCCCAAAGCTTTTACCTTAACCTGGTCATCTGTAGCTTAATGCACAGTGTTTTCCCGCTGATAAAGGTTGTGTCATGAATCAGGCTGTCTGCCACCACACCCAGTAATCTCCTCTGGTTATTTATAGCCTCTGCAATGCTGGACCCCCTGGGAGGATGGAGAGATTTAAACCATTGTGTGTGCATGCATTTGCATCCTTGTGTGTGTCTCCATCTGTGGGTCTGCTTCTATTCTGGCTTGGTTTGTATATGTGCACATGTAGAATTTGTACTCTTCTCATGACCCACGCTAGTATTTGTGTAGTACATCGGTGCGGGCTGCTGTGCGGAGCGGTGAAATATCCTCATGGGTGGGAATGCCTAGTCGCTCGGGGGAGTGGGTTGGTTCAGACGCCCTGGGCAAAGCTGTCACGGCGTGCGTGCAGCCAGAAACAAACCCCTCTACACTCCAGAGGAATCCTCCGTGGTGAGAAACGTTCCACAGCAGAGATCTGGCTGTAATATACCAGATTCATGCGAGAGGTTTCACCACGTAACGCGGCTCCTTTTTATATCTACTTCCTATTTTAAACAATGGTACTTTTATGTTTGCCTGATCATTAAGTCCAAACCCATAGGCTCTGCTTTCACGCCTGTGAGTTATTCTGCGTCCTGGCCTCAGCTGACAGAAATGAAGTGCTTGCAGGCAATCTGGGGGCGTTGGAAGTAATACAATCTCACAATACTGCCAATAAAAAAATAAAAAAACCTATTTTTTCTCTGAAACGGTGTCCCAGCGTTTTCTATTTATTAGCCGGTTCTGTCGTCGAGTGTGATTTATACCAGGAGCTGCTGGGACTTTATCAGAGATCGATGTATTTGGCTCCATCTGCAGCGATAAATCAGACTGGGAAGATGGAGAGAACATGCAAGTGAGGGCAGACGCCAGAATGCTTCACATCTTAGGGCCGTGTCACTCACATCTGAGCCGCTAAATCAATAGTGGAGTTAGTTTCCATTAGGGTGCAGCAACAGCCAGTGAGCATCACTGTTGTTGACGGTCTTGCTGTGCTTTCTGCTCATTGAGGTAATTATTTTTACGCTGATGTGAAAAAATCGGCCCTAGTAAAATATGTTCCTCTAATCTACTGTGTTTTTGAATCTTACTTGTCGACACATACTCACATCACCGTGCGTCTGATCCGTCCGTTATGTTGCCGTCTACCGGTTCGACCTCTGGTGTGATGTTGTGTATTTTTCAGAGCAGAGAAAGGCTGTAGCTCTGACTCTGCCATTGCATAGATTTCACTCCTCCGCACAATAGATCAATTAGCACATCCAGCCTTTCTTGTCTGGCTGTTTTTAAAAGACTGGTCCCCCTAATTTAATCCTCTTCTTGTCAAATGTAATTTGGGAGCTGTGAGCGTCTCGCCTTGAGTTCTTATTGTCTGACCTCACAATTGAAGGTTTTGGGGTCCAATTTCCGCCTCAAGACAATGTCTCCAGGATCTCTTTTTTCTTTTTCAACTACTTTATGCTTCTGAGATCAGCCTTTGCAGAAAGCATCAAAAACATTTTTTCTGTCTGTAGAGCTGGGCAATTTATCAATATAATATTGATATCCTGATATGAGACTAGATATCCTCTTAGATTTTGGATATTGTAATATGGCACAAGTGTTGCTGGTTATAAAGGCTGCATTACAGTTAAGTGATGTCATTTTCTGAACTTTCCAGACTGTTCTAACTCTTGTATCTGAGTAATTACATCCAAGTTATTGATGATTAATTATCAAAAATGTTGTGTAAATATTTGGAAAAAGCACCAATCCTACAATATCGTCACAATCGCCATAGTTTTGTGTCAAAAATATAGTTTTTTTTCACCATAGTGCAAAGCCCCATCTGTCTGTCTATACCCCCATTAGCTCTCTATTCCGTCGTCCTCCCCCGTATTAAACCTTGTCATTTATCCAAAAGCAGCCTGGTGTTTGCCTGTTCTTACAGCACCGTTGCCTTGAGCCCCAGATTAACTTGATACTTGAAAACCGGCCGCCACTGAAACTGTTCCTAAGCTGTCACAAGCTGACTAATTAGATGAGCAGATAAATGAGAAAGCCCCGGCTGACGTCCTGTTGCTTATATCTCTCCCGCCCCAGCACTTCATCAACAGTAATTCCACGCCAAAAGTGAGCGCGGTGCCTCAGAGGAGTGCGATTCTAAATTAAAACAGACTGCTAAAGCACAGTAAAAGCCCATACCAGTGTTATTACCCTGCACTCAATTACATTTCACATCTCTAGGGTTTTGGAAAAGACAATGCAGTGAAGTTCTAATACAGGAATATGGTATAAATAATGTATAATACACAGTATGTATAGCGATGAAATCGAAGTGCTCCTGCAGGATTTGAATGTATGATCAGAAGTAGACCACACTTATTTAGTGCCTCCTACCTAATAGACAGAATGCATACAACACAACAAAATGAAATAATAGTCAATACCTCCTGAAAATGACCCGGGTCAAAACACCATTTCAAATTGTCTCCTTGTCCTCCACTGCACCAGTTAAAATGTTAGCTGCAGGGTGCCGTCTCTCTAGTCAATGTACTATTGATGTCTCGGTTTTGGCCTTTTATGGTAAAATCCTTGACTGGTTTAGAGAATGAGTTTTATAGGTCCGCTTTCAGCGCAACCTTAACACCGTCTTTGTCCGGCACACTGGTGTGTCTTCATGATACAGAGGTGTCCCACTGTGTCACTGTGTTAAGGTGTCACCCATTATGGAAGGGTTTAAATGTCAGCGCGCGGCGGTGAATTATTGAAAGGGATAAAAATTGATCCTTTTATCATCCAGTCTTTACATTTGTCAGTGGATAGCTGAAGTAAGAAATACAGTGAGTCTTTATCTTCACATGCATGTTTTGTGTTGCCGGGGGGCCGTTTGTGTTCCCAGAAAATGTCAAGTTGACTTTTGTATGATTTGAGAGCAACTTCTTCTAGGACCTGGTTTGAGAAGAGTTTAAAAGCCAACGATTACACAAACAATGTGCTCTCTCCAACTGACACTGTGTAGTGTGGTGCAAAGTACACAAATTCATTTCCAAAAAAGTAAATTCAAGCAGAAATCTGTTTGTAGAAGTCTGTATGTGTCTGCCTGAGTTACAAGTTTTTGCTTTGTCATTGTGCTTTTTACACTCTCAAATTCATATTTTCTTTTATACAGAATTGGCCTTCGGTGAATAAACATATTGTTTTACTGCGACTGTAGACGTCGCTTCCTTCCTCACTTGGGTGTGCTCTTTCCTTGTCCTGCAGAGAGTTAGCTGGCTGTGCGTTGGATTAGCCCTTCCTCTTCATTATCTCGTTAAGACGCTACCCTATCGGTTGCTTGAAATCTCCGCCAGAGAAAGCTTGCTTGCAAGTTTGCTGATTAAAGACTGAATACAGTACGCACTTCATAGTATTCTGTCAGCGTGTATATTTGAGGACTAACCTGCTCCCTCCAATGTAGTTTAGAATTAAATGTTGGTGCAGCAAAATCAGTTATCAATGCATGCAAAATGAATGCACATGCGCCTGCAGCATTTCTGAAGACCGGAAACTTAGACTTATGGTAAAACATGCTAGGATTGAATGATATGATCAAAATGCAAGCATGCATAATGTATCAGCAAGTAAAGAATGGGTTATAAATGCGTGACATGTTCTGTCTGATAGATAAGCTGCACCCTGTGTGGACCCTGTGATGAGAAAGACGAATGAGAATGTCTGAGTGCATTTGTTAGACGGTTAGTACGGAGGATATTACAGCATGACATCATCCACGTCTCACAGTGGGCGGCAATCAAGTATGTGTGGTTCAGTGGATTCAAGCCTGCACAAAGATCTCCTTTCAGAGGTCAATAGTATCATTGTATCGTAAAGTTTTTTCCGATATTCTCAGTTTATTCAAATAACTGTGGACAAGATCTGCATGCTTGGTAAATGTAAGACCCTGTAAGTACGCCGTGGAAAAGATGCCCAAATAAAAGCCAGCTGCTGCGTGTCCCCTCGTGCCATGCAGCCCGAGGCTTGCAACAGGAAGCTGGGCCCATCCCTCTGAGCCTGCTGGGAGGAAGGCTACAGGGTTAGTACCAGATCCTCCCCTGCAGAAACACCAGCTTGTGCTTAAAAATACATTCTTTCATCTCTCCGAAAGACGAGTCATTTGAACTTTTTCAAGATAAACAACGAAGGATTTGCTTTTCCACGGACTGGTCTTGTTTTTATAAATCATAAAAGATGAGTGTGTGTGTGTGTGTGTGTGTGTGTGTGTAAGTGTGTGAGGTCATAGATAGGTGTAAGGGGCTCGTACTGTCACGGTTCACTAGGTTCAGTGTAGTGCTCAGGATCAAGATGGGGTCATCCTCTTGTGGAGGGAGGTAGGAGTTCAGCACCGTCCTTGACATGCAGTGAGTTATATTCTCCTGAATCGTTGAAGGAAGAGAGGTCAGCAGTTATTATCCGGATCCATTAGGCGCTTCATTTTTTATACTTTTTTTTTTTGTTTTTACCAAAAATGGACACAGGGCAAAAAAGACAAAATTTCGAGACAAACATATTTATTGCTGTCGGTAAAGTGGTTGTAAGATACTCCCATGGAAGAGCTGCTGGTTGTGTGGATTACTTGATGCGTTATGGATTCATTTTATACAGACTGGACAGATCATGGCAAACATCAGCTTGAGTTCCCTCATCACTGAGGTTTCTTGTTTGTACGAGTCTGGTTCAGGACAGCTAATATGTTGCTGCTCACGGACATACCGTCCCGTCTTTCAGACCAGGAAGCTCAATGCAACACTGTAAGGTGGCCTTGGAGACTACCTGATCCTGTTCTCATGCTCTGCTATATTTGGGATCCAAACCGCTCATAATCATACAGCTGGTCAGTACCGTCACTCACAAAGTCCCTCCAGGCTCTTCTTAGCAGTTCAACATGAAGTTGCGGATATAAACTGAAACACAAAGAGGCTAACTTCAGGACTGATTGGCAAATACACAGTAACTTTGTTCAAGCAAGTTAAAATGCCAGTTCTCATTCCTTCAGGGCTTACCAATTGGATACCTCTGCTGGCAAAGCTGCCCTGCTTCACTATTGTCTCTTTTTGTCAAAGCCAGGCAGGACCTTCTCCCTCCAACAACAGTGTTGTGACAGCTTGAGGCTGCTGTGCCGTCCCTGAATTTGGCTATGCTGTAAAAGGATGTAGCCTTTTTAGTCCCAGTGAATTTTTAATTAATATCATTGCCGTTCCAGCAAACATTTCATTCTGTCTATTTTGGAGCCCAGGACTGTTTTTGCCCCGCATGACTGAGTTGTGGCGTCCCACAGTGTCCTCTGGGATGTTCACTGTACACAATGTCCATAGCCACAGAAGCCGAAGTGGTCGAGGAGTCACAGTGTGAGAGCTGGCACGAAGCCAGGTCAGGTTAATCCACTGATGTGCTTGACTGGAAGCGTTGGGTCGTTAAAGAGGAGAACAGCCTCGTCCATCCACAATCTTTGACACAGGCCCGCTAGAGAGTTGTCTCTGGCTCACCGAGCTGTCTTCACGGGAGAACAAATGTTCACACCCAGTGGACTCGTGTCCTTTTCAAGAAGCTGTTCACGCTACAGAACAGATCTGTGCGGACTGCTGCTTTTAAACGTCCCACGGTTCGGCCGCATGTGATCCGCGGATTAATTTCACAGTTTTACCTCCCGTCGTTATCGGTCAACGTTCAGTAAAAACATGCGATCAGGAGATCAGCATTAATGCTTTTTAGTCTTCGATCCTGATGATGTTAAAAAGTGAACAACAAGTCGGTGTTGAAATGGACAGGAGGAGAGCTAGTAACGTAGGCAGCATCAGAGCTAACCGCTAACTTACGGAGGTTCCATTGAGTTACGTTATGATGCGATGAGAAACTTGAATAAATACAGTTGTTCAAAGTAGAACAACAATAAAAAATACATATATTAAAAAGGAATTAGGGCCTGTTAGTCTTTTGAATTGTGTGTTTTTTTTAATGCAAATAACCGCTAGATGACTCCTACAAAGTAAAAGGACAACATTTGGACATTTTTGATGGTTTACTGTGACTCCGGGAATGTTGAAATTATTTTTCGGGACTGTGGTGAAAAAAAAATCTATATGGAGCCTCAAATAACAGCTGCTATAACAACAACAAAAACGATCTGCTATCAGCCAATATGGCTGATCAATAATCAGCTATCAGTATCGGCAGCAAAAGAAACATGATGGGAGCATCTCTGATCATCATGACGATCATGACATTTATTAGATAAGACCTCACGTAGTGAAGAAAAGAGTAGTATTAATCATGCTTACTATCGGTCTCACAGCCGTACTAGTATGTTATGTATTTAAGGTGATTCCTCATTCTTGAATCCATCAATGCTCAGACTTGTTAGACCCGTCTTTCTCTGTGTTTTAGATAAATGTTAAATTTTAGGTAAATTTTAGGTAAATGTAACACATGACCTAGCGTCACAAACAAACAGAGCCAGAACTGAAGAGAGATCAGTGGCGATAGCTCACCTGGACCAGCCAGTGGGGTTGTTTTGAGGACACACAAGCTTACATGCCAGAGGAGGAGGAGAGCTACTGCAGAGAGGCAGCAACTCTGAACATTCTCGTTAACACTGCAGTAGGATATTCCTGTGGGTGTGCAGTCTAATTCAAATCAAATCTTTTGCTGTAGTTTTCTTCAATGATTTAAAGTTGCATCCGTGTTTTAGAGGGAATGAAAACAACAACCACTTTTGTTACATACAGATTTCTGTCTACCCCGCACACTTTCAATTTGTGTATTCTTTTGCACACAGGTTGTTTTGATCTGTCCAAGAAGATCTTCATTATCTGCTAATTTGCATCTTGGGGAAGCCATTAGCAGCTATAGAAGCTTTTATGATACAGCCCATAGCGCCCTGGCTTTTCAAAACAAGCCAGCCGTGTGTGAAAAAGGCTTTCTTTACCTCAAAGGAGTCAGTCAGGCATTTACCAAGAGCCTGTTAGCAGAGATCTGCAGCATCTTCAGGAGAATCCTAAGTATGTTGTTCAATCAGACATTTATACAAACACACACACACACACACACACACACACACACACACACACACACACACACACAAATGAGTCATAATCACGCCATTCAGCATGCAACATCCCACTGCATGTAAACCCGTCTGTGTCCATCACTGAGCTCAATCAACAGTGTGGATAATGAATAAAAGACCTGCCCTTGCCTGCCATGATTAGATTCTGTCTATCGTAACATTGAGCAATGTCCTAGATGCTCATTGACCACGTTAATGAATGGTAATCAATCATTCAAAGCATATAAAATACAAAATACATGTTAAATGACAGCTGCATTTAAACTGCTGACATGGGCAATTCCCATTCAGTGCAATCGTTCTGTTGCTGCTTGTAACAACAAAAAAGGTCCGTAGCCTACAAATACTTATTATCAGTTCGAAAAATATAGTGGCCTGCTTTGACCTCCTGACCGCAGATTAGTCTTTAAATTATGAACAGATTAATCATTAACATCCCTAGTTTCATTGTATGTCTATCTGTGTGTTTTACACCAGGACTTACCACCAGAATAAAAGCTGCTATAGATTATTTTATTTTTTTTAATGGATTTTCTTTATTTATTCTATCATAAATGATGAATTACCTGCAGGCTGTTGACATCTTTTAGGAGCGTTATCCCACCACCATCATTTCCATTTCCAGAGCTTTTGCCATTTTATGCCACAGATTGAATAGAGAATAAGAGGATTCATGTGCACAGAGCACCATTCACCTCAGAGCAGCCCCTTTACACTTCCAATCCTTCCCGTCAGACAGAAGTCTGCCATTACTGCTGGTTCTAATTGTTGTACCTACAAGGGCTCTCCTTGAGTGACCAATGTGTAATTTTGTGCAGACAGCAATTCCCATCCTTCCATTACATGCAATGCCTCTTGACTGCTGTCCCCCCCACAAGTGGCCATTATGTGTGCAGTGTGCACAAGACGTCTTCTCCCTATCCGCCAATTACCAGCAAAGAAAGTGCATATTGCTTCTCTTCATAGATTTCATTTGTGCAATCGCCGATCAATGTTTCCTGAGCTGAGCATTGATTTTTTTCTTTTATTCCCCGTAGTCTCCACTAAAATCAGGAGCTTTCGATAACAGATGGAACATAATTGCTGTTTTGAATACAGAACCTGAGCAGCGTCGTTGATCTTTATCAGCTGGACTGGATCAGGGTTTGAAATCTGACCTTGTGGATGCATTTATTTAGGAACTTTGTGCAAGGATTTAAATGTGACGAGGTTGATTTTCATTTGATCTTGTGTGTAAATGTTCAAAAAGAGCACAGGGAATTGATGTGTGTGGCAGGAAGTCAGTCTTGTAAACAAGCATGACTAGACCGCAGTCTTTAAGACAACTTGCATACAGCAGTGCATGCATGGAAAAACAACTTTTGAAATTTTCCCACACACTCGTCTGTCCAACTCAGTCTGTGCAAGGTTACAGCCCACAAGCTGCGTCAGTGTTTTTAAGTTACATACACAGTGTTATAGAGGTCCAGTTGAAAGGCAGCCTGGTAGCTTTTGTATTTGTTGCAAATTAACTTTTTCCTCTTGGACCTTGGTTACATAAAGGCCTGTCTGTAAATTGCATAGTGCAGTAATGAAGAAAGGAAAAGAGATCAGCCGCTCTCATAGCAAAGACATTCAACTCTCTGCCAGAACTGTTAGATGAGAATATTTTTAATATTTAATAAGTGTTTATGGCCAACGATTTTCTGTAATGGCGTCCAAAGACCAAGCCGAAACCTGAATGACTCTCTGTTGGGGTTCAGTTTCATTGCACAGTGATTATGAACAGCGTAATTGCTGAATGCAGCTCAAGCCCCGTCTCCCTGAATAGATGAGACTATAGGTGTGAACCAGAATGTGATTGGACAGAGCTAGAAATTCTCCCAGGGCTTTGCAAAACATGTCCTAGACTAAACGACTATTAGATGGGGTTCTTTGAGTTATATTACCGCTAAATACGGTGAATATTTCTGTGAATTCATCATCATTCATCAGTGCACATCATCAGTACACAAATACCTCCAACTGTAAATCATCTGACTTATGACTTTTTAACGGGTCATTACTCAATTTAATGGCCCGGTTCTGTGTGTATATTTTCATGTCTCTCTGCAAGGTTAGCCTCCTAGTCAGTGTGAGTGCAGCAGCCTTGGGCTTTTTGTTTGTTTTCTCGTTGAGTTCATGTTCAGAATGGATTCATGTTTTCTAGTGCTTTTAAAGGTTTGTTTATGATACGTATTGTGTAAAACAGGCCATGTCACTGTCAATTGAGATTTCCTTCTCTTTTATCTACATTTTCACTTATATATGAAAGTAATAACTCTCATTTATACAGAAAAAAAAAGTTCATTGGACATACAATTGGTCTTTCTCAGACTCCATTCAGTTTAGATTAGATTAGAAAAGCTTTATTAATCCCCAGTGGGGAAACTCATTTGCCACCAAATCAACTCACGCAGACAACAATAGACATAGTTTCCACAGTGCACAACAGACAAGCAACACAATAAATACCACGTTAACATCAGCAAGATGCTTAATTTAAAATTTAAAAACCACATCTAAAAGTGTTCATTAAAAAATCTGACTGCAGGAACAAAAGACCCTCTGAGTTGTTCAGTGCCCAAGGTTTCAATTCTTCCTGAAAGATGGTTTCTTTAATTTCTTTCAATAACCTCGATATGGTTTGTTTCCTTGGAAACTACCTTTGCTTTGTCCCAGCATGCCTGTGCCTCTCGTAACATTTATTATTGTAAGGAGGGCATTTAAAGTGCAATGTAAAAAGCACTGTGGTGGACTGTTAGGCTCTGTCCCTACCTAGAAACAAACACTTTCTTCTGTTCCTCTTAGTGTGTGCGGTAGGTGGTGGGTATGGATGAAGAATCAAACGCCAGGCTTGAACCTTCCACTCCTCAATAAAAGATAAAACTAACGGCTCATTATCTTCCCACGTTTATGACGAGGACGTTGCCCTTCACGCGGCTGAGTGTGACGTGTAAATATCAGTGAGAAACTGAGGCAGGTTCCGTCACACTCGAGGTATCAGTACAAGTTGCGGTGTTTAACTTCAACACATGATGCATGACTGGCAAACAGTGGACCAGCTTAACTGGCGAATTTCTCCTGAGAAATTCCACTTCCCTCTAATGTCCAGGGAACTCGACGTCTGTAGCCTGCTAACGAGAACAAACAAGTGATGTTTATGGCTGATTCTTTATTTATTTTGTACCTCCTGCATTGACTTTTTTACATGTCCAGTGACTGTGAAGAAACTACTTACATAAGATTCCCAGACAATTTCACCTAAACGGGTGTGCGTCTTTTTCTGTCCTGGCCTCCATGTTTTTGTTATCGCAACATAACTTAATCTATATTTTAACTATCCATGAGAATGCAGTATAAAACAACAGCAAACATGAATAAAACAAAATTAAGTAGCACTGTTGGTAACTTTTGTTATTTTGAATTTGAATAACATAGCTGTAGCTATGTAGGGAAATAAATGCTGCCAAGTAGCTTGATTAAAATGACTTTAGTAACCAAGTCACTCTACTTAATGCACTTCTATACATGCCAATGAAAACCTCAATGCACAGTCTTAAAGCACAAGGGTTATTGACCGATACAGAGATCACATCGCTGTTATTTACTATTAAGTGGATGTCATTATATGAGACTCGGAGAAGTAGAAGAAGAAATCAATTTACTTAAGCCTTTTTTATTTAATGTAGGGATGTTAGAGCCAAGTCCCAGCATGAATGGATCAGAAAGTATAATAATGTCTCTATTAATCTTTAATTTCCTACCGTTGTGCTACTTCAGATGATGAATGAACGTTAGCAGTCAGCTTTAATATCCATTCTCTTAAGTTAAGATGATAGTGAATGGAGAGTCATCATGTGGAAAAAAGCTTTAATCAAAGATGGTGTTGATGGTGAGGCAGCCAGCTCAGTATTGTTGGCCTTACACATCACTGTAGATGCTGCTGCTGGAGCCTCGGCCGCTGCAGGTGACGGCTTCAGTAGCATTGTTAGAGCTAGCAGTTATTTCTTTTGGTTTTACTCATGGTTTATAAATAATGCACTACACTAAGACATGGATGTACCACATTTCATGGCAACCCGTCGAACAGTTGCAGAGATATTTCAGTCTTGACCAAAGTGGTGCCATTGCCATCCATAGAGCCATGATGCCACTGGCCTGGCTAAAAACAGATTATTGTCTTCTATAACAGTCATGCTAAGATCTTTCAGACACCTAATACTTTCAGAAAAATATTCAGTACATTGGCACATTTTTAAAACCATACTTTTTTACTTTTTTAGTTTGTCGCCATTTGTAGACAGTAATGTAATCTCCCATCTCACCTATCATGGGTGGTCATGAATAAAAACATGCTTTGCACAACATTGGAATTCATTTTTCTAGATGAAAGATATTCATTTCATCCTATTTGGATGCACCCTTCTGTTAATTACTACTCCCATGTAAACACCATCCTTTCCTGTGAGGGTGCTCACTGCTGTGGTTGGTTAGTGTTTTTTTTTTTTTTTTTTAGGTTTGCAGTATGGAGGCATACTACTCACTAAATCTTGCACTAAATGTGTCTTTTTGGATCGCCAACAGCGCTCTTAGAATGACAACATAGGCATGTATTAATATACCAAGAAGCCAAAAAAAACCAACCTTTATCCCAGCAATTTCCACATACTGTTGTTACTGGTGAGATCTAAATTGTTCCTGTTTGATGATTCTTCTCCATATAGCTTTTACTGTTGTGGAGTTGGTGTATGGCGTCAGTGGTGAGAATGGTCCAGGCCTTCAAGTGGATAAAAGAACCACAGGAAATAATGGAAGCTACCCAGTCTGAAAGAGAGGCTTTTGTCAGGGGAGCCAGTGTGCTGCAGGACCTCTTGACAGTTCGATCTAAAAGCTTTCTCCACTACAATTCCTTTCTTTTAGTGAAATAAGGCACATCTACATACTCAACTGTTGAATTAAATCACTCCCCCTTTCTCATTTCCTGCCTGTATTCTGGAAATTGCTCCTATGAACAAACTTTTGACCTGTAAAAGATTTGGAAGAAATTGACTGGCCGGAGTGGGAGTAGAAGTGGGTTTCAGCGATATATCTTTTGGGAAGAAAAGTGGTTTTGCGGTCTGTTGTGCTGGAAGGCAATAAGTATTGATTAGAAAAACTCTCATTACACTCTCACTGGCTTTATAATTAATCCTACCCAGAGAGGAAGAGAATTATTAGGTCTCCATTCACCACAACAAACCTGGTGGAACCCTTTCCTCAAAGGCGATTGTCAGCGGTGTAACACCTCACATCACCGACATGTCATTTCTTGCAGGATTTAGGAATGGTTATCGGCTGGCACACGTAAGCGTACAAGACTCTGTGAGCATTCATTGCTTTATATTCAATTGTCAGTTCCCAAAGTCCCTGTTTGAATCCAATAGCTCCTAATAGCAACAGCTTTTAACAGAACCCGACCACCCTGACCGCTGATGTTCTGTCTGCCTTATTGCCGTGCTTTACAAGAATTGTAACTCAGTAGCTTTACTAATGGTTTGCTAAGATAAATACGCTTGATTAATAGACTTATTAACAACTCATTACTGTTCAAATATAGGGTTGGGTACCGAAAACCGGTGCCTGAGCCGACTGAAATACGTTCGGTGCTTCCTTTTGGTGCCAAGGCAAATATGCTCATATTTCTGCAAAAGAATTGCTGAAGTTTATTTATATTTATTTAAGGATACTGTAAACTGTTGTTAACAGTTAATCTATTGTTCATAGTTTAAAGTTAAAAAGTTTGAAGCTGTAGTTTGAAGCCAAGTGTTTTGTATTTATTTATATTTAAAGTATACTTCAAACAGTTAATATATTCTTCAATTTAAAGAAAACAAATTGCCTTGGCAATAAAGAAAAGCCTTTCTTTAATGTCGTCAATCGTCGTTTTGTGCGTTTGTTTTTTTAAAGTATCGGTTTAGGCTCCGTTTAGGCACCGGTATTGTTTTAAAAGTATCGTTTTAGCACCGGTATCGGAAAAAACCCAAACGATACCCATCCCTATTCAAATATAGAGTAAATAATTCACTGACAGTAATAAAGTTAGTATGAAGAGTTTCAACCTCTTTCATTTTCGGTTTCTACCGACCTCCTTTGATTCACTCACTCTTAAAAAAACATGTTGGTTGATATAACGTACTGTAGCGTCTCTTGTCACACCTTTTTGCTTGTGTGCCATCGCTGAGGTATTTTGAATACACCAACATCTGGCAGGCGTTTCAATGGGAGAAACGCTGTGGAGGAAGCGCTAATAGACGGAGAGCTCGTATGAGAATCCATTGCTGTTGACGGCCAAATGGACACGGAAACTGGAACTCCATACGGAAGCCCAAACTCCATCAATAGAAACAAGACAAAGGATTGGTTTAAGCTGGCGTGTGTTGGTGTGAATCGAGGCGACTCACACTTATCAGCTTTTTACTGTAGGATGACATGGAGGTAGTGAATCAGTGAGATTTATGACCCGTCTGGTCTGCGGTCATTGGGCGCACTGACCGATAGCTCCTAAGAGGAATCAGGGTAGAAGGGGTTGAGTTGTGGTGGGGTGATATGCCTGTGTGTGAGAGTTATTTTGATTTGTCATCATAAAAGTTCATATAAATGTTGGTAACCCTAACTCTTTATTGTTATAAGTACTGTGTATGTATACTGTAGCAGGGGTCGGCCACCTTTTTTGATATGAAGTGACATTTTTACATCTCAAAACTCCGTGGGCCGTATCGACATTAAACATTGTGACGCCACATCATCATTTAAATCTCCAACACATCTCTAATTTTACTAAATCCATGCATAGCAACATTTTCAGAAATATTCTTTCTCACATTGTAATTATGTATGAGAGCACAGTACAAGAATGCTGCCATCATTATGAAAACATCCACATCAGAAAATAAACAAATTATGGAAAGACTGGTACTGGTATTCACCCAAGCCTGTCTGTGACCCTGTTTAACCTGGGTGTCTCATAGCAAACAACCCTCTACTGAAACGTTCTGGTAGGTCTAATTACTCAATTAGTTTCCTGTATTTTGATCATAAATGTACTGTAGAAAATGCATTACATTTTCATCTGCTTTATTATATTGTTTCTAGCAGGGGCTCGACGATGCCAATTCCCTGCTGAGGACTAATATTTCTTATAGCTGTGGATGAATAAATATTGATTTATTTGCAGAACGTACACAGAATGCCAATTGCTAACAACACGTCTTTTTCTGTAGAAAGGTGGCTGTAAGCAAACAAGCAGCTGCTGTCATATTTGCGAGGAGCATAAACAGTATAGCAACAAGCTACATTAATGAACATAAAGAGACAATATGTCTGATAGCTTCAACCTGCCAATGACTCAGTATGTAATATAACATACAGTATAAAAAATGCATAAACCTGTATCAGCAAAATTCAATTTGTGTGGCCCAGACTCAACTACTCTTTGGTGAGAATGTGAATTAACTTTGTTAGGACTTTTACTGCTCAATAATGTGTCACATGAACACGATTTATGAGCCACATTTCAGTAGAATCTAATAAAGTTTTGAATGAAAATGTGTTCTCAGCGGTGTATAACACAAATGTGCAATGCTAATGGGGTGTTGGCATCATAAATATCTGTCTTATTCATGATATTAGGGGACGGGGCAGATGGTAGATGGGTGTAGAGGGTCTGACTCACTACAAAACAACAGCGATTAGAAGTCAAAAATAATTACCAGAATCTTTACAGCAGCACCGTCATTATTACTCAGTTTGTGTTTGCGTGTCTAAATAATGATTTAGACTTGGAGACTGAATGAGGACACATAAACGGGTATTTAACTGGTAGCAATATATAATGCATGAATGGAGTAGTAGTTTGAGTGGAGCTGATAGCAACGGTGACGTGAAGACATTTTGTACAAAGATAAACTTGACTGGTTGGCGGAGGGTCTGAGGAATAGAACCGTGAGGCCGTACTAGTTTGTTAATTTGGGGGGTTCATGGGACTTTTTTGGGATACAAGTCTGGGTTTCTGTGAGAACCCCCCCCCTTGTCTGTTCAGCCACGGTGGCCGTCACAGCTCATCTCAAGCACTCATCTATTGGAGCTGTTTAAGAGCGACGCAGTGGAAAGACGCGAGGTGATCCGTAGGTGGATGCGTTGACAAGAGTGACACTGCGCATCACTTTGCTCCGCTGCTGAAACGAGACGTGAAAGTGTATAAAAGTGAAAAATCAAGCAAGGTCTCTGAAAATGCATCACATCGCTGATGCAACACAAGCCACTAATGGAGTGCTTTCATCTCATACCGCGAGCGTCGGCCTTGAAAACATGAAGTCCTGGGGAGAAAGGGAAGGGGCGCTCTTGTCCATCAAAAGGAAAGAGGAGCAGACATAACACTCCTGCAGACAAATCTTTGGTGAACAAATTAGACGGAAATGCTGAGATAAAGCAGTGATGTACAGTTTTTGTTATGTATGCCAGCCAGCTTCCACAATTAGACCCCCCCCCCCCCCCCCCCCTCGCCATGTCTCGTCATGGTGTCAGACTTTTTTTTGAGATCCAGTAACAGGCGCCGTCCCCCTCTCTGAGTCTGCTGCTTGCTTGGCTGCAGACTA
This sequence comes from Cebidichthys violaceus, assembly GCF_023349555.1. Taxonomy (NCBI): domain Eukaryota; kingdom Metazoa; phylum Chordata; class Actinopteri; order Perciformes; family Stichaeidae; genus Cebidichthys; species Cebidichthys violaceus. Next base: position 17,485,818 of record NW_027176594.1, read on the forward strand.
CAGTGCACCCAGTGACCCGCCATGATAATGACACATTGCTATGACATCGAGTAGGTGCAGATGTATTCAAGTGTGCAAGACTGGATGTGTCCTACGTGGATACATGTTCAGCCGTTGTCTCAGTTTGAGGATGCGTTTGTGTCTGCGTTTGAGTGTGCTTCTTGTGCATGGAAAAAAAAAGTGTGTGTGTGTGTGTGTGTGTGTGTGTGTGTGTGTGTGCGTGCGCTGTCTGCCTTAGCTCCTGTCGTGTCATGGAGGAGGTGGCACTGTTCTGTGCAGTAAGAGCAGTCGGCCTGCGGGCAGGAGTGGCCATCTGGACACATGGTAAAGAGCCTGGCCCAGACATCAGTGGTCTTTCAGTCCCTCTCAGTGTTATCAGATCTCCTTCTCTTTTTGCTGTCTGTTTACATATCAATCGACAATGATACACTGTATTCTAACATTCTCTCCTTTTTGTTGCTTGCCTGTCTCCATCTGTCTGTATATTTCTTTTTCTCTGACTCCCTCTGCCCATCTCTCTCTCTCTCTCTCTCTCTCTCTCTCTCCTAACGGCCTCCTCTCGTCTTTTGTCTCCCTGCAGTTTGCTGTTTTGTGGTCCACAAGAGGTGCCATGAATTAGTCACATTCTGCTGCCCAGGGGCAGATAAGGGGCCCGACACAGACGTAAGTAACCAAAGCCCAGCTGTTGCCTGTCACGTGTTTTTTCGGCGAGGAGGTGCCTTTCCTGTCATTACACTGAAGTGCATGCGCAGTGTCACCAATACATGCAGTGGTGTCAACCAGGCCGGCCTCTTTTCCGATCACTCTTGCTCTCTTTGTAGTGTACTGTGGTTTACACGAAAACAATTTATTGTGATGTTGATGGCAAGCTAAATATTGATCACAGCAAATTGACTCACAAAATAAAATACAAACATTACACTGATAATAGAAGCTCAGCACCTTTGTTTCAATATATCTCAAAAGAAGAGCTTTAAGCTTTTCATCTGGTTGTATCAATCCAAAGAAGGCCACTAAAATGTTAAATTCAGTCGACTCATGATTGAATCACAGCAGCAGCAGGTGGCTGATTTAATTCATCCAATGTTAACGTTGCAGTCGAGTCACTGTGATTTAAATATTCCACTCAGTGAGTCACCATTCCCAACCGCTTGAGAAGAACTCAACTTTAGATTATTCTCTACCTGCAATAATAAAATCAAAGTCGATATTCTTTCCTCCAAACTGGACATATTTTAAAAAAACATGTTTCGACATCATGACATGCTGTCAGTGAGTGTAATTCACCCAGCAGGACTGAGTTCACAGTATAGCCGATTGGTAGATTACTGTGCCATTAACAACGACCTGCTCTGGTCCAGAGACAGATGGGAAATGTAGGAGTTGGGGCCAAAGGCAACACATCTCCATCGGTCTTTGCCAGACCAAGAGAAACACACAGTAACAGCTGATTGCGTGCACAAACCTGTTAACCCGTTTTGCATAGCGGGCACGCATTTTGACATCAAAGTTAGCTGGTACGAGTTATTACATACCCAAAAAGAGGCCAGTTGTTTTAGTTTTTTTGTTTTTTTACACTAAAGTAATGGATACAAAGTAAAGCAGAGCCAATCGAGACATTAAGCTGGGGTGATTGTTTCTTCTCCTACCAATAAGCTCTTTATACCAATAAAAAACGGACCAATGAGAGTTTATCTCGTCCAATAGCTTTGAATGTCAGTCATGGTGCCACATTGTGGTGACGCCCATGTGTTTCTCTTTTCATGCTCTCAGATACGTTCGCTTGCTTGTGAGATTGTATTGACTTGAACAGTCCTAGTCTTTAGAATGAAATGAGCCATAGCACTCACGGGTTCCATATGCATTTGACTGACGAAACACCTGGATCGTTGCCGCGCTGTGTTCTGGCTGCGACCCAGTTTAGTTCTGTGCAAATTCTTGTTTAGTTTAGCTTCTCAATATTATGTAGTTTCCTGTTACATACAGCATTCAAAAGTCCTTCATGGGATCATTTACGATCGTATGACAACATTCAGTGAGGTCTCCTGTTCGCCTCTTCATCACCTGCCGGTACCGGCTATGTGCCACCAGCCACTGCTTACCTGCTTGCTAAGCGTGAAACTCTATTTACATGCCGGTTTGCCTGCCAGGCATGCGCAGCCTCTCGGTGTTGCAGCAGCACAGCCTGGCCTCTGTAACTGGAGATATGTCAGTGTGTCATTCAAGATCATCAACCCGGGCTCTTTAAATAGAGCACGCCACGGATGACACAGAAGCTGTAACAGCAGCAAATAGTCTGAGCCGGGGGATTCTCGATTCGAGCAGGTACTGGGGTCCAGATTAGTGAGGCTCTTTCGTGACCTTTGACATCTGTGCTTTGCAGTGACCCCAGTTTCCCAAGTAATGCGTTGCACAGAACGCACAAGTGCAAGTCTTTGTTAATTAATGTACAAGAAGCTTCTCATTCATTCCTGATTGATACCGTTTTTCCAATTGAGATCATTTCCTTTGTTGATGTTGTTGTGTCAAATATCAGTTTCCTTTCAGACCTTTCATAACTCACCACTATTGTACTTCCTGTAGTCAAACGGATCAAGCAAGACAAGGCAAGTTTATTTATACAGCACATTTCAGCAACAAGGCCGAGCGTGTTACATAAAACATCAAAAGCATCGAGGCGAAGTGCAAAAGAAACGCACCACAAAAGGACTTTTTAGACTTTAAATGATATAATTGTCATTGCTACACTTGGATATAAGGATAATGTGTTATAGTGCATATTATTTAGTAGTAGAAGAGAACCAATGTGTAGAAATCCAATCCGACTGGAGCGGACTTCACTTAGAGAGTGCTAAATTATTCTCAGCCTTTTCTTCATGCAGGCGCTCTGGGTGGCTTTACAACAATCCATGTGACCACATGGCAACTACAAACCAAATATCTTTAAAAAAATAAACATGTATGTTATCTCTTTTTGTATTAGAATATGTGATGCTCCCTTTTTTGATATACATTTCTGTGCACTCAGCCCTGTTGCTAGGGGCAACCACACATATTACATGGCTTGCTGCCTCCCGGGCGTGCGATCCAGGATGGCAATAACTCCCATGGCCAGCAAATATCCTGAAGATCTGCAGTATCTAGGCTACCTGCATTTTATGACTCATTTCGGTGTTTTATAACTCTCCTACTGGAAGAAACAAAGCGTGCACTAAGATGCCAACGAGAGCCCCAAGATCTTTTCAACAGCGAGCTCGCCACGAGCGGCTAGCCTTGGTGTGACGGGCCGAGGTAGCCGTGGATATTCTTCCTCAGGGTGTCGTTTCAAGGGCTGCTGATATGCGCACACTCACATGTGCAAATTCTGTACGGTCGGTCTCGTAGTTTGCCACAGAGCGCAGCCACTGGTGAGGTTAAAGAGTTTGAGGGTGGCATTTTTGAGGAGAGAACTAACACTTGGTTCATCTCCCAGTTTCACAGGCACTGGAGCGGATGTCTGTCTGCTCACAGGCTTGCTGCTCAAACCACTAGATTACTCATCTCATTACTAATATTACATTCTTGTTGCAATTGTCATCCAAGGTGGTAGAAAAGGTGCATGTGAAAATATTGTATGCAGAATTATTTTTAATAAAACTAGTCATCTGCTCTGTCGTTGGATTTATTAGCGTGTGAAACACTTTACTTGCCTCCGGGCTCCACAACGCTGTGTTTTCAAGGAAAACCAAATGACACAGAGTAGTGGGGGTGTAACATGTAATTGCAGAAAATGCTCGATTGTTTATTAAAAGTGTTGAGATTGTAATGTGCCTTTTTTTTTTTTTTTTTTTGGTTTCTTTAGACTTTTACAACAATTACTAAATCATCTGTGAAAAAAAATCTGGCCTCAAAGTGATCATCTGTCGGACTCTGTAACGCTATCCCTTGTATGCACATTCCATGCGAGTGTCACTTAGTCTGATTAAAGCACTTACTTTAACAAATTGTTTTCGCTTGACTGCCGGGTGTAAAGTTACCTGCAGGTCGAGCAAGTTCAGTGCTTCACAGGACAAGAACCATCAATAATGCAAGAGCCTCCCCGTTACCCTACAGGTGCTCAGCAGATGAAACTAAGAGGTTTGATGTGCTTGCTTTTGTGTGGGTGTGTGACTGCTGCATCATTGATGTCCACTTAACCAGTGCAGCACATATGACCCGGGGCGATCTGCAGATCTTTCTGCACTGATTTCCCCTCAGATCACACACACACACACACACACACACACACACACACACACACACACAGGTACACGGGTATATTCAGACAATCACTCAGGGCTGCTCAGTGCACTGATACCTGTGACACAGTAACTGAGTTAAGCGGTACACTGCCCTTTCTCCTTGTCTCCTCTGCTTTGAAACTTACCTGAGGCTGACATGGCAGCCTGGCAGAGCGCAAACAAACAACCCCCCAAAAAATACCCTGCTTCTTCCCAATATGCACCAGTAAAATGGTATCAGAAAGACAACCTTAATCACTCAGTTGAAAGGAGGAAGTCAGAAGGTATAAGTAGAGTTGTTCTGATAACAATACCAGTATCGGAAATGCCTCCCATACAGCCTAAATTGACGGATCAGGTTTGCGATGGTCTATGCACGGATCCGATGTCATCACTTACGCTACTCAGGAACAACAGCAACACGTGTCACTCGCTACCCGATCTGTACATCCCGCTCGACTGGTACCGCACATGTGCAACTCTCAGCAGAGATGAGAAAGAGGTGAGACGGCTCACCTGTTAGCTACTTCCATCGTCATCCCTTTCATATCGGTACTCTGTGTTGGCCTATATTCAGATTCAGGTATATGGAATCGGAATCGGGAAGGACGAAATGGTTTCTGAACATCTCTAGGTGTAAGCAGGCCTCCAGTTGATCTGAGAGAAATCTAATTTGTGTCATTCGTGAGTAATGCCGTAGGCAGCAGTGATAATAATATATAAAAGGGCAAATCACAGAGGAGGAGATGGTTTTGGCAGACTCCAGCAGGTCTGGGAGAAGTAGGTGTTCTGGGGACAAGGCCTGGGACGCACACTGTCTCATTACAAGGGCTCTTCTTGGGAATTGAAAACAAGATTAAACTAGAGTGGAGCTAAATTACATCATCTCCGCCACAGGCATCTTGGGTTGTCAAAGGCAATGGAGCCTTACATCTGTATTTTTAGTCTATTTCCTTCTAGCGAAGGTGTTGGCCATTTCTATGAAACAGGCCTGTGCTGGCCCAGAAGCTACCTTGCCATGGTTGCACCATGCGGCCAACCCCTAGTGCACAGAAGTCTAAAGGAAACCTTGTCAGATATATTCCTCTCTTTTCAACCTTTTTTTTTTTTTTTTTTTTTATAAATATATGATTTTTTTATTTTTATTTTTACCCCTTAAAATGAAGCAATACCTGTGCAGACAACGTTTTACACACCATGCTGCAGATGGTAAAAATGTGTAGAAATATCTATATGAGATAAAAAAAAAATCATGTATTTTCATTTTCATAAATGAAAGATGTTTTTTATATAAATAATAAAAATGGAATAGATATATATAAATGTAGATCTTGAAATTCACCAAAGTATTTAGTGAATGTCTACCCCTCTTACAGAGTGGTAGTATTAAATGTTTGCTTGCCTGTGTGTAAATCTAGCTGCTTATGCCTGTGTGATGTAATGACCTTTGTATAAGTGTCCCCCACATGTCAGCCTCCCACCCCTGACTGGGTCGAACCCCTGCACATGCTTTCGGCACACGCCCCTATGGAAGACTTGGCACAAGCGCTGCTTCCAAGGAAACGTGGTCACACAGAAACCCGATGCTACATAAATCTGCTTAGAGCGCTGATTTTATTTTGGTGTGTGAGTGGTGACATGTCGTGCAGAGCCCTGTCAGGGTGCACTGTTTCAGCCAAATGAGATCATTGTAGACACAAACACACAAGACATAAAGTCGCACAGTGAGAAGTGCCAGATAGGCTTATCTTTTTTGCCTGGTAGCTAGAGCTGCAGCCTGCAGAGCGGGCACATGAGAGGTGACACACACACACACACACACACACACACACACACACACACACACACACACACACACACACACACACACACACACACACACACAACAACTACTCGCGTCCTTCATCGGGGAATAAACAAATGTCCTCTACTCACATAGCGGGTCTCTTTCACCAATCTGTATTCTAATAAACACCAGTCACTCAAAGAGATGAGATGAGACATCAAGGGAGGAGGGGAAAATCCTTCAAGTTCAAAAATGTGATAGGGTTAGTGGTGATAGGGTTAGGATTAGGGGTTAGGGATTAGGGGTTAGGGGTTAGGGTTAGTGGTGATAGACTGGAGACCAAACAAGAGGGGGAGGGTTTAGGGAAATGGAAAGGAGATATCTTTTCCTGATAAGAAAGCAAGTTAGGCCAACATGAAGCGCTGCGTACATGTCAAAAGACCAATTGACTGTAATGCACCCTTCCTGATGATAACCGAAAACTACTATCTGTTGGATGAAGATTTTGTTTTGGCTCAGGGTTTCTTCTTTTTAATAACAAAAAGCATTTTAGGCCACAATATGGAGATCACTGATATATGAGAACCATTTTCCCAGAGTGGGCCTTTTCGTCTGTGCTGAGACAAAAGCCCTGTTGGTAATAAACATTTGAATGAAGTTGCTGATGTACAGTCCCTCAAAATGCTGGCCATGCATCACAGTCGGACGTTTGTGATAAGACAGGGATCAAAAACGTTCCCATCTCAGACCCCCGTAGGAATTAAGTCTCCTGAGGGGACACAGGCTGAGATAAACAAGTGTGTGGGCTTAAAGGGGCATTCTCTAAACCTACTTTATACCCCCACTTGATGATGAGTGTAGATAATATGTAAAAGTTACAATACAGATTGCTTTCAGTGACATCCGCGTAAAGTTTAAATAGCAGCCACAGACGGACACGAATATATGTTGTATTGAGTTCCCATGCTCTGTGACAGACATACAAATCACATAAACAGTTAATAATTTGTCTGGGAAGTGATTATAGAGTCAGATTGCAGGTTTCTTGAACTGTCTGCCTCTAGAGATTCACAGTGGAAAATAAAGTGCTCTTGTGACGCAGCTACACAACAGAACCGCCCTGCCGTTTTATTTCAAATAAAAATAGCTCAAACTTTTCAAGTTTGGCAATCAAACTAAAGCCCGTTCTCGTGGCTGTCGATATGGAGCAGGTTGAATGCGACTGTGTTGCTGAAAACCAGCCTTTGTTCACAAGCTTCCCTAGATACCTGAACGATAGCGGTGATTGATTTCTTATTACGCTGACTTGATCTTCAGCGCTGCGCAGACACGATCCATGTCAGCAGCTTAATTCAGTTAGGTTTAGTTGATGAGAGTCACCTTTAAATACTGTGTTTTGTACGATAGCAGAAACATTATTATTCATTTTAGCAGCATTGTGGGCGGCCTCACTCAAATCCCGTATGAGCTGTTGACATCCAGCCAGATTGTCATCAGCGCATGGATGTACAATAAATGGCTCGACTCCCTTGCTCAGCCGTAAGAGGAACAATCAGTATCAATAATTAATATCATAATCGTCCAAACCAACTCAGCAACCGTTCTTCCATATTTACCAATATGTGCACTATCAATCCAGTCTACACATTGCAGCTTTAAGTTACGGGGAAAATGGAGCCTTTAAAAAACATACTTGATGTCTCATCACATCTTTTCTTCGGAAATATATCATCGTTCCCAGTGATTATCGTTATTGACTTATAGTTGACGGAGAGTCCCCTGGGCTGCCGGCTGATGGTATTTATATGCTCTGGGATCCTAATGAACACTAACAGATCGCGAGTCTCTCTTGCTAATGGTCTGTGACATGTCTGTCTGAAATGAGGTTCGGTCGAGGCTTTGCTGGGGGGGAGACGTTGCAGAAGGGTGTAAGTGCTTAAATTTTCTGTGTGTGTGTGTGTGTGTGTGTGTGTGTGTGTGTGTGTGTGTGTGTGTGTGTGTTGGAGGATAGAGGATGGGTGGCTGCACTGGGAGCTGCTGAATCACTTGCTGCTGAAAAGTCTTGTTAAGCACCAAAACAGTTTTTCATCAGGCTGGATAGAAATACCTGAACAAAACAGAAGAAGAGGAGAAAATATAAGTATGTGAAATTAAAAGATGTACTTTGGTACAAGCTTGAAGGGCGTAGGTTTGCCGCTCCCCACCTTCCACTCACTTTACACACACATACTAACACAGAGCTTCTAATTTACGTGGCGAGATGCAAGCAAACAGATGCTGTGCCTCGTTCTTCGCTGCCAATAGGGCAAGTTTGTCATCGCCAGTGCCTGCAGTTTTCATCGTCCACCTTTCATTTGCACACCGTAGACAGAGATATGCAGTAGAAACCTCAATTGGAGGCACTGGCTTTTAATAATAAAGATAAGGTCTGAAACTTCCCCTTTTTCAGAAGCTTCATGCTTCAGTCTACCGCGTCAGCTAAGTCTATACTGGGGGACACTACACAGCCTAAAGACTGAAGCTTGTGGTATAGGAAAAATGGCCCTGTGGTGTACGTACTGCACATACATGAATAATGTAAAGCTCCGAAGATATGGACTGAATACAAATGTATTAACGCTGCGACCTTTGGGCCACGTGAAACTCTTGTGTTCAAGAAGATGGACGGACTGTGTGAGGAGTGCCTTTGAAAGTCTCTCTGGTGGCTCTGTGGCAGGATCATTTGCCAGTTTCAGACCAGAATGAGAGGAAATATTTCTCGAGCGGCCATTTCACACTCAGGAGATATCAGCCAGAAGTACAGTTTCTCAGCTAAAAGGCATTGCAACCACATCCTGCACCTCAGCGGATCTGTTTACACATGACTACTATAGGCGATTATTCGGAGGATACTGGACACAAAGCTCTGTTTGACAGTTTTGTTGTAATTTGAATAACCAGGCACAGCACAGAGCAGCATTGTTCTCCCACTGATGTTTTCTTGACTGGAAGGACTCGTTCACTGCAGCTATTAGTGCTCTGTAATACTGCCTGTAATGAACAATTGAAAACAACAAATTCCAAATGACTGTGTGTCAAGAAATCCCTCATCCTAAGTCTAGGCAGGTTTAGGGAAAATATAAATCTCCCCATCACAGATTAATAACTGTGTACGAGAGGCACCCAGAATACACTTGGCCTCCCTCTCAAGACTAAACAGGTCATGTCCCTGTTTGTGCAGTATGATGGGAACCAGTATTAAACACACACACACACAGACACACGCACACAAACACACAGCGACAAAAATATAATGAACAATTTACGCATACACACAAAAAAAACACGCTGAAATGTGCGGTGCACTGAAGTCACACACAATTTAGTATCCAAAATATACACACACGCACACACACAGGCACACACACACATTCCATCAGTCCCTCCGAGGTTTGTTTACAGCAAGTATTTGGTAGCTCGTCTTGCTCTAACCATGCTAAGTATTACTAATGACCAACGCATGGGAGAGTTGGAGCTGCTCTTGACCCCGAATCGACTCGGTGTCACTGTTGCTGCTGGACGGGAGTTTGTCGTCACCAGCGCCTGCCAGCAAGCTACAAAACCTCAACATCTGCGCCACTCGTCCATATCAGCATCAAGTGTTAAAGCCACCACTGGCGTAGCATGTTTGAGGCTTTATATCGTTTTTATTTGGCTGTCTGTGATTTTTAGATAAAGTTAATAAAGATACATTTTCTGGGATTTTTCTGTTTTGAGTTTGGTGATCCATAAATCTTGATATTAACTTACCTTTTTATTATTAATAATGTCACATAGCTGACACCAATATCTTCAGAGAAAACTGAAATCTAAAATATATTTTTTTTTGGAAGATCCTGTCCAACAAGGCCATGTGCTATAACTGTCCTGCCTGTCAGTGCGCACAAAAACACTTGAGACAAAAGCCCGAGAGGGTCTGAAGTCTAAACTTGACCTTGCATATACCAGCGAGGCCTGAAGCTGAACCATCGGCAGAACCCCAGAAATAGAATATACAAGTTACTGATACAAGTTACAGATGGGTCAGCCTGCTCTTCTCCCTCTCCTCCTGTATCTCCAGAGACTTACAGTTCTCTCTACTTGTGTTTGCTATTCATCGCAGGTGTGACTAGTTTTACCTGCATTGCAACAGGAGAGGAAAAACAAGCTATTACCAAGCAAACAACAGTCGATCAGAAACTGGAAAGTGTTTATCTTGCAGTGTTTCCAACATGTTGCCAGTTCACTTACGCAGCTCTGAAGCTTGGTAGTGGCTGGCAGTTATTGAGCCAACTTTTGTGCTGCAAATGTTTGAGGAAATTTAGTCTCTTGCTTTAGTATCCACCAGTGAGGAAAGGGCAGTTATCAACCTGACCTGACCTCATACCTCTGTGATGATTGCTTGATTTGTGATCCGACTGGTTACTGCAGAAATGTGTTATATTTAGTGCTGGGCAAGTTAACGTGTTATTATCGCGTTAACGCATTAATTGGGTTCGGCAGACTACGTTGGATGCAGCTTGTGGGAGAAGTATAGATAAACAAAAGCAAGACAAGCTAACAAATGCCACAGAGAAGTGGATAGCTACAAACTGTAGGCCGGTTAGTATTGTGGAAGATGTCGGTCTGAGGAACGTTCTTAGGATCGCAACGAATGACGGAACGTATGAGCCTCCCTCAAGACGCACCATCACAAGAAGAATGCACGAGTTGTATGAAAAGGAGAGGACTACAAAAGCTACAGCGTTACAACGTGCACCAGCTGTTGCTCTCACTGGAGACTACTGGACGTCGCTGGGTAGCCGTAATCACCTCAGAGTTACAGTGCATTATGTTGATGAACAGTGGGAGCTGCATTCACATGCTCTGACTGTCATGAAAACAGAAGACAGACATTTTGCTGAAACGTGCGCGGAACATTTTATTCATGTTGCACAGCAGTGGAACGTTTCAAATAAAGTCAGCACACTGAGCACAGATAGTGCAAGAAATATGATCACTGCTGTGAGACGTCTGCCATTTGAACACGTCCCTGTATCACACACAGTCTCCAGCGTTCTATCACAGTGTGTAAGGAATACTGCTGTTAAAAAGCACCTTATTTGTTCAAACCAAATGTTATTGCACTTTTGTTCATATAGCAGTACTTTTAAAATAAAAGTGCACAATACACTACTTTTGAATTCATTATTGAATTTTGCGCATAACAATGCAATCAATCGCCGAAAATCATGCGATCAATCGCGATAACAATCCTCTTTGAACACACACTCCCTTTCACACTTGACACTAAAGTATGTTCGCTGAGTTCCTGTGTTTCTTAATGTTTTGCTGCATTATTCCTCCAGTCCATAATTGAATCCCCAAACGCATGGACCCAAGCTAACTTTTATAGCGTTTTCTGCAATCCAAACCACAAAGGGCAGAGTTGAACAGCCAAGCCATGGCCCCTGTCTGCTGGCTCATTACAGTGAAAAAAGACTCTGCCAAGACTTTGTCTTTTAAATAACTTTTTCGGCACACATCTTGTGAAGTTATTTTAATTATTAAGCACCTGACAGATGGCTTACGTCTGATAAGCCAATTTATTCTGGCTTTTGCCATTTGTAACATGGCCGAATGAACTGTCAGCGCCTAGTTTTTTTCAGTTTTTCCCCTCGTTTTCTTTTTTTACTCCCTGCCACCGCGCTGGAGAAGAAGTTGTAATAGTAGGTAGTGGCGTCATCTTCCAGCCGATGTGACAGCTGTGACAAACCCCCTGGTCCTCTCCTGACCTTGTGGATCTCACTCACAGCACTTGTGTGCATGGCTATGCTAATGAACCAGCAACTGCAAATGAACATGTCTCTGCAGTGTCCATGCGTGTGTGTGTGTGTGTGTGTGGGAGCCGTATTACCTGGGAGCTCAATTATCTCCAGCTGTGCAAAGGCAAACAGGAGGGTTTGTTGAAAGAGCTGAAAACTGAGTTTAGTCTGTCTCATGCTGTGCTTTCCTCTAAACGGTCCATTTATTAAAACCATGCCAATGAAATGGAAATACGCATCTTCTAGAATTCTATTTGTAAGAGCCTCAAGTTATTGTTAAGCTATTCTTGTGTGAACAGCTCGCACTCACGCTGGTGACCGACAACATAGGCACATTATGAATTCTGATCAAAACAGTCGGAAATGATAATTCGTACTTAAAGGATTGTCTTCCTCTCTGTTTTTGTCATTTGTATGTGTTAGTGTGTGTCTGTATTTGCTCAAAAAGAAATGGGTCTAATTTGCAGCAGGGGGTTCACAGCGGGAGTTCAGGATGCTGTTATTAAGTGGGGGTGACATACTGGGTGTTTTCTTCAGCACCTTGTTTTTTCTCACTTGTTAGTGGCACACGTGCTGGAGTTCAACTTCAAACACAAGATTCCTGTTTTTGGGTCGCTTTGTACGGCAACATCCTTTCGAGTTTTTGAATTGTTTGTAATTAAAATGCCAATTCTCTCTTGTTGAGTTGTAAGATGAAGAGAAACACCTCAGGCTGCAATAATGTTCTTGACATTCGAACAGAGAGTTGACTGACAGCCATTATTGAAGGGATGCAATGCAAATGTTTCTAGCAATTGGGTGCAAAGGTCACCCTGAGTCAAGTCTGACTGGGGGGAATTTAATTTAATTTATTCATTTTGGATTGTATAATTGGATTAGGTTCCAAATACTTTAAATGTGACTTAGACTGTGTTAACTTGAAAAAATGTAATAAATACATGCTAAATGAAATTTGATCCTTTAAAAAAAAAAGTCATTCGAATGTTTGACATATTTTGTTTTATTCCAGATATTAAATGTGTAATGCAGTGTTATTTGTGCTGACTTGACTTTGTTTTCTAAATGTATACATGGAAACTGAGTTGAATGACAGACCTAATTTTGGAACTGATTTTACATTTAGAAAGTAGTTTGATTGATACCTTATTGATTTTGTAAGCACTTCTGTATCCATGCAAAATCTACTCGCGTGTCTTAATGAACTTGATTGGACGCATATGGAGAGGGAGTAGATGTGGACCCAGGGTAGACCCTTGAGGTTCACTACATTGAATGCCATAGTTTTACATTGATTTGTCACTTCAGTGTACACAGGTGTTCAATCCAATATTTTTAATTAAGGGGCGGAAAAAAAAAATTCCCAATGGCTTCATAGCTTCCAATAACCGAATAACAGAAGGTTTTTCAGCAGGCTTTGTCAGGCATACATGGATTGTCAAATGCACACGCTCCTGAACCAGTGAAGACTTGCACCATTTTTTTTAAACATATTGTCAAGCTTGTCTATGATTATTGCGGGAACAAGAGCACCCAAGCTCCATAGAACAGCACTGTGATGGATGGCATTTATTGATACAAAGTCAGCCAAAAGGGCAACTTGGGCCCTGACAATGGTTAAAAATGTCAGCTATTATCTCTAACTCAGCTAGCAGACAGATGTGTTAACAGATACAACACGGCAAGGAAAACCCCCTGTGAACTGTGGTGGCAACCTGCCCTCCCTCTCAGCACTCAGCAGCTTAGTGAAAGGCCAAGAGGAATCAGGGTGGTGATTTGTACGCTAAAAATAGTAACCTTGCCTTGCCCAACACCTCATGTCTGTATAAATGATAGCTCCGTTTTGTTGTCTTCGATGCCTCTCCGCACCTTAGTAACCACAGTCCTGTAGCTGTGGTCCAAGACAAGGAGATCCACTAGCAAGTAGCCAGCAGCAACGTGTGTGTTTATGCCTGTGTGTCAAGGGGGGATAAAATGATGGCTAGCTGCTGCTGAGTCATTCCATCTCTATTTTACATGCCACAGTGCTTTATCATGAATGCGCCTGCGTGCGTCCATCCATGAGACTGTAATGAGTGAGTGCCACCGTTTTTTCGAGCACAATAGGGTTTGATGGGAGAAGGGAAATGTGATTAATATGATGTAAGATGTAATTAGAAGTTGACAATTTAATAACAGTGACGAGATTGGGCGACACAGTGAGACGGAGTGCCTTGCTTGGTTCAATACACTGTGAGGGTGTCATTAGTGCCACGTGAAGGGGTTTGGACAATGACTCTTAACTCTACATAGTAGTGAAATATCAAACACGAGTCGTAGATGCTGCTACTGAAAATCAACAGAACTCCCAAATCAACCAAAATAGCTCATTTAAAAAAGCTGTGAAGTAACTGTGTTGAAAATGAAAACCACCCTGCTGAGCCTCTCCAAGTTTTCCTGCATGTGTGTGTGTACACCAGTGCACACACACACACACACACACACACACACACACACACACACACACACACACACACACACACACACACACACACACACACACAAGCACACACAGGTTAACCGCAAGAGAGGATGACTCAAAAACTGGTACAATGAGGAGCCTCCTGCCACCTCCATTTCAAATGTCACCTCACAGCGAGGGATGATGGGTAAGAGAGGGGTGAGAGAATTCAGAGGGGAGTTTAGTTTTAGTCTTGTCTGACGCTTGATATTAACGAAATTGTTCACCGTCAAGCGTCACTGGTACAACCTTTTTGTCAGTCCTGTAGGGAACAGATGGGTCAAAGAGATAAGTGAATGAAGGAAATGACAAAGATGAAGTGACGATCGGTGTGTCTCATTTCACACACATTTTCTCTCTCTCTCTCTCTCTCTCTCTCTCTCTTTTTCTCTTTCTCTTTCTCTCTCTCTTTTTCTCTCTCTCTCTTTTTCTCTTTCTCTTTCTCTCTCTCTCTCTCTCTCTCTCTCTCTCTCTCTCTCTCTCTGGCTGCAAATGTCACACCAGGTGGATCTCTTTTGACTCTGTGGGAGGCAGGTTGACTGCATTAGCGACCAGCCTCTTTGATGATTGCTACACTTGAGTCATTCCAAAGTCTTCCATGGAATAAAATCCCAACATAGAACCGTCAGTGTTGTTCTGATTCTCTGCTATTTCACTCCCTGGAGCTGATTGTGAGGGAGCTGTGATTCGTTAACCCTTCAGAGTAGACAGTCTTTGTCTTGTTAGTTCACAAGTGAAGTGAGAGTATAGCGTCCGTTCGAAGACGTCAAAGAGGTCACAGTCTTTCAAGTGTTTCTCCTGCCTGGAGAAAGCAAATCCTTGGTCATGAACATGCATATGCGGGTTTCTAATTGGCTTTTCACACATATAGTGTGCTAGTGCATGATTAACACTTTTGACAGGGAAATTGTTTCTGTGAAAGCAGAGCGCCATGTTTAAAGGAAATATGATTACACGGAGCGTTATATCCTCACATAATAATTCCATGCAAAGTCCAACTAAAGCTGAAACGAACACAAAGTAACCTCTAGAAGTCTAAAGAAGTTGGTTTCCACCAAAGTGGCGGCGTATTGTATCACTAATTAGTAGCCATTGCTTCCAAAATAAGGGCAGGCATAGATAAGAAATGTGATTACCGATCAGCTGCATGTTCACAGTTATGTAACCAGGTTACTACAGTGCAGATAAATGTGTTGCTGCGTTACCCGAGTTCTCGGAGTCGCCTGGTTTATTGTGTGCATGTAAACCTACTGACTGTCTTTTCTTTGTTTCGCTGCAGCACCAAACACATAACCTTGACATTTACTCATACTGAGATTAGATACAGTTCTTGTTTGGGTTTGATTGTGTGTCATTGTATGATGGGTGGTTGGACGGATCAACACTTGAACACTTGGACTTTTATTTTGCCACCAATGGCTCCATGTTCCTAGCTTTAATTGCTCTGATCAGGGGGTTATTTCAAGAGAAGAGCACAGGCCTTCCTCTCCGTCTGCACCTCCAAATCATACAACACAACCAGCTGCTTCACAGCCCATATGCTATTTCCAATTTCCCGCCAACTCACTGTGATAATTAATGGTATTTCTTTTTTTTCTTTTTTTTTTTAAACTGTCCAGTCTAACTGTCTAAATATTGCATTCATGCAATACATATTTCGTGTATATACAAACCAAGCACCCAATTTAGCCTGCTGGTGTCTGTTCACGGTGACAGTTCAGGCTAGCCAGATGCAAGAAGCACAGTACAATGACACAGTCTGGTTTACAGGACTTTTAAGTGAAATTGTAGCTGCAGCACCAATCTATCAAATCAATAATGCAGTAGTATCTTTTGTATTTTTGCACAAGTTATGAAGTTGCAAGTTATTAATCACTGAACTTTGTTATGTATTAAATGCTCAACAAGATCCAGTGTCCAAAATTAGTTGATTTAATTCAACAGGACGACATTGTCACTCTTTCTCCTAGCCGTTCACCTCGTCCACCTCTGCCCTCCCCTCTCCTCCCCCCTTCTGCTGGGAAGCCCCTGCTCAGCTTCTCCCTGCCAAGCTGTTCATTAACAGGGGCTGGTTGGCGTCCTGTTTGCTAATTAAACTGGGCTGGAGAGTCTGGCTAATTAGCCGACATCACTGTGCTGACCCCCCGTGCTTCTGTTTTCATCACTATCTCCTGGTTGCCTCCAGTCTTTTGATCAGCCTTCTGCCCTGTGTCTGTTTTTGATCTGTGGCTTCACATGCAAATCAGCCTGGGATTAGTACAGGGCAAAGGCTAAAACAACTATAGGGATTAGATAAAGTGAAACATGCTCCGTGGTTATTGCAAATACACAACTCAGATTTAAGTTTCTATGTGAGTATTTTTCATTGATTGCTTTGCTAATTAGTCATTAGAAAGTTGTGTTGGCTCTATCTTTGTTGACCCTGAAGTAAGGGTAATGTACTACTATCATCTACTACTCTTCATGTTGCAAAAGAAGAAGACATTTTTCAGGGCAAAATTGTGCCAATCCAAGAAGTGGGTAAACTCAGTTTAGGTGATTGTCGTTGTTTATTTGTATGGACGCTCAGTGTTGGAGGAATATGATCTGCTGCCACAAATTGAAGGAAAACATCTACGTCTGTTTCCTCCTTATTATCCTCATTAAGGTCATCGTCACCATCTTTCTCTAGCAGCTGGATACCTTGCATACTGATGCACTCATGCCAGCTCAAACTATTGATTGAGATAGATAGTATTCTAATCTATTGTACAACACGGTGTTAAATTGCACCCCGTCTTTGCATGTGACATCTGGGCAATCCCATTGGCTCTCATATTACCGGTGTCTGAAGGGCAACCTCCTTGCTGCATCATCCAGTCAACATGTAACACCCCCCTGGCTTTGTTTGGCCATTATGGCCTTCTTGTGTTGAGCCTGGTGATTGACTTCATCAGTGCTGTTGGCGTTGCACTCTGCTTCCCCTGCTGTTCTGCTAAGGCAGAGCCACCCAGTCCGCCTCAAATGTCCCATTAAGATCCAATTAGGCTGTAATGGGGGATGGAAGCCACAGGGGTAAACCCTGCCGTCCCACAGCTCGCAGAAAGCACAAGTTAATGGACAACCGAGTGTGCTCAGTGATGTGTAGTTGAGTACATTCGTTTACAGGTTTCATTTTCTGCACATTACGGCTTGCCCCGGTGAATCTTTAAATGGCACCTTGCAAATCAGTCATAGCTGACACTTTAAAGCTGCAGCTC
The DNA here is from genome assembly GCF_023349555.1 of Cebidichthys violaceus. Classification (NCBI taxonomy): domain Eukaryota; kingdom Metazoa; phylum Chordata; class Actinopteri; order Perciformes; family Stichaeidae; genus Cebidichthys; species Cebidichthys violaceus. The sequence goes on from NW_027176594.1 coordinate 17,503,421, forward strand.
TGTTATTGGATGTGCAAGATTGGAACTCAGCTGTGTCCACCTCCCCGATCGGACAGTGATCGGCTATATTCTGTGGTCAAAGGAGCGGAGTTTGATATCCTTTAATTTCTTCACAATAAAAGTCCACTGTTAGTTTTGCTGCTTACTATTCCTCTCTGCAGTATTAGTAATAGTAATAATAATAATTAATAAAACAAGTCTTTGTTTTATTGAGGAATAGCCTCTGACAAAGCTCTTATTCTGTGATCAACACATTTTCCAATGAATTCTTCACAATAAAAGTCCATAAACGCTTTCATTTTGAAGCAGCAAAATCAGGAAATGTTGGGTTTTTATCAGCAGTAACTTAAAAAGACTCAAACAGCGGGACCCAGCTGTGCCACAGTCCCTGTTTTCCTCCTCTCTTCCCTTTGCTCTCCTGGGGAGAGGAACTCCCGTGTGGGAGGGGAAGATGATGGAGGCCTACGTTTGATAAACTGTCCGAATTGTGCCCACATGCTGTCCTCACCTCACAGAGGTCAGAACTCAATGAGGGCCCGGCCACATCGGCATGCGGTCTGGTTGATCGCGTCCCAATGTGAGCGAGATCCGATCTTGGAGCGCACAGACTTGTCAACTAATGCTTCCTGGCATAATCGGATGACAAAAGTTGAATTGAAAAGACAAGTGGAACCAGGACCTTACAGACATGCTGTCATTCAAGAGGCCAACGCGTGTCAAGCAGCTGTCAAGGCCCAAGGGACTGGATTTTTTTTTCATCATTTCCTCATTGTGTCTATTTTGTTGAGAGTATTTTCCATTATCTGGGAACATTTAAGTCATGTTTCAGCCATCAAAAGCTGATTTGATAAAAATACATCATCCATCTGCAGCTGAATGTGGCTCTTAGTCGCCATTGTTCATTCATGTAGATGGAGAAAACAAAGCGGGTTGGGGGGGGGGGGGTGCAAGAGGATAATCCTTCAGGATCAGCTGTGTGTGGGTGGACATGAGTAAGTGCTGCTGGCACAGCCTCTATCTTTCTCTTTACTGTCTGTCTGTCTGTCTTGTTATCACGTCTGACACACTGACTGACTGCTGGCCTGCGCGTCAGGGCTGCTAATTGGACAACATGCACTGTATGTGATTGTGTAGTTTGACCTATGTCTCCATGAAAATGACAATTTGACAAAAAGGAGAAATATATCTAAATAGATATATAAGCTATCGTAGCGGCCACAAGTTACAGTATGATCGAGATTGAGGAGAGTTTTTTCAGGCTTGCTGTCAAAGCTAGATCCTGCATACATGTTTTCATTTACACCCCAATTGAATTAATTCAAGTCGGTCATGATTCTCCATACCTGATTGGTTTGGATGTGGATCGTGTTCCTGCAGATTTGCCGCAAGCTGTGAGGTGTTACTTGTGCATCTACTGTGTGTTCACACTGTCTCGTGTGATGGAGGAGTTTATAGTCACTTAAGATGATAGACATCTCAGATAAGCCGACCATCAGCATCTAAGGGCTCATGTCAGAAGAGCTTGGCAGTCAGAGACATGTTGCTGTGAGATTCTGAGGACTCACATACGCAAGAGTAGAAGATGTCCTCAGAGACAGTTAGACTGGACGGTGTTAGACACACTAGAAGAACAAAATGAATGTGCAGAGTCTCATCACAATGGATTTTAAAGGTCACTACCAGTATTACACATCTCCAATAATTCACTTATTTGACCATTAATTATCATAGCTAGAATGACATTTTAAGTACAGTATGGGGGGCCCACAGGAGGAGTTACAGTTGGTGACAAATACATCTACTTTATAGTGTGTTCGAAACCATTTAGTAAATGTTCATATATTGCCAATAAATGTTGAATTCAGTGATAGCTCCATCAAGGCTGAGCTTTTCTGCATTTCAAAAAGTAACTTCCTGGTTTGTTTTCAACTCCACCACTACAAGCTGTGTGATGAACCGACTTTCTGTCATTTTGAAGGCGGAGCCTAGGTGAAGGCAGACTAATTCTGAACACAGTACTTAACGCTGGCTAGCAAGTTTTGTTGGTGTATTTTTCTATAATGGCTGAAGTTTTTTTCTCGATATGTACAGTCACTCACTCTTCGGCGGGGAGAGCAGACTTTTCTCTCCACCAATCTACTCGTTTAGCATTCTGCCGTGACGGCTGAGGAGGTTAACAGGAAGCTAAACTAAACTATGAGCAACATTTCCTCCCAATCTCTGAAACGCTTAACTGATATTGTAGCTCCCTAGAATCACAGCTTGTCATCTCAAATGTACAGTTGTGGTCAAAAGTGTACATACACTTGTAAAGAACATAATGTCATGGCTCTCTTGAGTTTCCAGTTATTTCTACAACTCTGATTTTTCTCTGATAGAGTGATTGGAACAGATACTTCTTTGTCACAAAAAACATTCATGAAGTTTGGTTCTTTCATGACTTTATTATGGGTTAACAGAAAAAGTGATCAAATCTGCTGGGTCAAAAATATACATACAGCAGTGCTAATATTTGGTTACATGTCCCTTGGCCATTTTCACTTCAATTAGGCGCTTTTGGTAGCCATCCACAAGCTTCTGGCAAGCTTCTCGTTGAATCTTTGACCACTCCTCTTGACAGAATTGGTGCAGTTCAGTTAAATTTGATGGCTTTCTGACATGGACTTGTTTCTTGAGCATTGTCCACATGTTCTCAATGGGATTTTAAGTCAGGACTTTGGGAAGGCCATTCTAAAACCCTAATTCTAGCCTGATTTAGCCATTCCATTACCACTTTTGATGTGTGTTTGGGGTCATTGTCCTGTTGGAACACCCAACTGCACCCAAGACCCAACCTTCGGGCTGATGATTTTAGGTTATCTTGAAGAATTTGAAGGTAATCCTCCTTCTTCATTATCCCATTTACTCTCTGTAAAGCACCAGTTCCATTGGCAGCAAAACAGCCCCACAGCATAATACTACCACCACCGTGCTTGACGGTAGGCATGGTGTTCTTGGGGTTAAAGGCCTCACCTTTTCTCCTCCAAACATATTGCTGGGCATTGTGGCCAAACAGCTCGATTTTTGTTTCGTCTGACCACAGAACTTTCCTCCAGAAGGTCTTATCTTTGTCCATGTGATCAGCAGCAAACTTCAGTCGAGCCTTAAGGTGCCGCTTTTGGAGCAAGGGCTTCCTTCTTGCACGGCAGCCTCTCAGTCCATGGAGATGCAAAACACGCTTGACTGTGGACACTGACACCTGTGTTCCAGCAGCTTCTAATTCTTGGCAGATCTGCTTTTTGGTGGTTCTCGGTTGACTCTTCACCCTCCTGACCAATTTTCTCTCAGCAGCAGGTGATAGCTTGCGTTTTCTTCCTGATCGTGGCAGTGACAAAACAGTGCCATGCACTTTATACTTACAAACAATTGTTTGCACTGTTGCTCTTGGGACCCACAGCTGCTTTGAAATGGCTCCAAGTGACTTTCCTGACTTGTTCAAGTCAATGATTCGCTTTTTCAGATCCATGCTGAGCTCCTTTGACTTTCCCATTGTAGCGTTTGTGGGCGTTTGTATCCGATGAGCCCTATTTAAATGGCCTCAGAGAAGTCACCAGTTGTAGTCACTCATAATCACTCACAAGAAGTTAAGAGGCCATGCTATGAAGCTCATTTCATTGACACAACTTTCTAAGTCACCAAAATTGCTAATTCATGTTGCTGTATGTATATTTTTGACCCAGCAGATTTTGTCACTTTTTCTGTTAACCCATAATAAAGTCATGAAAGAACCAAACTTCATGAATGTTTTTTGTGACAAAGAAGTATCTGTTCCAATCACTCTATCAGAGAAAAATCAGAGTTGTAGAAATAACTGGAAACTCAAGAGAGACATGACATTATGTTCTTTACAAGTGTATGTAAACTTTTGACCACAACTGTATGTGATTTCGATGTTGGCACCCAACAACACAGCAGGATGACCTTTTGGATGTGTAACTTAAGCCCACTACTCTGAGGTGATTAGTGTTCGCCTCCAGCTAACATCGTGACGTAATCATTGCTGTAAAAGGGTCTACTAAGACGATGTTTCAATACCTTCCTGTCTGATTGAAAACTGTCCCTTCAATATTTGATTTATATGTTAATCAGAGTTAAACATAAGGCATTCAAATTACGTGTTAAAGTATGTCTACGGCAGCTGAAATGGAATCAACTCTGTTTCACATCAGGACTTACTCTACTTATCACGGAAAGGCGCCTGATAGACGGACAAAGGAAGCGTTTCTCTTTGTCCTATGAAGGTGTGAAGCCTTTGCAGGCTAACAGGCAGGGAAATGTCAGATTGCAAGCAAGATCTGAGGAGCCAGATTGAGGCTCCGCTGCATTAGACCACAGGCACCTGACTGAAATGGCAAACTGCAACATTGATCACTGTGACGCCTCACCGCATGATACTGTCAGCTCTCACCGACATATATGCCACGCTGCTCCCTTTACTGGTGATTTATTCCTCCTGGGTCAAGCTCTTTTTTTTAAATTCATTTCTCATTTGACGCTGTGTTTCTCAAGATACAGAAACAAAAGTTTCTGTCTTTCCTGGGAGAAGGAAACTCTCCAGGTGTTACAAATAGATGCAATGAAAGAAGAAAAACAGACTAGCCTGGATAATGTACTCAATGCAAAGCCACTTAAACAGATTCCAACTCTGAAAGAGATTTACTGGACAGCACAATTTGAGAATGAGCAGGAAAGCACTTGTAAAAGTGGCAGTCCTCCAGTTTTCACAGGAGAGTGCTTCATAAGCTGCAGGTTGAGTGCACGAGATGAATGAATGAATGAATGAATGTATGCATGCATGTGACAGAGACCCTGCGCTGCAGAGGCGTTGTATTCAATCTGTACTATAACACTTACCTTCAAGTGACACCTAAATACAATAACAGTCACATTTGCCATATGGGTCATTACTCCATGCATACATATGCATCATGCTGTATGTTTGCATATACTTACATTCACTCCTTTTCATCCACCGCTCAGTGTGCAGCACAATAAAAATGGGTTCTGCTTGTTCAACAGATCATATCAAAAAGCTCCCTGCTTCACTTATCACCCACAGATATTTACTTAAGGTAGAGTTTGCTCCCAGCGCCATTTGTTTACTCTGACACCATATGTTAGTGTATTGTAAATGTTCTGCAGAGACAGACAAAGTGCCAAATTGAATAGACTCAGATCTCGAATGTTTATACTTTGATATACTGTTTAGGAGTGCTGACCGGTAGGATTGAGGAAGTTGTTATCTTCAGTTAAAGCCAGACTATTGGTTCTGCTCACTCCACTGAAACACCCCTTGATGGGTTAACGGTAACAAGGGTTATTTAATGTAGTTCATTCATTAATTACACTTTTTGTCAGCTGAGTTGAATACTTGACCTGTTATAACTCTGTCTTATCTTCACCCATTTCTGCCTGTTTTGACTGTATAAAATGTTTAGTTTTTCCCCCCTTATTTGAGTAGCCAAAGTATCCAAATTTCGAACAGATGCTGGCCCGGTGGCCAGTGGTGATGAGCACCTGATAAAACGATGGGCTCTGTGTTTACTTGAAATTGGGGAAGGAAGCTTTCAATGCAAATTCCGGGGAATAACAAATGCAAATGAAACACAAGAGAAGGGTTTGTTTTATTTGTCCTGTCTTATAATACAAGTCCAGTCCACATAACAGTGTCAGTATACTATAATGATGTGATGAGAACATGGACTGTAAAAGATGAGGCATATCTATACATATATGTGGTGATGGCTAACGATCGGACATTTAGTTTGTCATACATTACTGCCGCGTTGGGTGTGAGCTTTTCTGTTGTGGTTTGCTTTATGAATAACCCACTGACAGTTTAATTCATTCGGACATCTTCTTGATAAGAGTCACAAAATACACGAGTTGGCAATTAGTGAAATAGAACTCAAAAAACAAGTGTGTTATCTTGATTCAGACATGATTCATCCTCCAACAGCTCCTTCACTGGACACATGCACAGTGCACTCTGCATTAAACCCTAATGCTTTTCACACTGAATATGATGTTATTCAATGGAGAGCCTGGAGCGATGACCTGTGATAATAGGAGGCCAATGATGAATGAAAAGCTCCAATAGCTTTGATGACTATTTACACATACCTTGTATGTGCACAAAGCATTTATTGAATCCAAAAGCTCATCAATACATAAGACAGGCAGCATCTCTAGTGTTTGCTCGACACACGCATTCTAGTTATCAAAATCAAAGAAGAAGCAACATATTTAAGTCCTACCCACAACAGTCAATGTAATCATGTAATTGCAATAATTAAATATCCATTTTTGGTGCTCTTGGACTTAATGCTGAGCCCATTGAGGTGAAACAACTCCATTCTCACTCACTGATGTGGCCAGTGAAGGTGGAAGGACAACCTCAAAACACTTGTTTAATAAAAGGCTGTTACTAGACTGATTGGCTAACACTTGAGTCGAGTTGTGTGAGAAAAGAAAAGAAGCGGGGATTGCAGTCAGTTTTGCATTTTCGTGAGACACAATGGTGTCCTGTAATGCAACAGGTTGATTTCAACTTCCATTTTCCTTCAGTAACGTGCGTGAGTGTCCGAGGATGCAGCCGTAGTTTGGCTGAAGTCATTTTTTTTCAGGATGGATATTTATGAAATTATGGCCTCCAACAACAAAGTGATTTTTTCCCCTAACCTGTTTTGTTCTTCCAAACACGATGACAGCTCTACAAATGTAAAATCTATAAAATAACTCAAAAACACGACTTACAACAAAGCACTAGATCAAAGAACTACATTTATTTGTCCATAACTTCTGCAGAACAGAAAGTCAGACAATTAATCAATACGTTGTTATGAATCTGTGTTTTTTTAACCTCCTAGTGTCCAGGTTTCCAGTAACATAAAGAGCATGTGCTCTGTAACTGTTGATTATTATTTTGGTTTTTCTTTCACGTCATCATTTCAGGCTTTTTATGACTCTTTTTGTCTTTTTGATTTTTCCAGGATCCCAGAACGAAGCACAAGTTCAAGATCCACACCTATACCAGCCCCACCTTCTGTGACCACTGTGGCTCTCTGCTGTACGGCCTCATCCACCAGGGCATGAAGTGCGACTGTGAGTACTTCATTTAATACCTGCGTTCCTCTCTCACCCAGCGTTTAAAAGGTTTCAAATTTTACATTTTTGTTATTGTATAACATGAATTAGTGGCAGTTTATAATGTCAATTCTGTACATCAAGTGGTGGAGACCCCAAAGTTGACGCTTAGGAAGGACAATCAATCCTCCACTGCTCTGTTGCACAGGTCAATGAGGCATGAGTATGGCATACGTAGGAACATAATGGTTTTCTGTAAGTGGCTCTACTCAACTTCTGTTCTGTTTCGAAGACATTGTATCAGAATCACTCTCCTGAAATTGCTCCATCTATATGAATATCATACGCCTGTATATTTCCCCTCCTCCTTGACTTTCACTCATCTATTTTCAGTCTGCAGCTATGTTCCCCGCACCCTGAATAGGCCGTCTTTATTAATATCCCTTCCTTCCTCGTCTTCACTTTAATCTTGTGTTAGTGGATTAGTCTGAATGCCTTAATGAGCTCCTAAATACATTATCCTCAACCTGCTGCAGACCACCAGATATGCCTAATGATTGCTCCAGGGCGTACATAAATAGAGACGTGGAGCGGCAAATTATATCGGCAGATCAATCGCACCACTGTAAGATTGCACTGTATTATTTTTAAGCACTGGTGAGCCATGTGACTCAGGCACAAAAAAATAGGTAGCTCTCATAAAGAATAAGGTAGCAGCAGAGACATTTTATTAATCACCTTACCTGCTGACTTGGTGGCCTGGTGACGTAACGGTTACTGTTCCCAATCCACGACACGTGCCATGTATGCATGACATCACAGGGCTAAATCTGGGACATAACCTTGTTATCTCCTCCTTCACACAGCTTTTTGAAAAAAAAAAAAAAAAAAACACCCTTTGATATTGTGCCCAATATGTATGATACATGGACCAAAATTGAAATGTACTGTAGACAAAGATAGACATTTTTAAAGCAGCTTACTGTATTTGAACATTAAGCCATAAGAGGCTGCAGGCACTGCTTTTATTTTATGATGTTTTGGTGAACACAGATATTTTGTCAACATCGTCGATCATAACTGAAGATCATAGCTGTATTTTAAGAGATATGTTAGATGCGTGAAAACTTTATATAAACAGTCGCAGTGATCGACGTGTTCTTTACAACAGCGTCAGTATTTCAGCCAGTTTTGAGAAAGCCCTGAGCCTTTCAGTTTGGTTAGCATCAAGCACATGAAGCTAATCTTTAGCTATATGAAAACCCTCCTCTCTAATGTCTTTCATGTCCTCTCTCTGTCCCTCCAGCCTGCGACATGAATGTCCACAATCAGTGTGTTATGAACGTGCCCAGCCTGTGCGGAACCGATTACACCGAACGGAGGGGCCGTCTTTTCCTCAAGTGTGAGGTCACTGTGGACAAGCTGCAGGTCACAGGTAGGCCTCATAACCGCCCCTCTCTGGTAGCACACACCTTGAAACGAACGGGCTTAAAAAGATGTTTGTGTCTATATGTGTGGCGGTCCCTGCTATCGGAAAAGGGAATTCAACTGCTCAGATCGATATAGCCTCTGCTGCTCAACATTATCCTGTAAGGAAAAAAAAAAAACAATTCACAGTTACGACACACTTGGAAGGCACTCCCAATCCAAATATGTAGTCCTGCCGTGGTGTGTGGTCTGCTGCGTGGGCCTCGCGTTGTTACCCTTTTTAAACAGTCACGACTTGGCTGGACTTTCTGATGTAACTGAATTGTCTCTGCAAAGCAAATCGAACGCTTGATACATTCATTTAAGTCTCATCAGGATCTGAGGGCTCTGCTTGTGAGCTGGGTCGTGGCTTTACAATTATCTTTCTTTCCATTATTCATTAGGAGGCTATATTCCACATGATCCATGCCACCCACTTTAATTGCTAATGCCTCCGGTTTCAAAGACACACCTGTCTTTGCCTACCGAGCTGCGAAAAGGATGTAATGAGTTACTATTCATAGCATTTACTTAATGGGATGTAATAAATGGTGATGTACTCTTTTGGAGATGTTTCAGATCCTTTAGAAATCTTCTCACAGCGGTTTGTTAATATTGTCGGACCAGCCTAAAAAAACTGTCATCATGTCCAATCTATATGTTAATGTTTTGGATAAAGTTTCATGTACCACTATCTGCTCCTCCCACACTTTTCTGTTCATCAATGTTTTTATTTATTTACCCTTTATCCTATGTTTATTCATCTCCGGCAGGCCTTGACCATTATCCAAATACAATGCATTCGACAAGATGTAGGCTTAAGTGTTCACAAATGATTTGACAATTCAGAACTGTTGACTCGGCAGAGGGTGTTGAATAATCCTCTGAGACAATATAACGGCAGACCATGCAGCTGAGGTTAAGAGAGATTGAGATCATTTCATGCATAATCTGTCAAACGTATCTGTTGTGACGCTCCGAGTCCTCGGCTAAAAGTAGCACAAAGATGAACAGTGTCTGTATGATACTGCTGTGGGCGCTGAGTTGTCAGTTTTGAACATGCAGTGAGGGCTTCCAGGAGCTGTGTGTTCCTCCAACATCGCTGCCGCAAGGATGCTGCCATCGCTGGAGCAACTCTGTTATGAGTAGTGACTGGTTGTTTTAGTTACTGGTGTGACGCAATGATGGTAGAATAAAACAGAATAAAACAGCACAGCAATGGTTAATGCTTTATATAAAATACATTTAAAAAAATGGAATATGCACATTGGCTAAACTATCTTTATGGTTTTGAGTTCATTAGGGAACCCGTGTGGTACAACAGTGTATTTTTGTACAGGGGCTCCCTTTGCCTTGTGTTTTCCGAGGCATGCTGTACAGTAAATCCCCCCGGCTGTAACGGAGCATTAGCACATCTGCTGGAACAATAGTGACTGCAAGGAGCTGACTCATAATCATTCAATTAGCTGGCTAACGGAGGTCAGTGGATCACGACACCCTGGCACTGGACTTCACTGACTTATTCACTTATCAAATTATCACCAGAAGGACCAGGATGAATGTGGGCAGGGCGGTGGTGCTGCAACTACACCCATGCCCAACACAACACAACACAAGCATTAGGAAACATTTAACACACTCTCATTATTCAACCACAAAAGCACTAAAGTTTACTCTTTATATTCATAATTAGTACGTTTGAGCCAATTCTAACATTGCATTCATTCTTATTACACTTGCCAGTAGCCTCAATAAAAAAAAAAAAAGCAAGATGTACACTCAAATGGAGGAATAGATGGACACTTTATGTATACGTAAAGCCCTGATTATGATTAGTGATGACTAATACCATGCATGATCTTGCCAAATGTCTGACTCTCACCTTCAGCAAGTTTGCTTTAGTCCGCTGTATGGCACAAACACACTCACATAAACTAGTTTACTGTTCCAGAGCATGTGTTTCATTTTTCCATTGCTGTAAATACTGTATATCGTAACTAGGTCTGACAAGAGTTGATATGTAGCCTCTAGAATGGCCAAGTGTTGAAATACCTAAACAGTGACAATAGTTTAAACACATTCTGAGACAAGACAGTGAGTTGGTCAAATATTTATTCAAGATTTTGGGCTGAGACCATGTATTTTCCCTCCTCCATCTGGTTGTACCTCGTTACATGCATTCATCTATCACAGGCCAGTCATCTGCTTGATTAAACATGTCATGGGAAATCCAAGTAGAACAGAAACATACTCGTAAGTACATCAAAACACTTGAAAGAACAGGATTAGGTTTATCCTGAAGGAGGCTAACTAGATTCCTGTCAAAAGCGACTATATTTTCTGCTCCCGCCTCCCTTCCTTCCACTTTTAACTCTTAGTCTTACCTGCTCTGCTCTCCAACAAATTCAAGATCTCAGAATATCCTACTGGATAAGATGACTATATTAGCACTGACCCTGTTCACACAGTCACCGGCTGTATCTGCTTTAGAAACATTCCAGTCCAATATTGCTTCCAGTTTTGCTGAACGGCGCACGGCCCCAGACTGCTGTCAACTCATGATATGCTGTATGTGCGAAAAATGTATGCATGTGTATATTTGACACTTGTGCGTACGCAAGTACACATGAATGTGTATGTGTGTGTACATCAGGGATGAGAGACTACAATTATCACCTGCAGTAGTGCAGACTCTTGGCCCTGTATGCTACATAGTAACCAATTCCTGATGTGAACAGGCATGTTATCATTTGCATGTGTTCTTTAGCTTTGTATCTATGTGTGTGTGTGTGTGTGTGTGTGTAGGCGTGTGTTTGGAACTGCTGTACCAGCACTTCCAGCCCACTCAGGCCAGATTGTATCATAGATTACATTAGCTGCTGCAGACGGCTTGCCAGGCAGAATTGTGTTCCACTGGTGAAGTGCTCAGCAGGGGAAGAGGTGCAGTGGATGGCAGTGAGGAGGAAACGCCGCATCCCTTTTCAGATGGATCCTTCCACAAACACAAGTGGCATCCTTTTGTCAGAGTGTGAATGCGCTGACTGTGCATCTATGCATGCATTCTGTCCCCGTATAGTGTGTAGACATCGGGGCTAAACTGGCTGTTGATGGGCAGAACTGTGAATACCTCCATGTTGTAGGCTGGCTGCTGTAAACCAAAATGTCTTGTGTTCTACGGGTACATTTACATTTACATTTTAGTAAGTAATGATACATTTATTATCATAGACTGCATAATAGAAGTGGACGTAGTCACCGTGGTTTGTGGACTACAGTTTTGAGGCCTCAACTTTAACATTTTGGCCGTTGACATCTTTGTTCTGTTGACACAAATTCCCACTCCTCTGTGCCGGAAATTCAACTGAAATACGTATGCCTGAGCGACACCAAAACCTATTTTATTTGGCTTGTCGGGATGTTTTTGTTGTTGTTCTCTTTTCCCCAGGCCAAATGAAATAAGGTTCAAACGAGGTTTAAGAGCAAAGTGCCAGACTGACATCTGGTCTGGAAAGTGGTCGGCGTCTTTGTATTCTTTAGTATCGGTATTGGCTAATGCACCTTTAAGTACTGACACGCACACACACACACACACACACACACACACACACACACACACACACACACACACACACACACACACACTCACACTCACACACAATATCCTGAAATTCCTTGACTCAAATGAAATGTTACAGCACAGACAGATATTCTATATCAGTAACTCGGTTAGGAATGATCTCACTGTGAATGAAACAATGAGTCTCCTCAGTTCCTGTCATACCTGCAGACTTTTTAATGGGCCATTCTTTGACGTAATTGCCTGGTATACAATAAGTCAGACAAGTCTTCAATCAGAGCAAAGCTACAAAAAATGTATAATACAACAAATGCCTGGAGCAATATTGTGCTTTTAAGTAGAGGTGGAAAGCTTTAAAATGATCAAACCCAGTGACTCCTGTCTGTTTTACGATTCACCAATGTCCAGAACCAAAACATTGAGCAGGAAGTGACATGTCTGCCAGGGGAAGCAGCTGTCCTCTAGACCCATACATGGACCCACACACGAACTCCACTCAGACCAACAGAGAACAGACTTTCTGGCAAAGACCCTGAGATGAAATAATGAGTCACACAGAAACATAGAGATTATTTGTGCAGTTTCCAGAAAACACGAGTTTTGAGAATGTGTATTTTTGTCAGTTTGGGAGAAATGGAGATGGGCGGGGAGGTGCTGAAGGAGACAAAACAAGTTCTGTCTCTGAAGGACGGACGAAGCCCACCAACCTTGTCCTACGTCTCTCATTCCAGCGGACACACAGCTCCTCTCTGTCCGTTGTTGCTGAGGAGCCGCCCTCCTGTTTGTTTCAGCAACCCTGCTGTTCATGGACTCGGTGCAGATATCTTGAGTACACTTGGGAGAAGGCATTTCTGTCATTTTTGTACATATCCTCATCCACGTGTGCATGTTAATGTGCACACTGTCGCTCAAAAGTTTGGAATCGCCTGCTGCAAAAGCTTGCTTTTAAGTTGGAGAAGGTCTTCTTTACAAATAGATTATAATAGATTAATTAATAGTTATTGTGAATGAAGGGTTGGCAGAAAAAAGTCATGTTTTGTGCAAAAACGCCTTCTAACAGTTAAACCAGACTGACAATTGAAAGGGCAGAAGGAGACAAAGTCACTCTTTGCATTCATAAGTAAATTGTAAAACCAGTAGAACAGTATTCTCCCCTGGCATGTAACACTGTGAGGCCGTCGACTAAATGTAAGTTTTAATCCAAAACTATTTCACATGTAAATAATACATCTGGTGTCTAAATTATACTCGTTTTGTCTCCGTTAAAATAGTCATTATTAAGGGAAAGACGAAAAACATCAACAGCTGATTCTTAGCTTTTGATCAGCAGTGTGTGTGTGTGTGTGTGTGTGTGTGTGTGTGTGTGTGTGTGTGTGTGTGTGTGTGTGTGTGTGTATGTATGCAGGAGTGTGTATGCACCCCTTTCCGCATGCAGGTCCTCTAGGAGTAGTGGTAATAATTAATAATTACGTTTCTGTTTTGTTCCCTCGTTGTCTCACCCAGGCTGTGGAGATAAGCCTCATTTAACAAGCCCTCTGCTCCCTGTCTCACTTCCCTTGACTCCGCTTCAGCCTTGTCATCCTTTTTTTTTTTTTTTTTTTCTCTCACCCAAATGTCCAAATGTGTTTTCTGCAGTTTGTTACACTAATGCTGCTGTAGGTGTCAATGTGTTTTATATGTAGGTGCAGTGTAGGTGTGTGCAGGTCAGATTGGTGCGCAGAGTAGATATAAGATGTGGGTGGATCAGGGAAGCTAGATTTTACTTTTGAACCTTCTGGAGGTGTAGCGGCCCTTCACAGTAAAAGACTAAATCCACCCTTAAACACTGTTAAGAGCTTGTGGCTGATGCAGCAATCCACCTCGCATTTCTGAGTCTATTTTACTGCCGCTTTCATAATCACCACCGTAGATAACTGGCCAAATGTAGAAAGTGTAACGTCAGAAAGATAAATCAACAGTGCTGCTACTGTGGAAGAAAAATATCTATCTGAAGCTTTAATGGTAACTTCTGGTGTCTACAGACACTCAGGAAGAAATCTATGAAACATTATACTTTACTACGTTGGCTCTCTGGTTTGTGAAACGGCATTCTGGGAAATGTAGGACAAACCGCAATACTGTGTAACACAGGCGTCACGCAAGCTTAATAAGGTGTTACAACACGTCCTGTGTACAATATCCTCTGCAGCAACACTGTACAGTAGTTATATATGTTTGTCCCCACCTTCAACCCTCGTATCTCTGTCAATCATCTCACTCTAACTATATCGCCTCATTCTTTTTAAGGCTATTTTAGGGCGCTCACTGTGGGCACAGTGTCAGCTGTTAACCGTTGCTCAATGGTGCGGCTCATCCTCCATCCTACCCCCTTCTTCCCGTCGAGCTAAAAAGTCAGTAAATTAGTGAAATGTCAAAGTTTGCCCACGTTATTTAATTCTGTAGTTCTTCAAATTCTTGAACAGTGCATTTCTTTATGTGCTGCATGCATCCTGTCTTTTACTGTTGGCTCCCTGAATCCCGAGGAAGACTTGTGGTCGGATCAAGGTTCTGTCTGGGGTTCGGATGCAGCCTGAGGGCTAATCGATATTCGCCGCCAGATTCTCTGAATGTTTCATTGCCACTGCTTCCACTCTTCAGCCTTTTCTCGCAGTCATTTCCGTTTCTTTGTCGCTTCTGAGTCATCATGCAGAAAAGCCAACAAGGTTCTTGCCAAGAGAAAAATCTAGTTCAAATCATTTTCCTCATGAATCAGAGTAAAGACGGAACGGCTGACAGCACTTGTGTCGGTACCGACGCCGTCGCTTTTTCCACTGCAGGGAGCTGGCCAATGGGACAGCAGTGTGTCATGTCTTACTGCTGTGTAGTGAGCTTCCTGGCTATCTAACTGTGTGCTTGTAGTGAAGATATCATCCATCACAACAGTACTGCAATTTTATATATATATATATATATATATATATATATATGCCCCACCACAGTTCACTTTCAGCCCACATTATGTTTCCAATTTAAAGAAATAAATCAATTTAGCTGAGATTATCCCATCGCTCATACTGGAGGTGTTCCGCTACCTTTATTCTGACGTAATACTACATTTAAAAGAAGCTAACCTGCTCCACAGGCCGTTTTCAGCAGTGGGCTGTCAAAGGAGCACAGAGTTTTATAGACTGCGTTTACACAGGGAGGTGAAGAACAAACATGGCTCACCTGGTTTTTATTTGAGGTAGGGTCATCTGGTGTGAGCTGAAGACAAGGCATAGTGTGTTTGACTGTGTGTTTTCACCAGTTATACGAACGCCTGGAAGAACGTAGGAATGACTGCAATTTAAGGGCTCGGTTACCGTATCACTGCGGGACGTTATCGCACACAGATACAGCTGTAACCTCTTGTTCAGTGCAGCAACATGAATAAAGAAGAGAGTAACATTTTTCTGTTACATATGTTGCATACAGTAATATATAGATGTTGAAATGTGGAGAAAAAAACAACAACTAGGGCCGTAAAAATATCAACCCCCTCTGACAGTAAACGAGTTTAACTTAAGAGACCTGTGTGATTAGAACAGTTTCATCCTCCCCATCTTGGTATGAAGGTTTGCCTCCATCAAAAGAAAGACTCACACATGCAGACTCTCTCCTTCTTTCGGGGTCTCTGTGGAGCTCAAAGAACAACTGAACTTTGTTGCCGTGGGATTTCTGCTGCCAGACTCCTAGAATGCATGTCATTGGTATTCCCGGTCTGTCGTCTCTGCCCTGCCACGGCTCCCTCTTCTCAGCATGTCGCACGCTGTCTTCAAATATATGCCTCTGCCTTTCATCGCTTCACTTATATTTTTTCCCCGTCTTGCTCGGCCTTTCTTTCTTCTTTGTTTTTCTCTTTCATTGTTCATTCTTTTTTATTTTGCAAAAACGCAAATTGACTGTGTCCCACTGGATTTCAGTCTGCGTCACAATTGGCCTCCGAGATGGAGTGCAACAGTTCAACCTTTGTAACGGTGTGGACCGTGGAAATCAACAATTAAATCTCTCCAGATATGAGCAACATGCATTCGAGGCATAGAAGCTCTTATCTCACATGTGACGGTACGGCTCCATACAGTTTGCAGGACTGTAGATGCGGTACAAACCTCACTGGGCGCAGATTTTGTTTTTGTTAGTCAGTCAGTGAAATCATATAGTGAGTTCAGAAAGCTCAGCAAAGCTTGGCTGTGTGTCACATTTGATTACACAAAGCTGATAACCAAATAATAAACAGAGCAAAGAGCAGAGTTCAAGTTGTTTTTTGTAGAAACTGTTGAACTTGCGCTGCTGTTTAAATGCGAGCCAAGATAGTTGTAGAGACTTTGTATCCAGGCAACCCCCCCCCCCCACACACACACACACACACACACACACACACACACACACACACACACTCACACCCCCTGTTTCCTTTGTCCTATAGTTTGTCTGTGTGTGTGTTTTTGCATAGGCATGTGTTTCTAAACTCAGATGAATGGAATCCTTTAAGCGCTTTAAGGCGTAAACTACAAATTAGGTGCTTTTCGTTGAACAAAGGTGAATTGATCTTTACTACAAACTGTGAGCACCACAGATAACTTGGATATTGAGTTTAGCGTATGTCTCTGCAGTACATCTGTGAGGGATTAACAGACTGCACACACATCTTGTTTGGTTTATGGGCCACACAGTTATGTGGAAGGAAAAGCTCAGTGCCAGCCAAGCTACATCAGACGGTCTAGGATGCCCCCTTCTGGTCAGGACTGGAAGTACAGTTGGCTGTAGCCGCCTCTTGTCTGTAGTCAATAAAACAACTTTTAAAGATATTATCAAGTTAACACTGTATACTTTTTATCTTTATAATTACTGAAGATAAAGAGAGTCTACTCTTCCTGGACAGAATGATTTAACTTGAATAATACAGATGTATTATTGAGACAAACTACAGCTTGATCACTGATTGTATTCCACATTGTCTCATACACAAGCACAAGCCACTGAACAGTGGTGTCACTTTGTCTGCCTGTTTGTAGGCTTTTTTTTCTAAATGTCATTTGGGTGCTGTGACTTTGCATACAGACGGCCTTGTAGGAAATATTCAAAACATGACCTTTTGCGACCGAAGCTGAAGAAGGAAGAATTTGAAGCTGAAGACACATGAATGGCATGTTGCATGGATCTGCACCTTAATGTAACATACTTCACAACGACTTATGTGTAGATTGTGTATGTAGATTAATATCACCCAGGTTGAACGCTGTCCGGTTGAAAACAATCTATTCACTGGACTGCAGGTGTAGATTATTACAAGACATCTAAAGGCAGAAAGGTGAAAGGTGCTTCATGAATTATTGAGTTATTCTTCTGATACACAACCTAGTATATATCAGCAGCCAGCTGTTTATAATTATAATACTGATAATAATACATTTCATTTGTGGAGTGGTTAAAAAAGGTGCTTTAAACCGGTTATAAGAACAAATGCATACAGCACACATCAACATCTATCCCAAGGTTGTTTCTTTTACAGCACAATACTGAAGTGAATGCTCAGACTATTAGCTATTCCATCAAGAAGATAACATGTGAAAACCCTTATTGAGCTCACATATTAAATGCATTTCTATTCAATTTCCACTCTTTTGGCAAAAAGGAAAGCGATGGGAATGAAGAGGAGGCATCGGGGCTCAATTTCTATCCGAGCATCTGACAAATCAGCCCCAAAAAAAGAAAGAATACAGCCCATGTATTTCAGTCCTCCCTTCTCTGTTGAAGAGTGCATCTATATGAGGCCGCGCTCAAGTGCAAATACAGTGAACAGGAGTTGTTCTTTGGTGCCTGCAGACGGGCTTTACACTTTTCTATTGGATTTCTGAGGAGGCACAGGGTTCGCTCAATACCTTCCCACACCTCGAGTTGCTTCTGTAAGCTGCTGTCTGTCCGTCTCTCTTCTTTCTCTCTCTCTGTGTGTGTGTGTGTGTGTGTGTGTGTGTGTGTGTGTGTGCGTACTCTACTGCAGCTCACATCAAGCATCACACCTCGCTACCATTGCTCTCCACAGGGTCTGGGAATAAAAGCAAACACTGGGAAAGTATTTACTCTTGGCTTATTAAACAGCCTTTTGGTGCAGCCGCACGGAGAATAAAAATGACGCCGCGTCGTCATGGAGAATTGTAATATAAATAGTACACCGCACTGTATAACTTTTATTGCATCCTATGAGGAAAATAATCATACTAAATAATCATACTGTGGTGTCTTTCTCTTTGGCCTTTGCAGCAGTTGCTGAGTTAACTCACTGGGGACAATCCCTCAGTGACTTTGTTCATTCATCCCTCTTAAGCCCATCGATACTGTATCTCATTCAGAGGATTCCAGCAAACACGGTGGGTTTAGCCGTTCTCTCGGGCCGTCTTTACATACTGGCTTAGAGTCTTCCTCTCCAGGTCAAAGGTCATTTAGCATCTTCGCTGCTCAGGCACCCAATGTGGACAGACTGATGGCGACACATGGAGAGGATTCTGAGGTTTAGCGATGCAAGGCGGGCATTCGCACAGTCCCTTCAGGGATGCACTGTGTTGAGATAAACACAGTATGCCTGTGCATCTCAGTGTGGACGGGGATGTGTGTGTGTGTGTGTGTGTGTGTGTGTGTGCACACTGTACTGTACTGTAGCACAGGTCTGGCACTGCTCCAATGCTCAGGGCTAGCTAATGTCCCTGATGTGCCATGGTTTACTGAACAGCTAAATGCAGGAGGACAAGAAGGGAGCCTTCGCCTACTTAAGCATGTCACAGCCTACAATTTGGATTCACTGCTCTCATAACACGTCCTCCGTTTGCTCCCTATACGGCTCGGCGCCACAAGCAATCCTCAAAGGCAGTGACTCGCCGTTTGATCTCTGGCACCTGCGATTTATTCGACTGATGTTCACCTGTTGCCGAAAAGACAGCATCCGTTTTTTCCTGGGCAACGCGCTTTGTACTGTCGAAACCGCACCGAATTTGAATGAAGATAACATGTTGATTGAGCTGTTAACGAACCAGGTTAATTTAATCCAGCAGGTATCAGAATGGTAACCAGCAGGGCATTATGTGTTTGAGGTGTGCTGAGTATGGGAAACGCTGTGCTGCACCGCATTTAGGGAGACTCAGCGGTGAATGGCTTTACAGAGTCACTTACAAACTATGTAGTCGAAGTGTGTCTCTGTAGGCAAATGGATAATCTTTTCCTATTCTTTGTCTCCCCATCAGTGAGTGAGGGCAAAAACCTGATCCCCATGGACCCCAATGGCCTCTCTGATCCGTATGTCAAGCTCAAGCTCATACCAGACCCCAAAAATGAGACCAAGCAGAAGACCAAAACCATTCGCTCCAACCTCAACCCCAGATGGAACGAGACCTTTAGCTTGTGAGTTAATTATTGTTATTTTTCTTTTCTATACTTTTGTTGTTGACTTTTGTAGTACTTTGCCTGTATTTTTATTTATTCTTAATATGTTTATTGTATGCACCAAACACCAAAGCAAATTCCTTCTAAGTGAAAATCCTACTTGGCAATAAACCGTATTATTAATTCTGATTTACCAAATGCAATATTTCATCCGTACACTTCAATCTGTTGATGGACTTACACTTACATTCTCTGGTCTGCACCTCGCTGTATCAGTTCTCAACAGTTGAAGCTATCAACACTGTTAGTATTGTTACTTGAAAAAGTAATAATTATACTTTTATTTAAATTTTTTCTTCAAATATTGAAAATGAATCATTTTATTCTGTTAGTAGTTAATCATCTTACTAGCACTAACTAGTGCTGTCACAACTAGGATCACCACTGCTTTTACCCTCACCACGAATTACAACATATAACACTTAAGTACATATTCGATTTTAAATGTAATTGTGACCCAAAACTCGACATCATGTGTACCGTCTCTGTGTTGCGTAGCAAGCTGAAGGCGTCTGACAAGGACCGCAGGCTGTCAGTGGAGGTGTGGGACTGGGACCGGACCACTAGGAATGACTTCATGGGGGCCCTCTCCTTCGGCGTGTCAGAGCTCATGAAGGCTCCGGTCTGTGGCTGGTAACGCTCACTTCCATATTGCTCTTGACCCTCACCTATAGTTTTAAACTAGAATATAGTTTTCAGTTTGAAGCCCAGCAGCTGTGAAACTCACCAACACTTCCCTGCTGTGAAATATGCTATTGAACACTTAAAGGCTTCATATAAGTTATTATTCAACGCAAAAATGAAATAGTTGTTAAATAACAACAGTTATTCCACCAAACAAAGGAGTATAAAGCTGACCTCCTTTCCCTCTTTGTATTCACTGAACATAGTTGCGTATATCGCAAGTCCCCAGGAGCACAGCGCCCTCTGAGGCACAAAGGCGGCTATTAACTTCTTCTGTACTGATTGAGAGCCACCTGGAGCCCCACCATCAGTCAGTTTGTCCCGGAGAAGAAGACGTTTCCCTGTATGTGTCTTCCATCTTCCCTCTCTTCTTGTCTCTCTCTCTCTTCCAGGTATAAGTTATTGTGCCAGGAGGAAGGGGAGTACTACAATGTTCCCATCTCAGAGGAGGATGACGGGAATGAGGAACTCAGGGAGAAATTTGAGGTGATGATTGCGCTGAAATAATCATTGTCATCTGTTTGTCCGTTTGTTGACTTGAATTACAATCTCGGCGTCTTGTCTAGAGTCTTTCATGTTCATTGGTGTAGATGATGTGGTAGTTCTGTATTGGACACGGCCCTTCCCGGCTGTGTGGCTAAAGCCACCTATCTTTCCTTTAGTCACTCCTCCTTAAACCTTGTTAATCCCATCCAGATAACCATGTCCTTAATTCACTATAAAGCGGTGAGTATGAGTGTGTATCATGGTCCAGCCACTCTAACCTCTAAAACGAGCATGTGTACTAGAACTTAAAATTATAGCGAATGGTCACATCCCCTCAGCTACAGCTGTTGGATTATAAATGACATCGTGACAGCTGCGGCTTTCAAAGACCTCCTCGGCTCGCGGCCTCTTGAACGTGTGAGTTGTGTGTTCGTCACCGATTGTTAGCGTTTTGTTCCTCCATCAGAGAGATTTGTGTCGGGGGTTGAATCAAAGCAGCCCACCAAACAGCCTTTGATATGTCCTTTCTTTTCAGCGACAGCTGTCTTTTAATCTACGGAGACATTTTCTGTGACAAAGACTTGATTATTCGATGCCAGAAGGCCCGAGATGTTCTGATGTTGTTTTGAAATAGTATTTAAGGAGTTTGTATCATTAGTTAGTTAGTAAGCAGGCTAATGGCAGTTGGGGCAGTTGTTTCAAATGTGGTGAGATTGAAAACATTTCATTTACATTTTTTATTTTTTAGCAAAAGCAATTTGTTTCTTCTATTACGAGCAGTCGAATATAAATATTTGTGTAGTGCTTTTCAGACTTTATAATGAATTGAACCCCATCTGATACATTTATATATATATATATATATATATATATATATATATATATACGTATATATATATATATATATATACGTATATATATATATATATATATATATACGTATATATATATATATATATATATATATATATATATATAAAAATGTATATATATATATATATATATATATATATATATACGTATATATATATATATATATAAAAATGTATATATATATATATAATAGATCATATATATATGATCTATTCTGAACACACAGAAACTCAGATTGAAGTTACTTAGTAACATGAAGTTTTAACCAGACAAGTGTAGTACTTTTTCCATTTTAGAGGATAAATCTAAACCTTTTTTTAATATATATATAATCATTGATCTATGATCAATTCTTATTTTCCCATTAATGTAAAGTTTTTCCTCTTAATTAGAAACTGCTCAATGATGATCCTACATGATTATTTATATAAAAATATTTTCTCAGTCATACAGTTATGAAGTTCACTGATCGTCATCTAAACACCTTTCCATTCATTCCATTCAAAGTGAATTGTATGAACAGTATTGGAGTGTCTAAAATCATAAGTAAATCACACACTTCTTCCTCTCAAATGCCTCCCAAACACATACAAACACACACACACACACACACACACACACACACACACACACACACTCGCACATTGTACTGTACACGACCCTTTTCCAGCAGAGGCCACTGATGAGACACTGTTGCATCGCTGTGTCCGGCCTGCTGAGAGTGGAGCAGCTCTCTTTGTGCTCCTCTGATTGTCTGCCTCTCAGTGGGAGACAAGGTCTCTGGAAGAGGCTTTTTACTGTTATTTTTCATGACATTTCTGCCACGCAGAGCTGAGCGTTGTGGGCAAAAGGAGAAAGAAAGAAAAGGCTGAATACCAGAAATGTCATGGTTTGGAATTGAAACCAACTATATTTCGTAGGGTGCATTATATTTTGGTGATAAAAGTCCTAAACTATGTCAATTGCCGTACCTGTTGAGTTAGTTGGCCAAGCAGCTGCCATTTATGAGAACGGGGGACATTTGTTTTCAGCCTAATGACAAACAACGACAAATGAAGCCAGCGATGACTACTGCCATCTCTGATCTTCACATGTGAGAGGTTCATGTCATGACGACGGAGTACAGAGAAAAGGAGTGAACAATAGGAGTGTTGATTAATGTCGGAGAAGAGCCCGACCTTCTATCACTTCTCTGAATTTGGTTGTCATAGGAACAAGTCCACAAGTACATAATATTCACCGAAATGGGAGGTATCAGGGTTCAACAGCTGGACTTTCACCCTGCTCACACACACACACACACACACATGCTTGTACTTGTTTCTGCAACTATCATCACTCTTGACTCTCCCAAATAAAAATAACAAATCAACCTCTATGAATTTAAGTTTGAGTACGTAATACATATATACAGGTTACACATTAAGATTTGAATGTGTTTATTTTTCTTCTTTCCATTCTTCTTCCTAAATGTCCTTACTGCAGCATCACAATAACATTTATTTTATAAATGTTCCTTTTTTTAATTTCTTAAATAATTTGAAAACATTTTCCTTCATTTTCACAAAGCTTTGTGCATCATACATTTTGATCTAAAATAAATAAATAAGTGGTTTCACGGTTTTCTCTATTCCGTGGAAAATGTTTACCTTAACCTTAGATGTGGAAAATGGTTCATCCACTTGACCTCATTGTATCCTTTTTGGACTCTATGGCCTCGAGAATGAGCCAAGTTCTCTGTCCTTCCTTTTCATAAACCCCTCTGTGGTTCTCTCCCTTTTTCCCCTCAGCCTCCTGCTTCCTCCTGTGTGCTTGGTGAGACTTATACTGTACAAATGCTTCTTCATCCCGTGTCACATTGTCATATTTAATGCAAGAGTTTCTCTCCCTCTCTCCCCTTCTTGCCCCCCGCTCTCAGGATTGCCAAATTAACTTTAGTCTGAAGGTAGCCCTCTCCTCTCCTCTCCTCTCTTCTCCTCTCCTCTCCTCTCCTCTCCTCTCCTCTCCTCTCCTCTCCTCTCCTCTCCTCTCCACTCTTTTCTCTCTTGTCTTGTCTTGTTGTGGTGACATGGTCCTTCACCTCTCCTCATGTCTGATCATTTGTATGTGGTTACCAAGCTACTGCAAATAGATCCAATTTACTAACAATTTCATTGGGTTTTTATAAAATACATTAAGAAAAAACAACAATATTTTTCAGATAAATGGATATTTAGTCACTGCTCTTTTTTGTTCTTGGAAGAACCGTGAAAATGTCAGCTTTTCTCTTTTACTGTACACTTAATGTGGATCATGGAGCCTTGGGAAAAGGTGAATTGTGTGTCACTTGAGAGTATATGGGCTCTTCTCTGTCTTCCCTGCTTCTTGTTCCTTAGAGTTTTTCAGAGGATTGTTAGTAAATCCTGACACTGTGCTGCTCACAGTTCATTGCTGTACATTTGTCCACACACGTGTCTTTGTATTCTGTACGTGTCTTGTCTCTGGGTCACTCTGCCTGTCCACATCGTGTGCGCTTACGCCATTGCTGCTGGAGGTAGAACCTGAGAGTATATGGTCATTCATTTCACTTATCTTAGAACTTGTTCAAGCTTTACCTGCCTTATTTTCCTACTCCTCACCTTAGATTTAGATTTACTGGAATTATGGACCACAGGAATATTTCACACTGGGGAAATGTTTGGCTTAATGAGGAGAAAAACACAAACAGTTGAGACCACTAGATGTCAGTATTGAATTGATACTTAATACCAGACCTCTTATCGGAACAATGAGCAATTTTCCTGTGAGTCTGTGTCTGTGTTTTTGTGTGTGTGTGTGTGTGTGTGTGTGTGTGTGTGTGTGTAGGGGGATCGTTGTATGTTATTCACTAGTTCTTCATTAGTGTTCTTGTGAAGTAACATCATTTTTTTTCTTCCAACCCTCCAATTGTTACTTTTCTTCTTCTTCCTACTTGAAGATTTGATTTCCACACCACCTTTAAAGGATCAGTGTGTAGTATTTAGAAGGATATATTGGCAGGAATAGAGTCTATTATATCTTTTCATCAGTGAATAATCATCTGAAACTAAGAATCGTTGTGTATTTGTTAGCTTAGAAGGATCTGCTTATATCTACATAGGGAACGGTTCCTCTTTTTCCACCGTGTTTCTACAGTAGCCCAGAAAGGACAAACCAATCACTGGCTCTACAGAGCCAATCACGTTTTTTACGTTACCTGAAGGCGACCATACTTCTCTGACACGCTTGTAAAAGGAGGGGTAGGTGGAGGGGTACTCGGTTAAATAAAATCTGCAACCTCACCACTAAATCCTACACACTGTCCCTTTAAATTGTCATTTGTAATTTCCGTTTTTCCTTTGTACTCTTCATACCATTTTCTTGGTGGAGTACAGGTACGGTCCCGCCCATTAATTTTGAGTATATAGAGTAAGAAGCTTAATTTAATGTGGAATCTGTTACCTGATCCACCAATACTGAGTTATGTTGTGCATATCTAGTTTAAATACATCATTGACTCTTCTGAAACATTATTCCAAAGGCTGAAGCACCTTTGTGTGTCATAGTAGGATTACTGCGTCTTTGTATATCTGTGTGTTCGAGCTGCCGTCTGTGGACCAGCCCTCAATTATCTGTGTGTAAAAACACCTATACCCAAGTGTACTAAGTGAGTCGGCCCTTCTGGCTCCCTTCTCCCTGTGGTTTCAGGACCAAGAGGTTGTGGATAACTCTGATCAGGTGTGTCTGAGGGGGAGGAAGTAAGGCTGCTGCTCGCTCGGCCCGGCCAGGCTATTCTTATTGGCTAAAGCTTACAGGTGTGCTGTGATCTGGTGCGGTCTGCTCTGCTTTGCATTTCTCTGCTGCTCGCCCAGATTTAAGAGCAGACTACGGTAGATGCCATTAACCAAACTAAAGCTGCTCAAGTTAAATGTCTATTTATTCAGAATAGTGTGGAGTAGTCTGAGTTATGCTTATAATGAATCCTGGACTTTGTGATGCAACCCTGAAAAGCCTTTTCTCCACCAAACTCAAGTTATTGTTTTGGATTAAAGTCACAGATTTCTGTCGACATCTAGTGTAGTGAATGCTAAAGTGACCTTCGTTGGCTTACTTTCTAGTGAGGTGAGATGACAGTGCTCAACAGCGGTGTGACTTCCTTGTTACTCGCTCTGATTTAGAGTAGGATCTTCTACAGCCAGGAGGCAGTAAGGACATTTCACAACTTAATGACATTTTGTTAAGAGTCCTCGCATAAGCCAAGCTCCCTGTAGCATGTGGGTGTAGGTTACACCTCTGGTGACGATGGATCAGCATGAGTTTGGATCTGTGTTTGGCCTTGGCTGAGTGTGAATTCTGGACATGGCAATCTTGGTTGTGTTCTTGTGCAGAGAGGTAAACAGATTTGATCGTTATTTAGAATTCAGTCTGCCATGAAGTTGTTTTCTTGTCGGAGCATCTTGCTATACCGGGAGGTTACGCATGACTTTGGCATGAAGGAAGTGCATAGAAGAGAATCTTTTTGCATTTTTGCAAATACAAGTGGACATGAGAGACTCTTGTTTGGACCGGACATGCGTGCACACAGCAAAGCCACACTGTGGCATCCTCAACTTTATTGCTCTCGCAGCCATGCAACTTTCAGTGGGAATCAATCCTCAGTGCAGTTGTGAGACTTTGTCTTTACTACACAACGTAATCACAAGGTAAAAATGTACTGCTGTATTGATGTTTTAATACAAGATATTTATATTAAGTCTTTAATGTAAATTGCAAAAAAAGGTTATGGTGCTTTTACACTTTTCCTCCTTTAAACCAACAATAACAGCCAGTACTGAGGTTTCAATACTTTTGAATTACTTGTAATATATTTTAAGATGGCTTAAAAATGTGATGAGATGAAAGAAAGAAACGTCAACGTGTCCTCTCGTAGGGTTTAGGTGTACACTTTATCAAATTCTATCTGTTTGTATGGAGCCATTTTTGAGAGTGTATATGCTCCACAATGGCACCGCAGTCTCATTTCACTCCATTCATTTTGAATTCTGCTTATCAGTCAGTGTATTGGGGCTGTGAGTGAGCAAATGAGCAGTGTGAGTGTGTGAGCACATGTAGTGGTTAAAAAAAAAAGAAGAAAGACATATATATATATATATATATATATATATATATATATATATATATATATATACACAAAATAAAAAACAAACAAATAGGGAAATTGGATTTGTTGGTCTGGAAGATTTTCTCACTTGGAGAGGAAACCACCACAAAAAAGCTTCGTCCAGGTTCATCATTGGTTCAGTATCTTTGAAATTTGTTTCAAAGTCCACATATTAGGAATTCAGGAACTCGTCATCTTGTCTGAACAACACAGTGAAGCTTTTTGTTGTGTGTGTGTGTGTGTGTGTGTGTGTGTGTGTGTGTGTGTGTTACTCAAAGTGCATTTTTAAGACGTGTATCTCTTACACACCACCCTTTGTTCCCTGAGTGCAGAAAGCCAAGCTCGGCCCAGGTAAGAAGGTGATCACCGAGCCGGACGGCAGCCACTCCAGCCAGCTGCCCTTCATCAGCCTGAACCAGGTCAAACTCAGCGACTTCTCCTTCCTGGCTGTGCTCGGGAAAGGGAGCTTCGGGAAGGTGAGGCAGCTGGGATCAGCACAAATACAAATACACTCTAAGTGTCACTAGACACAATGCGAGCTAAAAGAGAAAGAAACAGTTATTTAAACATAGCTCTGATCTTTTCCTACTGTCTCTCTGAAGGTCATGTTGGCAGAGATGAAGGCCACCGAAGAGCTGTATGCAATAAAGATCCTGAAGAAGGACGTGGTGATCCAGGACGATGACGTGGAATGTACCATGGTGGAGAAGAGAGTCCTGGCCCAGCAGGACAAGCCGCCCTTCCTCACACATCTGCACTCGTGCTTCCAGACTGTGGTAGGTGAAATGCTCCCGGACACGTATCAGGAAAAGGCACTCCAGGTCAGGTCAGGTCCGATTAATTCATGAAGGGGCTTTTAGCTGAACGGCTTAGTCATGAAAAAAAGAGGGACGGGTAAACAAACAGACCCTAATTAGAAGGCTGTGGTTTGTGTATACAAAAGCACGTCCGCACGTGTGTATTGACTTTGAGTCATTCCAAAACCAGACAACACAACCTGGGAGCCCATAATGTATGAATGAAAAGACACGTCCTCGTAATGTAATATGTGTATTTCCAGCACACACACACACACACACACACACACACACACACACACACACACACACACACACACACACACACACCCCTACATTGTTCTTATATGAGAACAGACACACACAAAAAAGCAACAAGAAAAAAATAGCACAGAAAAAATTGGTCAAAATTGGTGGAGCGAAGGCTGAGAAGTATTGACTTTTAATCCCATGAAATGATCAAGCGCCAAAAACACTGGATTCTTAATTTCCGTTAATGTAACTTGATATCGTCTTTATGAAGACTTTCCCTGCCTCCCTCAAACATGCGATGTCTCCAATCCCAAGCTGAGGTAACCCTAATGACATCATCATGGTTATCTCTCAGACATGACAAAGCTCCAGCTCCTCACAGGAGGACTCCCGTTCTTAGTGAACTGATCTCTGCATGTGTGAAATTGGTGCAGTTAACAACAACTGGTGAAGGTGGTAGTAGTTTCACTGTAGCTGTAGTCATAGTAGCAGTTGTTGACTATAGGGCTGAATGATTGTGATTATTTTGACTGATTTGGAATTTGTAATATTATTTGCATCATTTTTACATCATCATTGTGCAGCCCTATTGTAAACTTGGGTGCAGATTAAGACAAAGAATGATTAATTAGGTCACTGGTCAGCCATGAACAGTCATTAACCTCTCCAGGGTTTTTGAACACAAACATAAATGGGACAGCAACAAGAAGTTTGGAGGAAATCTGGTGCTTTCAGGACAAATCAAGTTGAAAGGCAAAGTCTGTTACTTAAAATCAGTAGATATAGAGGTTTGATGAAATTATTTAAACCCAATAAAGATATACAAATTGCAGCCATGTGAATTTTTCATGCCCCACTCCTCCATTTCAGTGACAATGTGAACGAAATCAACTAATCCTAATCAGAACGCCTCTGGGTAAATTCATTGGTTTGCGCTGGGTGGAAAATAAACGTCTATTAGCGGTTTGATTTCTCTCAGAGGCCAAGCTGAACTATAGCAGCTGATTAGAGCACCAGCAGGCAGACTCAGAAATAGACTCAGCTTGGCATCACTCATGGCATATTCATGAACACACACACACACACACACACACACACACACACACACACACACACACACACGGTTCACAGTTCATTCGCTCACACACAAAAACACAAAGACAAACGTACTCTCACACTTTCACAACCTCTCTAATGTTTTCACAGTTTCTTTGCAGACTTTTTTTTTAACAATAAAATAATATTGCCAGCGCTTTTGTATTAACATACTGAAGTTAAAGAGTTTAAGAAAAGAAAAGAAGCAAAAGATAATGATTAGACCAAACACATGAAACGCCAGAATAATGTATCCCTAAATGGTACCACAGCATGGCGACATCAAATGTGCAAAGTCGCACTCATGAATTTTGATGAGCTTCATTATTAAACACTACATGTTAGCGTCCCCAGTCAGAAGGTCTTGTACACAAGTTGACGTTTTAGCATAATTAGCTGAAATACACAAGTTGTTTTTTTTTATGTTTGCATGTTGTCAGCATCCATTAGAATGAAATCCAGGCCGAGGCGTCTATTGTGACCCATTATTGAGTGAAAACAGCACCACGTCTGCGAGACAAAAGACGACAGGAAAGATGTAGAGAAGGTGCAGTTTGCACTTATGCTCAAGTCATTGTCATGGTGTGAAGCTTCTCAACAGGTTCTCAAAAGTCCAGGGTCAGATCAGCTTTGACGCCAGTATGGGTCTGTTGCTATGTGAGGTGTGAGTGGTTTGTGTTTTGCTAGTGAGGGACTGTCAAGACCAAACTTGTCATGGGCAGTAAGGGACCAGCACTACCAGACAAAGAGAATGTCCCCTGACAGATGTCTGTGTTGAGTGTTTTCTTTTTCCATGAAGCTCTTTGTTGTGGCCTTTTTAGGTCACCTTGTCATGGAATGTGTAGCGGTGCCTCAGACGGCAAGGTTAGAGGAGCCTGCATCACTGAGTTCAGAGCACTGGCAGTGAATATAAATGTGTAATTTAACAGCTTTTGTTGAACTTTTCGGGCATTTTTTGTTGTTGCGCAAAATAATGACGTTTCATATTTTTCTCTCCCTAAACCCTCTCTTCTATTCCCTCTCTTCTATCTCTTTGATTAAAGGACCGTCTGTACTTTGTCATGGAGTATGTGAATGGCGGAGACCTCATGTACCATATCCAACAAGTGGGCAAGTTCAAGGAACCTCAGGCAGTGTAAGACATGTCAATTTACTAGAACTGTGTAGTGAGTCATTTTCTACTTTCTACTACTACTACTATGCTTGCTTTACTGTAGTTTGAGATAATTATTATAAAACCTCTTTGTGTAGGGCTAACAACTTTGCATGCTGCGTTGTTACTGCAGCAAGTAGCTACCGCACTAATTTGGCCACCTTGTAAAAAGCTTGACATGACTCTAGTAATTAGTTCTGGAATACAGCAAAGTAAGTTTCCTTGTGTTTGAAGTCTGTGGTTTGTATTGCAGGTTCTATGCAGCAGAGATCGCTGCTGGTCTCTTCTTCCTGCACATTAAAGGAGTCATCTACAGGTGGGTATTAACTAGTTAATGCAGCAACGGATCCAGAGGCTGCATTTAAACTAATAATCAGACATTTTGAGATATAAATTCATTTAAAAAGAAAAAAAATGTAATACAATGCAGTAAAGAGTCATCCTATACTAAAAGCTCTTGCATTTGTTTTTAAGCATCAAGCGTTTTATTAGCTCTTTCTTGAAGTAGCAACTGGAGCTTGTTTGTAATAAATAGTGTAAGAATTAGTAGTATTTAGGATTGGGATTGAGAGCTACCTGCTGAAACAAATTCAAATAGAAAAGTCAACATCTTCAAGGATGTTTAGACCGTCTGTGTGCTTCCTCAGGGATCTGAAGTTGGACAATGTGATGCTGGACTCGGAGGGACACATTAAGATTGCTGACTTTGGCATGTGTAAAGAGAACATGTCAGAAGGAGTGACCACACGCACCTTCTGCGGCACTCCCGACTACATAGCCCCAGAGGTAAGGCTGAGCGTGGAGAGATGTGTGTGTGTGTGTGTGTGTGTGTGTGTGTGTGTGTGTGTGTGTGTGTGTGTGTGTGTGTGTGTTTGTTCTTGATGCATGAGGTCATCTCTGTCACTGTCTGGTCTGAGCCTGTGTCACCCTTGTGCTCCAGATTAAGGTTACTGCCTCAGGACAGATCCACACACACACACACACACACACACACACACACACACAAGCGCTCTCTCATGACATAAGCATACCAGTGTGACAGAAGCCTAGTGTGTCCGCTGGCAAGTCCAAATTTAACCCGAGCATACAAGCTGGGGTCTCAGTGTGTCCCAGTGGGTTTTCTACTGAGCAACTTCAACCCAATTTGCCAAGACCGGATACCTAGATACCTGCTTGTTTTTGTCAATGTTGACTGGCAACTACGGCTGTCATCAACCAAAGACACTCATATGATGTTGTCGACTAATCGATTAGTCAATTTCATCAACAGATCTGTAAAACTGGTTGGTCCCAAATAGGATTTAATGGTATCAGTCCACTACATTACACACTGATTGCCCATTTATTAGCCATTTCAGTGTTACTAACAAGTCTCTGGTTGTTCATCAACTGATGTGGCAACTGTGTATCACTTAGACTAGATCCAGTGAATGGGGACTGACCCTGCCCTCACTCATTGTAAGAGGTTCAGACAGAATAAGTCCTAGTTGACTGACTGGATGCTTGACAAGCTCACTGATGACTATGGGCTGAGTGTCGCTGGAAATAGTTCAACCCAGTTTTTAATATGAGGCATGTTTCAGTACCATCTGCAACCTTACTTTGCTGTGCATCAACCAGAGATGGGATCATTGTTTTGCAAGACACAAGTAAGTCTCAAGGCACTCAAGTCCTACGTCAAGATCCAAGTCTCAAATTTTAAGTTTTGAGTCCTAAAGAAATCGTACTGCGCCCTTCAGCGAGAAGAAAAGAGAAAAGAGTAACAATATATTAGATTTACACAAATCAGGAATGGCTTTTAAAATTTGTATTTATTTGTTAAAACAAGCAATGCAACGCTCAGGATGCAATTCAGCACTAATGACAATATCACACATGGAAAGCTGACAACAAATGGTGGCAATACTACTGACGGCAAACAAAATTAAATGTTTCAATTAAGTCATATATATTAAGACGTTGATGGATTTAAAGACACACAATAATCTATGAGTACGCTTGTCTTTTTTTCCTGCTTTGTTATGATTGATTTAAAACCACGACCAAGCTGTTGGAGCAAGCAATGACATAAATAAATCATCTCAAAGAGTGCCATTCCCCAGTGAGTTACAAAACAAAAGTTCAGCCATGGGATCTGGAGTATCCATAATTCAATGCTGTTAATCTATTTATCTGTCTCCCTTAATTTCACCCGATATAGCCCCAGGAAAGATCTGATGCTGCAGCTTGTTGCAGTTTATACTTAATGTGCTGATTTGGGTTTTCCAACTCTCTAACTGTGTTATCAGTTAGTTGTTTCTATTTAATGGTGGGCTGGGTTATTGATTCCCTCTAAAAAAAACCTCTGACAGACTGGGAGGTTAATTCTGCCCAACAGACTCAGGGTGAACATGCTGTGACCGTTCACAGTCAGACTGACACTAATGCGTCAGCCAGGGATGACACAGCAGGTGGTGGGAGCGGCTTCTGTTTCCATAGCACTGTGAGCCAAAGCACACATTGAATGTCACACACACACACATGATGTCACACAGTCACTTGCATGGCAGTATCACATGCACACACAGTTTCTACATAGATATCTGTGCACATGCATTCCTTCAATACACACACACACACACAAACCCAGTCATGCACACACTCGAGCACCCACTCAAAAACACTCCTGCGTGGAGGCTGACCTTAAAAATTGTCTGACAGTGGTGATATTTTCAGAGACGATCGAGGGGAAGTGCTCCTCAAATTGTGTGCGACAGAAGGACCAGGAGAGATTGTCGTATCAACTTTTGTCATTGGCCTTTGGTCCATCTCTGAAATTTGAATACAGTTACCAAATGTTAGGGAAGAAAATGTTTTTGGATTATTTGGATCTAGCCATAGTTTCCATTGAGAACCACCGTAGAGTGCTGCAGGAATGAGTCCTAAAACCTGGAAATGAGTTAGCATTGTTGCACTTCAGGTTGCCTCGTCTCAACGTAATTAGGTTTTTTTCAACGGGTTCTTGGTTAGATATCCGAAGAGATTTTAACGTTTTTGTTTTACGACATAAAATACATCAGTAAAACCCACTCGTGAATTTTGAAGCCTGTAAGTGTCTTAAAAAAGGCAGATGCTCTCAAGTGGCTAAATGAGACACGTCATCACGCCATGTAATGGAAAAATCGCATCAGCATCACCAACAAAAATATGTCATCCCTGCAGCTCTCTATTATCATCAGAGGTGTTAAGCACCCACTCTGAATGAGGAAAAACTCACATGCAATATATTTAGTTTTTATATGAGCTGCTATAGGGAGGTCACTTCTAAAATATAAATGTGTTTGAGGGTTTGTATCTCAGCATGTGTGAGATAGCCGTGAGATGAGAAATATTTTTCACACTTCTCTCTCTCACGCACACACACACACACACACACACACACACACACACACACACACACACACACACACACACACCTGCCCATATGCTTATAACTCTATGAGGGAGTACATTTCTATGTAGCGGCGGCCGCACATACACACATGTGCTGAAACACAGTTTACTCTGACCTATATAGCCAGTCATTGGGAGTTCCTGTCTGGGAGGAATGCTCACACTAATGTGAATTTACACCTCAATGATTTTGACACAGAGAGGAAGAGATAGCGAGGTAGGGAGAGAGAGAGAAGGGAGGGAACACAAAGGAAACTCAAAGGCGACATAAGGTATTAACTGTGAGGAAAAGAGCAGAAGGGGGACAAGAGCAGCCAGACACTGACGGAGAGAGGTAAAGGAAGCAGGGATTGAAATGAGAAACAGCGATGTTTGGCTGTCTGACACGGGCCATTTCCCTCTACGCCCTAGTTGGTCCCCACTGCAGTGTGGTGTTAGGAGGCTTGGGTGTCCACTTCCCTGCTCACTCACTCTATGGGCTGAAACAGTGTTTGGGGTGTTTGTAAGGTCATCGAAGAAGTGCTGCTACTGTCGCTGAGTGTTCCTCCTCAAAGTGTTAATGTGTTAAAATGCAGGACTGTAGGAGCAGAGTAGAGATTTCTGCTTCCATAGACTGTTTATGAGAAATGGACGTAGTCACCGTGACTTCACCCAATGGTTTGTGGACTTTGGTGAGTTTTTGGCGGGTTGTTTTACAACCAGAATTGACACGAGAGGATGGATCTAAATAAAACAAAATGCTGAATAACTCATTTTTAGGCAACCAAAAATGTTACAAATACCTTTCATAAAATGAAAACACAGTGTGAAAGGGTTAAAGTTGTGAGACGAAAAGAAGGACAACTCTGGACAAGACTGAACAATGCCGTGGTAGCGACCTGTCAATCACAAGGTAGCCCCGCCCTAAAGCATACCCTGCTGTATCGTCTATTTGACTCTAAATGGACCAGAATTTACTAAATGAACGTCATGTTGTATTAAAGATTTGTTTACAATGTTTGTTGAGGTAATAAATCAAGTGAGAAGTAGGGTCATATTTTCATAGACTTCTTTACAATCAGACTTGTTTTTGCAACCAGAGGAGTCGCCCCCTAATGGACATTAGAAAGAATGCAAGTTTAAGGTGCATTAGCATTGGTTTTATTTTTCAGAACTTGAGTTTTCCACCTGTCTACTTTCAAGGTGCATGGAGAAGAGGAATCACTTGTATGCAGAACAACTTTATTGTTAGACTTTATAATACAGATACTTTCACAACCAGCATTGATATGTACAAGAGTGGTTTGTCTGGGACATTAATTTCCCCTGTAATCCTTTTATTTGCTTTAATTCAAATCATTTTTAAGGAAAAGTTAAATAAATACAGGCTCATAACAATGGTATATGGCTTATTTAAAGTTCGGCGTCTTGAAAATGCACAATGCAGTGTTGTTAAAGATGCAGAGATGTAGTTCTATTTTTATTTGCCAGGAAAAGGATTTTGGCTGATCCTTATTTCTCAAAAAGTTTGAGGACTAGGAATAGCAACCCTGAGTCACCAACAGGGAGTTGAAGTCTGGCAACACGCCTTTGCAGTGGCAGCTCCAATTTTAAACTTTTCACCAATTACCCAGAGTTCAAACCAGTGTTTTCAGATCAGCGCTATTAGTATTCCTGCAAAATCACTTCAGCTGTGGTTGGAAAAAAATGACTGTGATGTGAGAAACAGTCAGGGGTGAAGAAGGAGGTGAAAAAGAGAAAGTGAGAAGGAAACAGTAAATGAGACAGAGACGCAGAGAGCACGAACATGCGAGCATCCTGAAAAAGTTTACTTCTCTGCCAGATTATTAATACTAAAAGATCCAGTAATTAGTTATATGTCTTATTTTCTCACATCTCACATCCTTTATATTGAGCTTGATGATATAACCTTTCCTCTCCTCTCTGCCTACGGGCTTCAAGTGCTTTATCTCTTCTCAGATGCAACTTAGTTTAGACATCATACATGTGCACTACACTGTATTTTTCCTTTTGGGTTATTCATCATAATGAGCTGATGTCAGTACGCAAAATAGATATGTGATGCATGCAAATAAATATTTGACAACATCATATGCTCCTGTAGTTCAGTTGTGTTTTGGCATATGTAATGATGTATTATATATTGTCCTATATAAAACTATAACATGTTCATCTATTATTTACTCTTCCTTTAGTTTGTAGTTTAAGGCTATTAAAGGAAAAAAGAATAATTCTGGAGCCGGGGGAGGGGGTTATTTTCAGAAAAAAACTCAAAATGTCCTTGATTAAGTCGTAAAATGATGCGAGACAAAAACCACATTTATGAGAATTTTTATTTTTCTCTGAATATTTTCCTCTCCCCGGCTGAGTTGACAAACGGCAAACGGCCTGCGTTACAAACTGGGCTGTGAGGACTGTGTTGGAGGTTATCAGGCAGGGAGGATGTAATGAAAGATGTTATCAAGTTGCATTGTGGGTAATGAAAATCCAGAATTTTGGGGCCTGACTCTCACAAGCCGCCCCCCAACTTTATGGAAGTGCGATGCTAAATTTCAGCAGTAGCTCTTTAAGTTGCACAATTCATCTTGTAAAAAGGTGCTGTTCATCTTCTGTGTGACATGCAGTGTAGGGCGCTCATGGAAACCCCAAGGCTGCTCATTACTGGTTGTTTTTGTTTTTGTTTTTTTTACGATTGGTAACACACATTTCTCTATAGTGAGTTCACTTTTCAAAACTGTCCAAACAGTGTAGGATGCTACAGATATAGAAATGAACAGTGCTAGTCAACCCCTGTCTCTGGGTTCTCATTATTTTAGCATTCCCAAATTAACCCTGGCAATCCTCTGCAGATATGTCCAGACATGCAGCATTCATTGCATCCAAGAAGCACATCAGATCATGTGACTGGTGGTCATAAATTCTCAACCTTCGTGAAGGAAATGAATACCGAGGGTTGAGTTATGAGGGTTGAGGAATGACGAGTAAGGTGGAAGGAAAAATGATTTCAGCACTTTTGTCTGTTACAAAACGCTCAAATTGCAAATGTAAAGTCATTTTGTGTTATGTTTGGTTTTCAACATGAGTTGAACAGTTTTTACAATAGTATGTAAACCTGTTTAGACCTTAAATACACAGCAACTCGGTGGTGATTGAGTTTGAGTGAGAGAACGGTCGTTCAGTCACTGAATACATTTAGTGTCAAACCAATGAAAAGTGATCCACAGTTTAGTCACCATTGACTTCTGCATGACGAGGTTTGAAGGAGTGAACTCAGTAGTGAGAAACGCGTTTTACCAATTGTAAAAAACAAATGGAAATATCATTAGTGAATGAAACCAACCACAACAGGATACATCCAGTACAGGGAAATGCTTGCACCCATAAAGCATCGCCTGATGCGCACCGAATCTACTCCAAAGCACACGCATTCCTCAAAGGGATCCGATAACAATGAAGAGGCAGATATTAACATAGCACCCCGAAACAGTGTCGGTCAGTTTTATAGAAGCAGAGGCTCTGTGCGCTTGCAATGTTTGAGTGTGTGTGTGTGTAGTGAGGAGAGTAGCCCTGAACAGCTAGCAGTCTGATCCACAACTGTCATGTAGCATTAGGGCTAATGGGAGAGAAATGTCTGCAGCAATGCACATGCACACAAACACACACATGCACAGGCGCAGACTGTTCAAGCACTGGTACACAAATAAACACAGAGGCACACGGATACAAGATATTATAGAGAAAATATGTACAAAATTATAGGTATACTATGAAGATTCATGTACACAATTAGCCTAGCCGCATTTAACTGCTCACACACACACACACACACATGTTTGTACTGCGTTTAATAAGAGCAGCTCTGCTGGCCAGAGGCTTTCATACAATAGAGTTAAGAATAAAACAGGATGATAGCAGGGAATGTCAGGAGCAGGTCACGCTTGTCTTTTTCCATCAGTCGCGGCAGAAGGAGAGAGCACTTTATGTATTTATCAGCCCCATGCATGCAGCAAAAGCAAACAAACATCTTTGTATGTAATGAATAATTGGAAAGCTGGAGACTTAATACGCTGGTTCAGAGCACGGAGGTCACCGTGCCTGAAACTGTTAATGTCCGCCGGTGCTGTTGCAGACAGGCTATGGGTGGCAAGGGCATGAAGTCACAGCAGCGTCACATTACGCAGCGCTGTGCACCATGGCCTGAAACTGATCTAAACAGTCTCCTTTTTTTGTCGCTGAACTCCAATTGTCCCCTTTTTTTTTTTTTTTTTATACTTTCACTGACTCTAAATCCGACTCTATCACCCTCCTCTGACTTTTATGTCTCTCTCTCTCTGACAGAGGTAAAATAACAGCATTTTTTTAAATTTCTGGATTCTATAGACGTCTCTTTCTGTCTCGCTGTCTTGATCTGTTCTCTCCTAGCATTAATGAGGAGAGACAAGCCAATTTACACTTGTAGATATGTGCAGCAGGTAATGCTTGTCAAGTTCACCATCTTAGTTTAGAATTGTGGCATAGGAAACAGCAGAGGCTGATGTATGTCATTCATTTTGCTGGTATTTCCTTATGATTAATAAACAATTTAAACATATAGTGCCGTTAGTGTTCGGACACGTGAAATGTGTCTGATCTCATTGTTCTTCACACGTCAGATGCTCCCTTCCCTTTCCTCCTCTCTCTCTCTCCTTCACTCTGCCCCTTTCCATCTCTCCTCTGTTTTCATACCCATGACACAAACCGCCATGAGGCTGTCGATCTCCTTGCTGCATTGACCTTATGTGTCTGCATGCTTTCTATGCTTAATTCCCTCATTGGGCATCTTCCCGCAGCAGAGACTGTGAGGTCAAATCTCAGTGACACACCGCGACATGTGTGCCACATTAGGTCCTCGATGACAAGCTGTCCGGTGTTGGCCTGGTTCACCGTGCCATGGTAAAAACGTTTCCTCTTAGCAAACCAGTAGAGTGTTAATCAACTGGACTCTCCTCATTAGAGATGTGTTCAATGTGTTTGGAGGTGAGTAGAGAGATCCAGAGCTGGTAAGTATTTTTGTTTCCCAGCGAGGTTGTTTTGCTTTCAGTTAACAAAGGAGTCGTCCCTTCTCACACATATTGACGTATTTCACAGTGTAAAATCGTGTGTGAAAAACAGTCTTCAGAGGGCGTAGCTGTATTCATTTGCAGCTGAAGGTCGGCGTGATTCCTGCAGAAAGCGGGATTTGAACAGGCAAGCTTAAGATTTCAGCCAGAGGTTTCCCTCGCCACAGAGTCTTTGACTCTCGAGCTAATTAAAAAGCATTGAGGCAAGATAAAGGTAGTGGGCTTTTCCCAGCTGCGTCTTCTGTCTTTCCTACCAAAGAACCAAGGAAAGCCGAGGATTAAGGCTCAGCACTTCCCACCTTCTTGAGGCACCGTGTCTCGCTTTCACGCCAAGGCATGTGCGCCATTCTAATACTGTGCTGTCACTCTGGGTTATACAGTAGTCTCATTGTTATTCTGTTTCATGTGTATATGATCTTTAGGAGCTCGTAGACATTCATAGATGGGGTTAGGCACAGATGACATGATGGTGTAAGCAGGGGAGAGATGAGATGAAATTCAAGTATTATTTTCTCCATTTTCAATACATTATCTTTACCTTGTTTGGCAGTATTTTAGCTTGTTTAATTGTGATCACCTATTTGATTTGCAGTGTGATCACACTATTACAATAAGCTCTACGTGCTTTGATTTCCACCTGTAATTGAGCCACCAGGGTTCTTTGTGTCTCTGCCTGGACGTCAGTGACGTTTAGTCTGGCCTCCAGTTCTGGACGATGAAATATTTAGTTGCACAGATAATACCTTGAAAAAGCAGTCTCTCATTCTTTTTTGAAAAAGCAAAAAGAATACGTACTTTATTTATATTTACTGAGACAGTACATAATCATTCATACAATAATGTGCATATAATGGAGTTGATTTACCTTGATCAGCAGCCTGCAGCGCCTTCACTCTTGAATCTCCGTCTCCGAGCTTATCTTCTGGCCTTCGACTCTATTTGTTAAAAATGAGGGAATAAATACTGAATGACTTCAACCATGCAGTCTGAGATGAGCTGAGACGAGGAGGAGATTTACTTTGCTGGCCATTAATAATTGACTTGTTTGTTGTGGTACCTTTACTTTCCTCCTGCAGTTGTTCCACTCGTTTGCTTTGGCCCTCCAAACCACTGGCACTCAGCCTGGCCTCCAGTTCTGCTCAGGGAGGAGGAGAGAATGATGGTTAGAGTGAACAAATGAAACGATTGATTGAAAGCATTTTGAATTTTTAACTACTGTACATATGCAGGTTGCAGCATTGTGGAAGAAAGAGCAGGGAGTCAATTTTATTGGCTGTATTTCAAAAACTGAAATAACAACTTGCTTATTTCATTGAGAGCTCCTATTGGGATTATAAGCATTTCAAAAAAGGACCTCAGCTTATATTTCATGTTGAGGATAAAGCTACCTTACCTGTGTACTGCCGCATGACTTGCTGCACCTGCTTCCTTCCTAACGTGGTACAAAACAAGTAATGCACCTGTGAAGCCTTTCTTCAGTTTATCCAACTGTGTCCATAGCTCCTCCATCATGCTGTCAGCGACTGTCTGCACGTCTATACAGCACACAAAAGTACACACATTTTGTGAAGATGAAATAGTAAGTAACAATACCATATTTGCTTTTTGGTCTGATGCTGCATACAGCGCCGCTACCTCACATACCCGGTTCTTTCTGAAGTTGCACCAGTTGCTCTTTGGTGTGTCGCAGCTCATTTCTCCGTTCGTCCAGCACAGCCATCATCTCGCTGAGCTGAAGCTGAAGCTGTCTGCTTCAGCGGACTCATCCCGAGTGTATGTGATGGCAGTGAACCTCTGTCCCAACACATTTGCCTCAGAGAGGCAGCAGCCAAGCAGTACAAGTAAAGCACCCCTCATCCTTGAGGACTGTGGAGCTGTAACACCTGGTGGTGGTGTAGCTCTACAGGGGGGGGGGGGGGGGGGGGGGGTGAAAGG
Source organism: Cebidichthys violaceus (assembly GCF_023349555.1). NCBI lineage: Eukaryota > Metazoa > Chordata > Actinopteri > Perciformes > Stichaeidae > Cebidichthys > Cebidichthys violaceus. The sequence goes on from NW_027176594.1 coordinate 17,544,006, forward strand.
TTATGCAAGGCTTCTATGTTGTTTACATGTAGTTGACCATCTGAAGTTCATGAAACATGTCAAAGATAGAGGTGTTGTGATAAGAGACCGCGGGGAAATAATGACCTGACGGCCCTGTAAATGTATTATCTGTTGTTTTTAAAAAATATCTGAAGTATCTCCTTTTTGTACATTCCAAACTAGTTATGTTGAGAGCGTGGAATTTGTTTTCCCATTTTACGCGGTAAACATCGTTACATGATAGACATGCAGATATAGTATAAGGTTGTATAGACTTATTTTAAGTGAGTTATTTAATAAATCAGTTTCAGTATTAATATGTTTTTTTATGTTGGGGATATTTGTTTCTGGCTTTATGTTGAACTGTAAATACTTGAGGAAAAATAATGGAGGAAAAAGTGATGCATTGAAGAAGTGATCCCATCACACACAGCCTGTGACATTAAATGTGTGCTCTATACATTATTTCTGCTTCTATAGCTGTTACTGTCACAGTATAGTGACATTCAAAGACACATTAGTGCGCGCACGTTTGTGCACACGCTTGCCTTTGCGTACAAGGGTAAACACGTGGATGTCCAGCATGTCCAGCCGGCTCCCATCAACCCTCAGGACAGCAGCGTGACAGTGGAGTGCAGCGCTGGAGGGGTGATTGGCCGCCTGTGTGTGTGTGTGTGTGTGTGTGTGTGTGTGTGTGTGTGTGTGTGTGTGTGTGTGTGTGTGTGTGTGTGTGTGCGTGTGCGTTTGTGGTTGAGAGAGACAGAGGTCAAGTGTTAAGCAGCAAAGGTTATAAAGCGACACAGGACAGATCTGCTCTCACACACCTCTGTGCATTTGTGTGTATGCTTCATGTGTATGTGTGTGTGCATGTGAGTTTTGGTTTATTCGTGTTGTCCATATGTGGGTATATGTGTGTGTGTGTGTTACTAAGCCGGAGGAGTGTCCCATGGCAGCATGTGTTCAGCAGAGGTCAGACGTTACTCAGCACTGTACCCTACAACAGAACTGCCGTTACACACCTGAAGTTGTTTGTGTGTGCGGGTCACCATATTGTCTTTTGTGTGTGTGTGTGTGTGTGTGTGTGTGTGTGTGTGTGTGTGCGCGTGTGCGCAAACGCAATAGTGCGGTCTCTATATACGTACTGTATGTGAATCTGAATTGCACATTTGCACATGGCTGCACCAACTGCTGTTACATGGAGGCTTCAGAGAAATGCTTGGATGTGTAAGTGGACGTGAAGTGTAACTACAGTGAGTGTGTGTGTGTGTGTGTGTGTGTGTGTGTGTGTGTGTGTGTCTCCTGCATTGTGTGAATAGGGTGGAAGCGGGTGAAATCATTAACCCCAGCCAAAGTCAGAGAACCCCACGGGAAATCCTTTTGTTCCCAGACAAAATGTCACAGTCGAGAGAGGCTTAATTCCTAGGATATGCAGTGGAGATTCATGTGCTCTTTTCTTCACTTCCTGTGTGTTTAACGCTTGTTTGTTTCCCTCTGTGTCGTGGCATTTGGATGTCATACTACTCGTTTATTAGTAATGACATTAAAGAGGTTAGGGATCTTTGATATTGGAACTTTTCGCAGTGGTAGCTTTACTTTATGAGCAAGATTTGGATATGACAAATGCATCTCCTGAATATATCAATAATCATTCTTACAAGAGTCCTTGACCATTAAAAAATGAAACAAAACCATTTCAGTCAAGAAGTCAAAATCACCAGCTCAGACAAGAGAGAGAATGCTGTCAGTATTCAGAATATTTGGACATAAGGACCAGAACAAAACAGAATGTGTGTCGAGATAGCTCTTCCAAATATGCAAACACTTGTCTGTAAGAGTTACATTCACATTGCCTTCGCTGTTGTTTACTCCCGTCTTGAGCCTGTTTTTGTGTGAATAAAAGTGAGAACTCTGTTTTTTTAGCTTCAGCAGCAGCAACATCATCCTATGAGAACTGCTTTTGTAGCTCAGTGTTGATATTCAGTGACTCTTTTTGTTATCTTCTACCTGCCTACGCACCAAATGCTCGCTTCTTGTCGGACATTTCTAGCTTCTTATCTTCTTTGCTCAACCGTGGCAAAAGTGTTGTTGCAGGGGATTAAAAAATGTAAGTGATTCCGGGGTGATCCATCCTTTGTGCCTTGATACACCCTGACTTAATGTGTATTCTTTGCCTGGGTCAAACTGTATGAAGAGCTATGATCTGTGAGTTTTTGATTCCCGTATTATTTAGCTTTTTGTTATTGCCAAGTCGTATCCTGAAAATCTAAAAGATTTGTTCACAATAAAAAAAAAAAACATGCTGAGAAGAGGCCTATTGAGTATATTTCTGCAGCTTTTTAAATTGGCCCGTCATGAATTTATTAAAGACATTACAGTTTTTACTCTTTGTATTTAACTTTAAGTGGGAGAGCTGTTCATGTTCACATACAGTATGTGATTTGAATGTCAAGATGAAGTTTATAATCTGTGGGAGATTTGATGTGTGTTGGAATCTATAAATCAGAAGGAGCGAATGCATTGTGAACAGTGTACGGTGCCACATCTTTGCCATCTAATGATATCTTTGCCATCTAATGATATCTTTGCTATCTAATGATATCTTTGCCATCAAATGATATCTTTGCTATCTAATGATATCTTTGCCATCTAATGATATCTTTGCCATCTAATGATATGCACGTTCAGTTCTGACGGAGGTAACAGAATATAGCATAAGTGAAGAAACTTGTCGTGGATGAATAATGTACGGACAAATTTATAAGATATGTGACAAGCTGCATATTTAATCTACAGATCCAAAGGGATTGGGCGTATGTTGTGATTTAGACCAGTGGGTTGGAAAATGTCTGCATTTTGGAGTCAGCTAGCCGGATACTGTAGTGTGCCAATATGAACGTGGTAACCCACTTTGCCTCTTCTTTCCGTAAAATAGGATTAGAAATGGATCACAGTCAGCATAAGTGAACCTGGATGTCACATTGAGATGCAAATACCTATGTTTGTGTCCTGAGCTGAAAGGAGAAAATATTGGGTTCCACTTCTGTACATTTTAAATATGCATTGCATCATCTAACTGACAGGCAGCACATTTGTTCTAGTCTCTCACTTGTAAACAGATTAGTAGATACTGTACTGCAATGTTGTCTGATGAATTTAAAACGTAAGTTGTTTGAGTTCGGCTGAACTTCTGATCCTTTGCTCTGCCCTCCTCCACAGATCATTGCATATCAGCCCTATGGACGCTCTGTAGACTGGTGGGCATATGGAGTTCTGCTCTACGAAATGCTGGCAGGACAGGTGAGTGGTGCACACAAGTACACATTGTACTACTTATGCAATTGCCTGCTGCAGATTATGCCGACAGCTTCACACAGCCACGAGTTTGATCACAGACTGCTCACACCCACATTATTCCCACATTCGACTTCCCTAGCAGCAAGGCTCTACGCAGGCCTAAATGTACTCAGGTGGTGCTTCCTAAAGACCTTCCCACCAGCACTAATACAAAACATTGACATATATACACACAACCCCCCCAATCTCCCCTTCCAATCACAGGGCACAAATCCTATTTGGTGTTACCTTTCGCCGTCTTTTAGCTTACAGGTCTGGCTGAACAGACGTAAGATTCGCTCATACTGGCTGGGCTGTGTGACTGTGATTGTGATTGTGATTGTAATTCCCAGACCTCTGTAGCCCGCCCTCACCTATGCTTGACATAGGGGCTCCAGGCCTCCAGCATGCGGCTCTGCAACCAGAGTAGCTGCCACTCTTTTTATTGATTTTAGTGCACAAATTGAATGCAGTAAATTTGTCATGTTTCTGCATTGAACAAATCCCTTTGATTTGTTGTTAAATACTTTTTTTCAGTTTATTTGTTTAATCGGGTGTGTAAGATGGGTGTGTTTTTCATTGCCAAATGAACTTAGCAAGCATCAGCAGTTAAACAATCAAGTTCTTACCTATTCGGATGTTCCTTTCCTCCGTCCCTTCCTGCCTTGTGTGAAATCAGGTAAAGAGGGCATGACGCAGACAGGCTATCTCTACACGAAGGGGCCAGTGGAGTGGAAATGACGAATAATTCATTTTATGGACTGTCAAAACACCCACATTATGGTTACTGATGATAACCACCCTGTGAGCAGGGGGAAAAGCTGGGTCATCCACTTCATTTGCCCTGCAAGGTCTTCCTGTGAAACTTGTCCTCACAAACTCTACACTCTTTCTTGTTTTCTCTTCTTCATGTCTACGTGGTTTAGTGTTCTCTCTCTGGCTTTCTTTTTTCTCCTGTATTCTTCATCTTTGGCACCCATTTAGTCAAACGTGTGTCCTGTGTTTCTGCCCTCTTCATCTTTATTCATTAGAGAAAACAGTTTTTCACTTAATTTGCTCAATTTACCTGTCATGTAGAGAGGGTACAAATGACAAAAACAAAACAATGCACCACTGCTGGATCCCCGTGTTCTACACATTACATTTAGCAGTAAAAATAAATCGTCGAGAGAACAGCAACAATTTATCCATCCACTGTGGGATGATGGGTGAAAACGCCAACAACACTCTTAGTGTTATCTCCTTTCACCCCCAGCCTCCATTTGACGGCGAGGATGAAGATGAGTTGTTCCAGTCCATCATGGAGCACAACGTGTCCTACCCCAAGTCCCTGTCCAAAGAAGCTGTCTCCATCTGCAAAGGGGTGAGTGGATGTTCAGTGAATAATCAGTGAATTCATGCTTTGCCTTTATCAACCAGTTTTTGTGTTCAAGCAATATCCATAAACAAGGTGATAGGTGAGATTCATGAACAGTTAACATCGTACCTGCTGTCAGTGGGGACGTTTATTTCAAATTAGTTTTACATATTTCACAAAATGCATTTAAACTGATATCCAACCTCCCCGTTCAGTCTATTGTCCTGTTTAGCTGGGACTCTTTCCGCCTGAAGCTTTTCCCACCTGGGTTAAAAATCCTTTAAATCAGCATTTTACGCTCTGTGTCTTTCACGATCTTCACTGAAGCCAAAAATAATTCTTTGTGTAAGAGGGCTACATGCCCTTCCTGCTAGTTCAAAACTGACAGACTGCATAACGCACTGCTGGAAGGCTTTTCTTAGCCTTCTGGAGGCAGACTTTCTAACATATGGGAAGTCTAGCTCTATTTCCTGTAAGAATGACGTGTAGGCTTTTTCAAATATTGCCTGGAAACTCATCTACAAGTTCCCTCCCCATTTCCCACTCAGTTCTCGTGTCTGGGACGTTTACATTATTAAAGCAGTGAAGGGGAACCTATCAGGTCATCCAACATACTTCTATAAAGGAGCTCAATGAGCTTGGTGTTTTAAAAGTGTTATTGCAAATATTTTGTAGCCATTTTAATAACGTGTGTTGTTCTACAACACTACATTCCAGCAGCACAGTAAAAATGTTTGACTGTCGAAATTTACACTCTGTACAAGAATCATCTCCAAAGGTGCCCTGGGCCGTGAAAAATTGATTCACATCAAAGAGTCATTTGTTACAGCAATTGACCACTAGAACGCATCACAATAAATGGTATTAAACCTTCAGTATATTATACAGTAGTTATAATAAGTTCAGATCAGTTTCTGGACTAAAGATCCCACTGTTTTATTCAAACATAGGGTTCTACCAGAATTGATTTAATTGCTAAGAGTGATATTTCACACTTTTGGATGGCGAATGTTTTACACCGATCAATCTTCCTGAACTCGTCTCTCCATATCTGTTGTCTGTTTTACTCCCAGTTTGTGCACTCATCTCAAAATGATGTAGACCTCACAGAATATGCCCTCCCAAAACCCATCGACTGTCAGTCTGACGATGATTTAGCCTCTGCGGGTAACGGACAATATTTCGGGGGTTCCGGTGTAGCCAGCGGATATCCGATCCAAGATTTTTTTTTCTGTGCACTGCTCTTTGTTTACAGTTGGATTAACCCTAACCCTAACTCGAGACGCGAGACTGGAGTTGTGGTTGAGAGAGTAGTCAGTTTACACTCAGTTGACAGTTTAAAACCATTACAAAATAAAAAGCTAAATCATCGTCAGACGATAGCCAATGGGTTCCCAGATTGCATTTCATCTGATGCGTTCCGCCTCTGTGCGTTCCACACAGACTGTTAACCTGCTTTCATTCAAAGCCTGCTCAAACGTAATTGCGCAATAATACTCGGACTACAAACAGAAACCAGAACACTTCCGGTACCATTGGCCCATTGCTTATCAGACTGTTCATAGAGATTACAGTATACATAATTGTCTGATCTTAATGGCCAAATTTAAAACACAGTGTATAGTTTTGCATTTATTATTGCCAGCACTGGCCTTGTTTGTGACATTTTTCCTCACATCAAAGTGATCTCCTGTATTAATGAAAGGCTGTTTCTGCTAGCATGGGACCAGTACAGTGGTTCAGTGCAAGTCAAGCCGGCAAATAGTAATTTTATGGCAACAGCTTAATGTTTCTGAAGCAAATGAAAGAGGAAGGAACATAGGAAAAGCTTAAAAAAGGAAAAAAAAAACTTCCTGTGTTTCGATTTTTTTTAGGATTCATTGAAACCCCATTTCAAAGCCTCAGAATAAAAAGGAAAAACTGCACTTTAACTTCTGCTTGTGTGACCTCATTGGCACTTTGTATGTACTCCTGAGAAGGCAGGAAGAAACACTAGTATGTCAACACATGGTTATTCTATAGGGGGTATATATAAAATATGAATGAACTTTAACAGCTGTCACAATCACACAATATGACGTTCCCCTGAGACCCATTTGATCAATAAAACAAGGAGAATGACTTTTGACACATTCTTCATGTGGTTCATGTTAGTAGCAGCAGAGACTCTGGTTCACTTCCTGGTAGCAGTGCTTGAAGTCCTTGAAGAGACAGTAAGACTGTCGGTAACAGAAGCAACGAAATGAAGATAACAAAGCACGTGTAAATAAACCTCGCTTTCCTTTAAATGCCCAGAAACACTCACAAGGTTTACACAACGTCACACATTAGTGTATGTGTGTGCATGCCAGGAATTTAATAGTGAAAGTGGCAGTTTTTATTTCTGTCCAGAGGCAGTGCAAATTCAATGAGCAGTGCAATAACATGCTTTGTCTCCTTCCTCAACTCCACTTGTTTCTCTTTGTCACCCTCGTTCCTTCTCCCATCCTTTTCTTCCTCCTTCATTTTCTTAGCTGTGTGTGTGTGTGTGTGTGTGTGTGTGTGTGTGTGTGTGTGAGAGAGTGTGTGTGTGCGTGTGCACTGGTCTTGGCCCAAGTCCCTGTCTCAACCCTTGTTTGGCATGACTGCAGCACTTCCTCTTAATGGATACATAGGGCTTGCCAGCAGCCTGACACACTAAAGAGGGAGAAAGGGAGAGATGGGAGGGAAGAAGAAAAAACCCCAAGAGGAATAAGAAAGACGGGAGATAAAGAGAGGAAGGAAGAATAACTTAGACAGAAGACTGATGCCAATACAGCCATATAATTCTAGACGAGCATGACAAGAGTAATGAAAAGGACACCATCTGTTGTATGCAAACATAAGTATGCTGGTGGAGTTCTTTTGTGCAAATGTCCATACATATAGCTCTATTTTTAGCCAGCCTGTATATACTGTACAGTTCACTGCATTTGAAATCGCAGATGTAGAATGTACACATTCACACTTAGATGAATGTACACATTCATCTAAGTAATGGGTTGCTACCTAAAGGTCGCTCATTCGAATGCTGTTGCAGTTCATTATAGTTACTGGAGGAGAATTAGAGTGAGACGGGACGCACATAAAAATCGGGTTTTGAGTGTAAATTGTGACGTAGAGGTAAATATCAGTGAAGATTTCACCCTTGATTTGAAACATTTCACCCTTGACTAATTTAATTGAATGCGTTTCTGGAGCTCTGTGGCAAAAGCATCTAACAAGTAAGAAAGTTTCCTGTTGTATTGTCAACAAAGAATTAGTTTTGCACCACTGTGGTTTGTCTTTGATCAGATGTGTTGCCCCAGTAGATTAACTAATTGGGTTCTAAAGGACGATGGCGTGTGCGTTTAGAAAGCCTTGATGTACTGAATCACTCAGTTTTACCTGACCAGACTCCCAGCTGACTTAGAGACCCCATCTGCTTTCTCTTTTACTTCACTCTCATTCTCTCGATGTTCTCAGCAGAAACAGCAGGGTAACTTCCAAGTTCTGTACACACTTTGTGAACACATGAAGCTAAGCCTTTCGCTGACAGTTTAGGTGATGAGTGCCAACAGTTTGCTCTTCTGCAGACAGAATGATCAAATGCTCTGCATGAAATGTCAACACCACGTTTAACTTTTTTTCAGGAGACCATTATCCATCACACTTATGCAAAGTGTTTCAAGTTTAAAAACAAGCGTTTGACGGACATGGCGGCGGGCCAGCGGTCCGTCAGTATTCAAGGACATGTCGGTGTGTGAGGTTTGTCAGCCTCGTGTTTGCAGCAGGATGCTTTCTCACAGCCGTTGACAGTCGTGTGAACGGACAGAAAAGCTGCAAAATGACTTTTTCTTCCTCGTCAACAGCTGTCTGATGTACTCTGCCAGCTGGATGCACTCTGCTAGTTCAGATGTGGCCCAGCCCGCGGCCTGTAGTCCAAAGGGCTTGCTGCAGGAAAGCTGGCCTGCAAAAATCCTGCAAGTAGATATTTAACACTGAAACACTTTTTTAGCCATTTAGCCATTTTAGCTTGTCATTTAATGTTTTCGCTTCTCTTAAATTATATTTCCTTCAAAACGTTAAACAATAGAAAACCTAGCAGTGCAGTGATGTATTTTTTTCCACTTAATTTGTCTGTAACTGTACACGTTTGCACATTCTGCATACTAACAGTACTTCTTGCAAGCTGACATCTAAAGTAATTCTGGGCTGTTTACCCAAAGGTTATAATTATAGAGTGGAATTTATTTAGATTTAGATAGTGGAATAGATGGGATGAATACAAAAAAAGAACACCATATTGTATAATGTAATACAATGTATTGCCTGAATACATAGATGGCTCTTCTGTTGTATCAATACAGCAGAACTGTGCACTTTAGAGAGAGAGCATAATAGCAGAGCTATGGAATGATTGACAGCAAACATTTTATATGAGGTTATTTCCCACATTTTTTCTGTGCAGTTTACAAAGTTACTAAAGAGGAAGGAGATTTTGAGCTCCTCAGCTGCTTTTGAGAAAAGCTATGCCCAAAGTTGCTTAAAAAACAAAAACAATGCAGCCATGTTAGCGCTGCGGCTGTACAGTGTCGTCTGGTGTGCATTTATTTACCGTACGTACGAATGAGATTGGTATCAATCTTCTAAACTAGAAGGCAAGACAATTCATTCTCGTATCTCTCAAAATCTCAAACCATTATCTTAAAATGGAAAAAGATGTCATCTAAAAGCTAATATTATGTATAAATTATTGCTTGTGTGTCTGTGTATGCATGCTTGCATGTATGTGCTCATACAATTTAAAAAAAACATCCGCTACACACAATACCAGAGAGCGGAAGCCAGCCTTATTTAAACACTTAAACTAGCTTGGTCAAACAAACCCATTTCCATTTCGGAGTCCAGTGCATAAACAAGTCATTCTGTCCCTGGAGTGTCAATACTGAAACCCTCCATTCTCTCTCTGTCCATCTCCAAAGGCTTCCTTCCCTTACTTTGCAATTCAATCAGGACAAATCACTGCACTGATGCATGAGTGTTAATGCGAGAATATTTATGTAAATAGTAGAACTGGTGAATTTCCACACATACACTCAGGAAAAACAAGCAGCCAGTCAGCGATTATGTTCCATTATGAGTAAGAATTGCTTTAATGCGTTTAAAATAGGCCTGTTTGTGTCCTCCTCCAGACCAACTTGTGTTCTGTTTATGCAAGAAAATGTAAGATCTCCAACTTTAAGCTTGACAAACAAGCATTTCAATCACTTGGACACATTGTTTGGATAATTACATTTAAGTTATACCAGTAAGCTCCTACATAATTTAGTAAGTACAGATTTTGTTGTCTGTAATGTTTCCTTTTTTTCTTTAAAGTGCACACTGTATTCTCATGTTGCCTGTGGTGCAATGGGAAGTGGCAGCAGTTCTCTGAAGGCAGAACAAGCAGCGGGATCGGGACACACAATATGATTATATCACTCTTTTTCAGACCCATCTGTTAAGCTGTCACTTACTGACCTAGAACAAAGGTGGAATCACATACAAAACACATCAGTGAAAGAACACAGAAGTGGGAGAAAACAAAGTGAGGCTTTTCCTGACGCACTAACACTGACCATTTTGGAGATATAAATCCAAATGCTGATCTTGATTGTTTTTCTGCTAATATCTGAAAACTGTATTCTTGACTCTGACTACGACTGAAGGTGACAATTACATATGAAAATTGAAGAAAGAAAAAAAAAAAAAGCTGTTTTTACTTTTTCTTTGAAGTTGTGGAAACCAATGAAAAGCAATGTGAATCATGCAGTCCACCGCGTCAGATGAATCACCACCGAATGTCAATTTAACCTTTCTTTGTTCTAACTTCCTCTCCATTTTCCTTCCTTGCTTTGAGCAGCTGATGACCAAACACCCATCCAAGCGTCTGGGCTGCGGCCCTGAGGGTGAGAGGGACATCAGAGAACACGCCTTCTTCAGACGCATCGACTGGGAACGCCTCCAGAACAGAGAGATACAGCCGCCCTTCAAGCCCAAAGTGGTAAGTACAATGCGGGAACACGTTTACAGTAGGCAATGAACTTCGGGTTTCATTTACTCTTCATAGTCTTAATTAAGTGTGATACAGCTTGGTATGGTTACTGTAACCACGGTCGAGATGATTGGTAGCCTCTCTCAAGTGATTTAAAACCTTCATTAAAATAAGACCACTCTCACCATTTCACTTGTCTGTGAATGTTGATGCTTTGAGCTCTATTTTCATATATATGCATGGTGGAAAGTGCAGCACAATGCCAGTTCGAAGAAATATATAGATGAGGAATGAATCGCTTAAAAAAAACGGCCCTAGTGTGTAAAGCCCATTAGCAAATAAATCAGGACGTACATGAAGCATGTGACGGAGAAGTCCACTGAACCTTCACTGGAGAGTCGAAACATAGCCTTTGAAATCTGTGTGGGCCGAAGAAGAGACTGGAAACGTCCTCAAATTGATACACAGAACAAACAGAAAAAACATATTTCCACCACGTTTTATTCATTGTTTTTCTTCCTTCTCTTCTTCTGCAACAACTAAATAGAACTGGACTGGAGAATTAGCACCACCAAGGGTTAAGCCTGACGCCACCAGCTCCTAATGTTCACGTAACATTAGTGTTTAAAAACACACAAGAATTCACATGTTTGAGCAGATTTTCTGGGAATTCATTTAACACGTATTATACGTTTGGATGTACTGACTACTTTCAATACAGCAACGTCTGCTGCCACTAAAATAAGTGACTGCACCATGCACCAAATTAGCACCCTTTGTCATTCCTTTGCCTCATTGTCATTGGTCCTGGTCCATTTGTCCTCTCTTTGGCTTTACTGAGGTTGTGTTTTTCTTCGGCTTTTCACTCATCATCAAAAGAGTTTTTTTGGAGACTCTGAAAACGTTGCTTGTACTAGAAGAACAGCACAATCGTCTTGCTTTGTGCCATTAAACAAACATCATCACTTTGTGCCATAAAGCAATCAATAATCTTCACTCAAATTCAACACAATGGCATATGCTTTTCTTGACAAGGGTCTTGTATGTCTACAGAAATTCAATTTGCATTTAATTTCATGTCGATGAAGCAATGACTAAAAGATGTGAAATTGAGTTGAATGCATCAACACAATACAGATAAATATGACAAGTAATCAAGTAAACAAATACCATTTTCTGAACAGCATGCCTCTAAACAAACAAGTACAGATGTGACATTCACTACAAGACATCGTATGCCCCTCTGAACCCCTTGGGGATTATGTGTTCTTGACTGTCAGGAAAGGTTATCAGTCAAAACGTCTCAAGTTACTGTCCTTGAGTCCAGTTCGTGTTTTTTTTTTAATACCTCTTAGTGATTGAGAGTATTCTATTTAATTATCTTTTAAGTTTGACGACACTAAGTATTGACTACAGTATGAATGTGTATTCACACATGATGAATATAGTTCATAATAAAGTTTAAACATCTTGCACATCGAGTGCATTATTAGGTTTTCTTTGTGCATTGTGTCTAAACAGAATTAAACAGATGGTGCATAAAACACCAATCCACACTGTCATTTGCAAGTTATAAAATGTGTTAAACAGCAACTTTTTGGAGTATCAATCATTTTCTTATAATTACATTTATACCAAAATAATCCTGTCCTTGTTTGTAATGGATGGACTTGGTTGGACTTAAGGGCCTTAAAAAAGCTTGTGTCTGAATCACACACACACACACACACACACACACACACACACACACACACACACAACACACACATTATCTACCCATGCCACATTTTATGGTGGGTCTGATCCCTTTCCTCAAGGGTTTCATCCAATTTCCTTTAGTGTACTTAAAACTCACTTTATCACTCCAGGAAATCCTTCATCTTAATATTCTTAAACTTGCCATAAAATGGTCCTGTGTCCAGAATATTTAAGCATAGCATGGAATATTTAGAAATTTGAAGTTTTTATGTACACATTTAATTGCAGTGAAAGCAAATTAACAGAAAACTGCAGGTCGTCCCCTCCCTCCCTCCCTGCACTGCCCACTGCTGTAATGTTTGATTGAATAAATACAACTTACTACTGGCTAACCCCCTGTCCAGACACTAATGGGCTGTAAACCGTTGTAAACCACACTTCATTCAAACTCAAAAACTAATGGCAATGAATGCAAGTAGTCGTCTCGAAGTTCTCGTAAAAGAGACGTCATACAATCTTGCCAAAGACAAAATAAAGCTCACCAAGCTGTCTGCCGATGTAGCTGTGGCTCAGTTGCGGCAATGTACTCAGCAGTGCAAGTATTGGTTGTAACTGTTAGTTGTTAGACTTATGGCTCCTACCAGCCGGGGGCCGGATGAGAGTAGCAGGTGGGGCGTTCATAGGCATGGTAGTATAAAATAGCCAATATATGGTGTTTTGAGAAAGTGTGATTCACCGCAACCACGAGAGCTCTTTGGTCATGCAGCCGTAACTGGCCACTCAAAATATAAAGTTGTTTGCTGCAGCAGAATGCGAGATTAGCCGTGGACGGACAGAGTGGTGCACGCCCCCTCACGGACACCTGGACACGACCAATCTCATGATCTTCCTGACGATAACAGTAGCTAAAGAATTTTGACTTCATCTTCGATGTTGACTCTACATGGGATATGCAGTCGGCACCATTTTTTTTGTGTCCAGTTGGAGTTGACAATTTACATACGTAGTTAAGAGAGCGTATTTCATACCACAATGTTGTATACAGTACTAGGCATGGACCTTTTGAACCCACTGAACTAGAGCATACTCTCTGGTCTATTCAAAAATGCATCTGCATTCATAATTCTAGGAAGATCTACCTAAAATGTAATAACGGGTGAAACAAAGGAGCAAAGATGGTTCGTCTCATGGCTGTTGTTTGTAATTCTGTAGCTGTGGAAGTGCAGTTTGAATCAGTCACCATGCCTAGTTATCTGCATCAAGGTAAGTGGGGACACATCTCTTTTGTAATTTAGGTGATTCCTTTAATAAATGAATTCACTCAGCCTCAGCAAAGTATTCACTGAGTTGGACAGAAAAAAGACAACTGCTAGCGGTGTTTAATTGTGGACACTGGGGGATATTAGGACGTGGTCTTGTATATTCTTTCATGGAAACGTTTCTTGGCTTTTGGTGGTTCATCAACATTTGATTCACTGTAATTACATACACAAACATTTAGCTAGGCTTTATCGTTGCCTTTGATGTCTGACAATCATCCACTTGTTCCTTTTCTATGCTGTAATGGATCATGCTGTGCTGGGTGATGGGGTCAAGAGGCAGTAAACACCAAGAACTGTTCGCTGTTCAGTAGTTTATCTGGGGCGTCTGTGAGGCTACAGCAGAATATAATTATAGCATAAGTATCACACATCTCCCAGCACATATGTCATAGACGAGTTGTTGGCACTCATCATATGAAGGCGACTGTATTATACAGAATTTTATTCATATCGTGTCGAGAGAGCTGATGTAATCTGACTGCAGTCCTTTGTAACATTCTCTTTAAAATCCGCTGACAGTTCCGGGGATGTGTATGTAAAGAATGTAAGACACAAGGAGGAGGTTATACCATTAGTGTAGTCCACTGCTGACTCCGAGTCAGACTTTGAAGTGATTCCACACTGACAGCAAAACCAGAGTCAGCACTGCATTATGTGCGTTTGTGGAAACAATATAAATAAATTGGGGGCTTTGCTAAATAAATAGAAATGTTACATTAAACATAAACTGAAGTCAGACTGATGTGGAGTATAATACTGCCTTGACATGACACTCTTTTGTTAAGTCAAAACACAGCTGCAGCCGTAGGCTCCTTATGGCATGTGTTATATGGGCCATACGTAATTTCAAAGCCTCTCATCTGAATTCATAATTAATGTAACACACATGTATTATGAAAGCATATCTCATATAGCTCACATTTTGCTGCACAGTAAGGAGTAGTTTTGAAATCCCTTGATATTACACATGATCATGTAGAGCACACACACACACACACGCACACACACACTTTCTCTGTGACTTTTATCAATCACTTTCCTATATATATATATACGTATATATATATACGTATATATATACGTATATATATATATGTATGTATGTATGTATATATGTATGTATGTATATATATACATATATATATATACGTATATATATATATATATATATATATATATATACGTATATATATATATATATATATATATATATAGTATGCACACACACACATGCACAGAATCATGCAAAGGTAATGTAGACTGTGTTTCTTAAAAAACAGAAACGGGTGGCAACAGAGATGAAGTAGGTCACCAAGTGTCTTATGTGTGTGTGTGTGTGTGTGTGTGCGTGTGCGCCTGTGCGCGTGTGTGTCCTTTACACATTCAGTTTAAATATTGTAGTTCTCTTCTGTTTCAACCCTCAAGGGCTCCAGTTCCTCTAATAAGGTGAATCCTGACCTCTTTGTCCATGTAGTCTCCCGCTGAGTGGACGTGCTGGGTGTCCTGGAAATGCTGAGTGTGCTTTGTGTGTATACGTGTGGGTAAAAGTGTGTGTGTGTGGGACGGTGAAAGAAAGTGAAGGTTAACAGAGATTGAGAAAAGCAGAGGAGGAAGATTTCCTTGCATGCACGCCTCGTCACTGTGTCTATTTTATGCATATGTGTGTGTGTGGTGGTGGGGGGGGGGTTGGCGGGAGAGGAGTAATCAATATCGGAGGGAGAAAGGAAGGCTTCTGTGCTCGTCTATGTGTCCACGCTGAAGTTGCAGGGAGGTGGATGCATGCAGACGTGCATGTCCTTTTGCGAAGCGCATGCTTGCATGCGTCTGGTTTTCGATGCAGCGAACAGTGAAAGAAGAGTGAGGTGGAGAGAGAGTAAGAAAAACATCGTTGAACGCTCTCTATTACCACCATGACCGGCTCCATCATGTCCATCTCACTATGCCATGTAATACAGAGTCCATTACCACCAAACGGCTGTCTTTATACACCTCCCTCTCACCCCTCACCAGGTCTAACCCAGCTACTCTAATCCACTCCTCCTCTTTTCCTTTCTCCCATCCCCGCTCAATCTCACTTCATCCGCCTGTGACAGCTGTGGAATTGCAATCAATACACTGACTGCACCCAGCTGAGACATTCAAACCAACTGTATTTATAGGACCAGGGCTTTAGACAGCGTGTGTGGTATTAATGAGTGTCAGTGCAGGCCCAGTTATTGTTGATCTTTATTCATAGTTGTCACTCTGCAGCCGTCTATACTGCAGGTAACAAAAACAAGCACATAATGAAGCACGGTACGAAATCAGGCTAATTACTGGAGGACGACGCACTCGATGGCCGAACGTCTTCATGGCTGAAGGCAGCAGAGAACGATGGAGAATGTAGCTCCAATAGAAAGCTGCTGATTGATAGAGATGGGAGCAGTCGATGAAGATAAGGAGCTGGGGCAAGAAAGAGTGGAAAGACTTAGTCACTGCACAGAAGTCTTGAAACAGTGTCCAATCAACGGCTGCGTGCTCCTGATGGGTGCATGGACACACACGCACTCACACACATACAGAAAATGATGGCAATATGGATGAGTTGTGACTCACTGTAGCTGTAAGAAAATGCAAAGAAAAGCCTTTCCTCCTTTAGTTTACGGAACATAAAAGGGAGCACCTCCAGTTTGTTTCTTAATTGCTTTGAGGTTTGTTTACATTGTCTCCTTAGATATGAATTAACCATATTTTTCATTTTTGTGAATCCTGCGGGAGTTTATCATTTTATAACTGGGTTAAAACAAATCGTACGTAAAAGTGTTCATGCACGGTTCCAGTTTAATCTACAGCTTTCTGCACCAAATGATCCCCAGATGTCAATTACTGCACGTCATGAAATAAGGCAGTAACATTTTTGGGAATAAACTGAAGTTGTTACTCAATTACTGCATTTGTTACTTGCATTTAGATTAAGAATATTTGTTTCTGTTAAATGATCTTTAAATATTTGTTCAGTTCAAATAACTGAAGCCCATCTATAAGCAGTTCACTTCTAACAACAAGCTAACAATTCACCAAAGCAAAGCAAGATTTTCGGGAGATTATAAGGAGAACAGATAGCTTCTGATGCCAGTGACTTCAGGGAGAGGGAGAGAGAGAGAGAGAGAGAGAGAGAGAGAGAGAGAGAGAGAGAGAGACATTGCACAACTCTTATTGGAGGCAGGCACTCATTTACCATCCTTAGTAGCTGAGTGTTCTTTTTATATGCTTGAGTGCAGAGACGTGCACGTCTACATGTGTACAGAGAGAGAGAGAGAGAGAGAGAGAGAGATTAAAGATGAGAGAAAGTGGGTCAAAAACACCTGTAGGACCCTATGTCACCGTGTACGGGAGGATGTATCATAATGGCATAATAGCTTTGGTCTCACCCCATAAGGGTTGGCTGAATCACACAATAAGAAATAGGAGATGTGACACCAGCTCTGAGCTTCTCTAAAAGGGCATGCTTCTGGAAATCACAGAGGCAGTGGTGCAGATTTTCATGACCGTGGTTCCTAATCTAATTTTCTCCTTTTGTTCTTGTTGAGCTAATCTTTTTTGAGCTTCATTTATCTTATGAGAGCAGCTCTTATGAAATAGTTTCACTCTATTCAAGGTCCTGTATTTGTGACGTGAAGCTCTTTCACTAACAAATATTCTTAACTTGAAAACACAACACGCTAAACCTCGCGGCCTCTCTGTTAAAAGAAAGAAAAGGACCAGAATGAATAAATATCAATAAATGAAGCTTGTTTGTCAAATGTTAACAAAGACTCAGCACTGTCAGATTAATAACAGAAGCTCCGCCCTGCATATGCTTTGCTTTAAAACACTGGTAGGAATATTGCTGGAGAGCAGAGACCCGTTGTCTCAAGGAGTATCTTGTTTGTGATGCAAAAAGGCACATCCTGGTGCTGGCAATCGTCTGTGGAGGTCTGAGTGAAAAATGTGTTGCTTCACTTGAGCGACGAGTGGTCACTGATGGATAGAAGAAGACAAGGATACGGAAAGACGCAGCAGCTGAAGGATGCTGGCGATTACCCATCAGGTATCTGCTGTGTGGGAAACAGAGAGAAAACAATGCACATCTTGAAGTGTGTGTCCTGCCTTCTATTCACTCAGACAGGGTGGTAGTGGTTTGGAGTGGACGTCACCTGTCAGGGACAATAGTCATGGGAGGACATTTTATTTAAAAAAAAAAAAAAATCACTCACGTACTCTTTAGAAATGTCTGTGTTGCCATGTTTTTATGGTCTGTTGTGTCCACTTCCATTAAATCACCTGACATGTGTTGTTTGGCCTCACCAATGAAATATAAAAGAAATATAGAAATAGAAATGTCTGTTCCTTTTTATATAACAATGCGTTTGCCTGACAAACACAGACAGACATTCCTACACACAAAGACTGACACACACACACACACACACACACACACACACACACACACAGATGCTTATATAAAACTCAAACATACACACACTTACATGTCTTGTCTGTAAATGTAGGGCAGCAGTGGACAAGGCCAATTAGTCACAAGTTAGTCAAGAGTTTCAAAGCCAGGTCACAGTTATTCATGAAGTCATATAGCAACAATAACAACAGATTGGAAAATACAGGAGAAGTGATGTCTTATGGCATCTATAAAGAATGTCCTTTTCATACTCACCAATCATCTTAAGCTGTGGATCCGTGGAATTTTACCGCGTTAGTGGCGGTTTCTGGTGCCACAGCTGTGTGGATAAATCCCATTGGGGATACTGGTCCTGTACTCGATCCAAACCTGTGAGAGTCAGTCAGTCAGTTGCTGTACACTCTAAGAGAGTGGTCAAGGGCAGTCACTGGCACTTATCATCCATAAAAGGGACAGATGTTTAGATGTTGATTTCTGTCTGCCGCGTTGTTGTGGAGAAGCAAACATGATGGGTGAAGCAGAAGTCAGTAGATGCCTGGAGGGTTTTACATGTAGCAGGATATCTATCTGTCACAGTTGAAACAGGACACTTATTAACCTTCAAGTCCTCATGTATATTTCTAGAGTGGCCATTATGCAACTATCACTGGGTAAAAACTGAACTAAAAGCTGCTTTTTCAGTATCTTACTTTTCAATGCTTCATACTGTATATTCATAGTACCAGAAACGCTGACGTAATGTTTGGGGAAATATTGCCTTTGCACTTGTCACAACAGCCCTTTGAGTTAAATGCACCAGTGTTTATTTCCGTGTCAACAGTGCCGAAGGTGCCATAGTTGCCATCTTCCGTTCTTTCTTTTCAAGCCCAGTGACATTTGGCTTCACGGAGTCGATTATTCTTACAGCCAGCTGTATTCATTCCCAAGGGAATGTGGAAGCTTATTAGGTGGTGCACTGGGTCTTAGTCTTAAGTATTTGTGTGTGTGTGTGTGTGTGTGTGTGTGTGTGTGTGTGTGTGTGTGTGTGTGTGTGTGTGTGTGTGTGTGTGTGTGTGTGTGTGTGTGTGTGTGTGCGCACGCGCATCAATGCATGCATCCATCTATTTAAGCCCGGTGTGTAGGAGGACTAACTGATGAGGATAGATTAGGATGTTATGTACAGCCTGTCTCTTTCTTGCTCGCTCCCTCTTTCTCTTGTACACTTGTCTCATTTCTTCTCCAGTAACGACAGGAGAATATGTTAGAAGAGACCAAGTGATCTATTTTATCTGCGGTTCCTTAATGACAATGACAATGATAACAACAGAGAAACTAGGCCTCTCTAATGCTCTTTGTAGGTCAGCCAGCCAGTTGTAGCCCTTTAGTTGGAGAGTCTGGATTTAACACAACACATCTAGATGACATGAAACGAGGCATTTTTATGTAAAGTGTAAAGTGATGGACAGAAGTATTCATGCTTAAAGCCTTTGATTCACAAGAAAGAGTGTGAAGACCAGGTGTTTTTTTTATAAATATGTTGCCATACAGTAAGATTAGAGTACAGTTTCTTTAAAGGTGTGTAACGTCTGGTGGCATCTAGTGGTGAGGTGAAGCTTCTCCCGCGTGGCAAGAGTGTAGGAGAACTACGGTGACCTACGCAAAAAACTCCAATGGCCCTATCTAGAGCCAGTGTTTGTCCGTTCTGGACTACGGTAGAAACATGGTGGAGCACTATATATGTAGATATTAACGGCTCATTATAAGATAATAAAGACACAACAATTCTTATTTTCAGGTGATTATACACTAAAGAAAACATACTATTTAATAATATATTCCATTTCTGCCAATAGATCCACCTAAATCATACACACTGTTCCTTTAAAAGAATGGTAGGTGGGTATTTTTGTGTAAAGGAGGGAGAGCAGACCCCTGAGCAGATCCTCCATAAACGTTAATCCTGAGAGGAACCGATCGCCTCGAGTGGCAGACTCACAATCAATGCAGGCAAATAAACTGCACCGTAAATGAGATCAGCTTGGAAGGAGATAAAACAGCTAGTGTTGGAAATGGTTATTAGACAAAAAGCCTACATTACAGACATTGGTGTAGTTTTTTTTTTTAACAGGATTTGATAGTCTCACATGACCCATGTGTTAACTTGATTGTCACAGAAACAGTATATACCGCACCTCTTCTTTTTAAGGCGAGACAACAGAATACAAAACTGGCACCAGAATGAGGAAAACCTGTGTGCCGTATGAAACTGTGCCACCTCCCTATTAATGCTTAACTCATTATAAATGAGTAAAGATGCTAAATACAAGATTTGGAGCATTTCTATTGCCTCTCAAAGGCTTTCAACATGGCGGGTGCTAAGCCGGCAGCTAACGGCGCTAACGGCGCTATCAGTGCAAACTACACTGAAAGTGCTGACGGAGCTAACAGCGTTTACCTGAGGGGGAACCGGAGGGTGGGTGCCATGCTTGCGCGACAACGCCAGTGGTCAGGACGGCGTTATCAGTGTAACCGCTGTATGAGAGCAGTGCGGAGTGGCGGCCGTGAGTTTACCAGTGTGGCACGTTCACACACACAAACACTAAAAACGTGCACGTCCGACCCAGCTGTGTCTACAAAGAACTGAGAATCTCGGATTACAAAACGCACAAAGGGCGATGCACACTCACTCTCCTAGCATGCTAATGACCTTCCTTTGCTCAGAAATTCTTTTAAGTGCTCCTTCATCCGCCCCGTGACAAGATCCGTCTCCATGTCTTTGATTTCATTTCATTAACCTCTAGTCGCTCACAGATTTCAAAACACCTTTGATGTCTCCTGTTAAATACAGACTTGCCTTCCACTTATCAACATACTGATGAACCCTTTTAGGACCTTGTTGCACCTTGATGCTGCTGCTGTTTTTCTTCAACCCTTTAATTTTTCTGTAAGACAATTAGTTTTGAGGGTCAAAATGTAAAGTAAGCCCTGATTCATAGAATCAAATCTGGACCTTGTTTGCTGCCCACTGCATTGCTGTTCCACAGCTGTGCCGATATTGCTTTGGTATTCAGAAGAGTGCATTGCGATTCAGGTGAATGAGATGTAGAGCACGTAATCGGATGTTGTTAACCTCCTACTTCATACAGCAGTAGGAAAAGTGGGGGATCAGGTGTGAAATGTTCTTCATTGTTATGTGGGGCAGGGGGAAGGTGAGGGCAATTGAGTTAGTCAACAGGTTGATGTGGGAGATGTGTTGCTTGCTGTATTGTCCATGCACATTGCGTAGTTGCCCAGCCCAGTGTGATTTCATTTAGTAATATGAATGGTGATGACAATTGTTGTGATCGCTGATGGTTGATGATGTGCTCTGGGCTTATTTGTGAAAAGTTAAAAAACTAATTCTGCTGAATGTCTTTTGTCTTTACAGAATTGCCATGAGCGCTCCTCCTGTTGTGTCTTGTCGGCCAGCTTGCACTCTTCATGTTTTACATACCTTATGTCTGAACTTTTCCTCCGTCTGTCTCTCTTTTCTACAGTGCGGCAAAGGAGCAGAGAACTTTGACAAGTTCTTCACGCGCACTCAGCCGCAGCTCACACCGCCAGATGAGCTGGTTATCGCCAACATCGACCAGGCCGAGTTCGCAGGGTTCTCTTTCATCAACCCACAGTTTGTAAACCCGGTGCTCAGTAACAGCCTATGAGAAGGATGGGGAAACCTCCCCGAAGAACCTCCCTGCTCACTGCCACCCATTTAAAGCAACCGCCAACCTGACATCTGACCACAACTTGATCTAGGCCCGCTATGAACCTTTATGTATTGGTTTTATTTGTAAGCAGCATTCTAGGGCATGCATATTTGCTCTGTACAATATAGTTGTCATTATAGAGTATATAGATTATAACAGTTTTCTTTAGTGTAATGATGAGCAGGATGTCCTTCCTTTACCGCTGCCATTTGTGTCGAAGGTTTACCACGAGTGAAGGCGCTCAGACAGAAGGGTGTCGAGCTTTATTTATCTACGCCACCCTATGATGAAATTTAGAGAATAAATTAATCTATGCCTATATATGATACAAGCAAGATAATATTAAAGGGGCATTCAGCTACAATACCATTTAAGGCATGGATTAACTGATTCTGGGAAAGGGTTTCATGCTTACAAATGGATACAAATTATGATCTACAGATCTCCAATTGGTGAGTCACAGTTTGTTTCCATAATTATCACAATGCAGATGTTATGTAATGACCTGAAAAACACTGGCATAAAGCAGTGTAGACACTATAGCCAAATATGAAGGACAGGTGGTGCAGGCGTTGAAACAGCACCTTGTGAATCAATGTTTCCTGCATCATGTTTACAGTTTTTTTCCCCTTTGATTTCATGGTGACGGTATAAAATTCTATTTTAGTACAATTTGATTCTAGCCAGTAGCAAATCAACTAAGAAAACAGTTAATTAGATGATATGCAGCCTGTAAAAATGCTAATATGTGAGACGCGTAGGTATGAAAGTGTGTCAGGGATGGTTCCAATTCTTAGCTTCTTAGCATAACTGTTATCACTCTACCTGCTTCTAAAAGTAACAATTCACACACCTATTTTCTAGCCCTTACTTAAGCTGCAGATTGTATACTTCCCTTGTCAATAATTTTGTGGACACTATGTGAACACACAGTAATCATTTTAGTATGTGGGCAGTGGCAGAACATTCTTATATCTAAGTTAGGAGAAAAGAAAAAAATCTAAAAGCTAAAATGTTTACAGTTTGTCATGTTTTAACCACTGTCACTGTCCCATGCTATGTCCATGAATACAATTAGTCATACATGTCTCAACAGAAGCAGTAAAGACATTTTGATAAACTTTTTTTTTTTTTTTTTTTTTGTAGAATATAGCATGATATACTAGTGTATTAACCATCCAATGTTATACTGCATACAGTATCATGTGAAGATGAAACACATTTATTAGTTTTCTTAGATACAGAAGTTGCAAATCGATAGGAGCATTTCTTCTGACAATGCTTTGTTGTCCTGAGAACAAACTCATCCTTCATTAGGAGTGTGTCAGCACAATCATCATTAGTACAAATCATTTGTTCTGTTTTGATTTCTTTCAATGTCTTTAAAAATAGATTAGTTTTAACTCCCCTCCTTTTTGGTGATCTCATACATATTTTTCCATTAGATCAGATAAATATTTTATTGTGTCTACTATCAGTACATAACTCCTTTGTAAATAATCATAAGTTATTTAAAAAGAGTATAGCAAGTTACAGTTTTTATACCAACACCTGAATGTGCTTTTATTACATTAATTATACAAACCAATATTTGTATGCGTAAAGAAAAATGAAACGACTAAGAAAGTAACCCAGTACAGATCAACTTTGTAACAGCTGGATGTCTTTAATAGAGTTCAGATTTAGCAAGTTGTGAAACGTATCTGTTCTACTTGTTTTGGCAGATTTATCAACACTTTTATGTTCTTTATTCATATTCAATCATTTTGACTGCAAATTGTGTGTTGATTGGATGTGTGTCTGGCTGTTGACCGCCCCTCTGTATCTGCATGCTGTTGGTAGGCGTCATTCATGCACGTGTTCGGCTAAAGGCTGCATGCTACAAAGTATAAAAGTCAAGCCTCTGGAAGCAGAATGTTTGATTCTCAGAAGATCTATTTAAGGTGGACTGTCACTGTAAGCGTAGCTCTCGATTGGCTACATTTAATGTGGCCAACACAAAGCGCAGTCCTGTAACTTCAGAGTGCTGATCTCTGACCAGCTCCACTCTTTAAGAGGCGATTGCAAGATTGTCTAACTACAAATCATAAGTCAAGTTTCAATGACGCAGTCTTGCAACAGTAATGAAACACCAAAGTCCTAATGCTCAGGCAGATTAGTACTCTATGTGTGGGGAACAACAGTGATTTTGCCAAAAGAATACAGATTGCTAAAGAACATAGAGTAGACGTTTATTACAGTTTATTAATCTCAATAGATATTAATACTAAAGCTACTTTTCAAAAGACTTTCCTGAGACGTAGTGCTGACTAGTGGTCTTTTCTGTAGAAGCTTGATATATGTACATTATGGTCCCTGGTTCCTTTTCATTTTTTAGGGCGATGTGGAACACTGAATCCAGATCAGTGGTTGGGTTGTGACTGCTCGTTGCTAGACCAGTGGGACCACTCGCTCTTTAGTGTCTCATGAATGTGGTTTATGTTATAATCTTCATGTTGCTGTCGTTGTCACGTTGTAAAATGTTAGTTTCTCTTTTAGGTTGTTTGCTTTTGCTGTTTGTTGTCGCAGTCAGTGTTGTTGGTTTTATTTCTCTAGCTTCTGCTCAGAAATTCAGGAATGTTTTAAATGATATATCACGTTAGAAAACTCCTGTCTGACTGACACAGACAGGAACTTTTGAAATGTTTGTACATTTTTTCTCTCCATGTGTTTCTAAGAGTCGTTCTCTCCTACCGTGTTTCCTATAGTATATATATATATATATATAACCTTTTGCATGTGCCAAACCTGGAGATCGCCAGAACCCGACAATAGCAGCGTTGCACTAGCTGTAGTCACATGGATGACTTCTTCTTTGTGGCAGCTTCTCCCTGTGCAGGCTGAGACCTGCCTGAAGCCACACCTACTGTACACTCTGTTGGCCACATAACATATAGCATGCTGCCATGAGTATACCAGTGCACATTGTGTCAGTACGCTTTACAATTCCAGTCAGTTTGATAAACGACTCATCATGCACGGTACTAGATTCTCCTGCCTCTCTAGCCTTGGGCAGAATTGTGTCTGAAAAACATTGCAACTTGTGGAGCATTTGATTAAACACCACAGTGGATTTCACAGAAGTGAGGGGGAAATATTCCTTGTACGTACTGGGAGTTTACTCATCAAACAGTCTTGCCCTCGCCCGAGCCTATCTTGCACCTCTGTATGTGCCGATGGAATAGATCTATCCCTTTAATAGAATCTCTGAGTACTTGCTTTCCAAACTTAATGTTTTCAAAAAAGCCACAGTCAGTGTGAGCATGAAAAAAAATCTCTCCCCTTGTGTGCCTTTCCCAACTTGAACAGATTTACTGTACATCTTCTTCGTAATCTTCATCGTCCTTGTTCTGGTCTAAAGTCTCTACTCAATGTTTACGCCATACCTTTACTCCCCTTACTGGATTTTGAATCCCCTGTCAAACTAGCCTAGTTCAGTTTTTACTTCAGCCATGTTAGTGTTTCAGCATATCTTCGCAAATGAATGAATGTGAATAAAAGTAAATAATGAAAAAAATCTTTGCACGCTTTGTTCAAACAAATTGTCCATCATCTGGTCTGTAAAACTGAAATTCAAGCACATTTTGTTGACTGACGCCAATAACCTTTACTGCCATACAACTACAACTTGACTGATCCTATGTCTGCGTGCTTTACCTTTACCTCCCTGTGCCTATTAATGACTGACGTAGTGAGCTATTGAATATATGTATCCACAATGTCAAAGGATGGTCTGCGGGGAGTGAAGGAACAATGAAAAGGTGATTGATTGGATTGAGTTGAATGAACGACAGGATAGATGATCGTGGCTTGTCATCGTATTGAACCGCCCCTCCTTCTCTTGTGCGCCCACGTTCACTCCACCTGTTCCTCTATTCCTCAGTGCCTGGGCCAAGTCAATCCATCATCTTATCGACAGTGCGCTCCTCCTCTCACCCTTTAAATCCCATCAGGTCAGGAAAGCAGTTTATTTTTTATTTTTTTTGCGCTATTCCCTCAACACAGTTGGCATGAATTCCACCCTTCCCTCCTCTCTGGTCGTTCCCCAAATGCACCATAAGAAAGGAGTTGGCCAAATGTATTTGGTGTTTTACTTTGTTTACATTCTTTTTGATGTCCTCACCTTTTTGTTATTAATTTAATTGATTAGGATGGCCAGAAGATAATGAAGTGACTTTTGAAGGTTTTAAGAGAGAGGTCTGGTATGATTTTTATTTTTATTTTTTTCAATTGGCATTTCTTACAATTCTCCTTTTAGGTTCCCGATTGCTTAAGATGAATCTTGTGTAACGTCTTTCTTCTTTGTAGCTGGTCATTATGCTCCGCTTTGTCCTGTTTGCTGTGAAATGAGAGAGTTGAGGTGAAGTGCCATCTTTTTGGCCGTACAGAGCACAGGATCAATGATGTGCGGGAATGCCTTATCCCTCAACCCATACAGCAACATGGTCTCTAACTCTCCTGTCGTGTTCCTTTATTATCTCAGCATCCCTGTCCTTGTACATAAATGACTTACAGTAGATACCTTCATAGACTGTAAAAGAAAGAATATATTGTATTTTGCAAATGGTGTATGTTTGTTTTCTCCCCCTGTCGGCCTGAAACCTTTAAAATGAGTCTGAGCTACTTACCTTGTAATTGATTGTGTCATTTGTACCTAATGTATGATAATGCAAATAAAAAAAAGGAAAATGAGAAATATTCTTCTGCAAAGGAGTGTTTTTTTGTGTTGCCATTTGTGACTTTAAAATGAATCAGCAAATGCTGTTATGTTCAAACATACTGTATCTTGTGGCTTTCCTGTTCTACAGTTTATTGCATTGATTGTGGATTTCCACTCAACCAGGAGAGGTGCATGTAATATTCAATAGAAAATGTATTATACAGTAAATCAACCATTGCTGTAGTAGAAACATTGCTATTAATTAAATGCATAGATCTTTTTTTGTCACACACAAACACAAAAACAAAGAGAGCCTCCCTTGGCTTGGTATTGTGTTGCACTATCTTCAGTCGTAGACACGATTGTGAGTTTTACTCATACCAGTACGTCCAGTTCAGCTTTCATAGGTGTGGGTGTTTCTCGGCATCATTATGATCTTGGATCTATGTGTATGGGGGCATGTGAGAGTGTGTTTCGCTATACATATGCAGAGGTGTGAGTTTGTGTGGGGGTTCTCGCTCGATTCCGTGCGTGTTCCAGGCTCCTTCGTTAGCGGAGCTTGAGTCCTGGTGAAGGTAGAGCGGTGTTAGCGATGGAAGACAATAGTGTAGCACTCACTACACAACAAGAAGGAGCACGGCAGCCCAGTCGCCTGACTGACACGGAGAAATTGCTTCTAGATTTCCCCTAAATTAGGCTGTGAGCACACCTGCGGCTTTCCTTTTAAGCAAGAGGAGGATTTATGTGGAGCCCATTTAATGGCTATACTGAGTTTTTAGGAGCTTAGCCCAATTGTCACCTCACTAAATACCTACCACAACATACAAGCAAACAGATTGGTATTTTCATGAAGCACAATCTGCAGCCGTGACGATGCAGTGCTTCCCAATAGGAATAGATTATAATGTAACATCTGTTGTTCATTTTTCTCATAAGCAGCATCGTGTTGCTTCTTTTTCCAAAGTACAATATTTACATAACAGGGATAAAAAGGGGCATATGCTCAGTTAGGAAAAGATAAACCATAATGCTCAAAGAAAACGAGAAACATTTTCCAGTTCTTACCGCTGTTCCCCATTATTGCGTTGATCACTAAAAGGTTTGCCACTAATTTCTAACTACCTCGACCTCTCCTCCATGTTGGACCCTCCTCTATCTTGCTAGTCACAAAACTCCAGCCACTAGCTTTCATTTTACTGATGTTTTCTCAAACAAGAGCCCATAATTGATGCCTATTGCTGCCAGGTATAGCCAATGTACTAAATGGTGGCTTAGAGTGATTAGAAGATGTTTGTAAGGTTTTACAACAGATTCTGGTGTATCATGGCTGTTTCAGAAAGTTTTCACTCCTCGCTCTTCTTGTCTTAAAAGTCAAATAACCCTGAGAGCCCATGCACACTTGACTTAAAGGAACAGTAGCATTTAGGGGGATCTATCGGCAGACCGCTCTGCTGGACGTTCAGCACTATAAACTATATATAAGAAGTCGTCTTAGTCACATATTGGTTTGTGGACTGCTGTTTTGAAGTCTTGATTTCAACATTTTGTTGCCAACCAGACGTGACACGAGAGGGTGGAGCTAAGTACAACCGAACACTGAATAAGACAATTTTAGGCGACCAAAAAAAGTTACCAAGAGAGGTTTGAAGTCGCAAGACGATAACACAGACAACTCCCAGACCAAACAACGACGTGGCAGCGACCTGTCAATCAAGGTAAGGCATCCGGCGTAAAACATATGCCAAATCAAATATGAAACTTTTCTGAAGTTTTAGTTGGTTGCAATATGCAACCTCCACACTAGACGCCACCAAATACGACACACTGGCCCTTTAAAGAAGAAAATATGCATCAGAAAAAGTTTCTGTCAGTCCAATTGTATTTAATTGAAACAACTTTATAAATTAGATTTAAACCTGGATTTCATCTCTCCTTATAATGTTGCTGCAATGCAGACACATACTGTACAAAATGACTGCAAAAAACAAACAAACACGTGTTTATTCTTTGACGTGTTTCAGGCAATGCATAGCTGCCATGTGAGTAGAGGAAGTCCTGCAGTGTGTTGGCTGTGGAACCAGCTGGTGTGCAAGCGTTTGTTTAACCCCTTATATGTTTCAGGCCACTGGTTTCTCTCATTCGAGCCTCTTATTACACAAACAGACAAATACACACACATGCATGAACACACATGTTCAGCGTTTCTTCGGCTGTTCTAAGAATTGCAAGAGCGAAGTCATATACAACCATATTGTCTTGATGTGAGAGATTTTCTGGCCTTAAGTAAAACAGATGCATCACCGTTACAGTCTGATACACGGCATCTGTGTGAATAATGACTATAAGCCATGGTGTTGTACACAAGCTGTATGAATGATTTATGTTTTATGTGAAAGAAAAACAAAAAAATTATAGTCTGAGTCTGCTTGTAATCAAAATTGTGTTGAAATTGAGTCCTCATTCTTGTAGACAACAGACCCTGATTTACAAAAGGATTTGTTTGCTCTTAAATTGCATAATTCTCTCTCTCTCTCTCTCTCTCTCTCTCTCTCTCTCTCTCTCTCTCTCTCTCTCTCTCTCTCTCTCCTCTCTCTCTCTCTCTCTCTCTCTCTCTCTCTCTCTCTCTCTCTCTCTCTAAGATTTGAAAGTTCAGTGACAGCAAACTAGGAGACATGCTTGGTTCTGTACATAGAACAATACCAAATTATGGAGTTTAATTTTTAAAGCCTTCCTCTCGCTTCGCCTTGATGTTTGATTGTCAAAGCACTGTAAAAAAGCAGAAGAGAGAATATGTTTGCTGAAGCAGTATAAAATGATGAAATGTTTGAGACTCTGTTTTTTTCAGAGAGGTGAGTTGATGCAAATTGTTATGAGAACGGTCCCGGTTGCCTTCCTGTGAGGTCAATGAGAGGTTATGTGGAAAGCCAAGTCAGAGCCATGTTGACGACAGCCTCTTCATTCGCTCCTGATCTTTCGGGGACAGAATGTGGTGGTTAGTCAAACAGTTCTCACGCGCATTGGATCCACCAGATGCTCCTAAATGACTGAATGACTGTCCATATGGTTTGTGCGGAATTTAGTCTGACTGCAGCTCAGGCTCTCTTTCAATCTGTGACCAAATCATGAAACTGTCACATTTAACAGAAATGTTGCTTTGTTTATTAAATAGATTTTTTTGTCCAGGCAATGTTTTGTGCAATTACAGAGGGTTCCTGACCTCATGTGGAAACACGTGAGCGACTAAACACATCTGTTTCCACATGAAGTGTGAACCAGATGTTACATACATTTGGTTAAGAAGTGGCAATACAAAAGAGGGAACCAAAGCCACTGAATGATTCTGTTGAACGCTACTTTTCTTTGGCAGACTATTCCCTTCGATTTTTGAAGGCACAGCATGCAAAATCCAAATGAAACCACAGTTTGTGTCTCAATGGGGAAGCCAATTCAAGGGGGCAGAAACATAAGGGAAGAATGTAAGGAAATGAAATACAAAGACCGCCAAAAAGGCTTCTCACCAGAGTTAACACTCATTATTCTGTGTCTTCCTACTGCAGCCCAATTTGTTTTAGAAGTAAACACAGCCATCTTTGCTGTGTTACTATAGCAATTGAAGGCTGGCTTACACGTTGTGGTATTAAAATAGAATGTTGCGCAGAAAAGTGATGTTTGAGAGCTGTGAGGGAGCTCCACTCACTCCTTCACCAGTCAGCTGAAAAGCTCCTTCATTTTGTTTTGGGGTTATGTCACATGTTGTCATTTAAACAGAGCATCCACTTTAGTTGATTTAAACATTTGCTTAGTTAATTCAAGTATTTCTTGTATTGTTTCGTGATGGCTTTGATTTATCAGGTTGAGGATGGTTGTCTCATGTAGGGGGCACATGAACGCCTCATGCTCCACCAGGTGTTGGTAATGTGGACTGTACCAAGTTGGACCGTAGGTGGGTGAGGAAGCAATGGGGTTTCTTTTTGTATTTCGTTTCTTACCAGCCAGAGTAGAATGAACTGCAGCTTAAATAGGATGTTGTAGAGTTATTGTACATCTTAACGCCTCAGTGAAAAGACTGATGTTACTAACATTCTTAATAGCTTTGGTTGTATGCTTAATTTTACCCTTGCTATTAGCAATGCAGTTTTAACCAGGAAGTATTTTAAGTTATTGTTTAAACATTTGACTTTATTTTGGTCTGTGAGCTAGAAATGGCTCCTTTATGTCAGTGAGTTTATTTAGTTATTGTGGGACAATTGATGCCATTTGTTCTATGTACAGTATATTGATATCAAGAAAAAAAAGCAGAGCTCTAAACCAAGTTCCTGGCATGTAGTGCTGGCTCCCATCCTGATCAACAGGGATGAAGTTGCTCACCCTAACAGCCTGGCTTGTGATTAAAACCTTGTTCATAGCCAGCATGCACTATGAGGGGACGCTCAGTGACATTCATGTCAAGTCATGGTCAGACTGCATTGTAATGACATGTAAGCTCAAGCACCTTACTTTTCCTGTGCGCAGTTTTGACACATACAATATATGTTGTGCATTTCAGAAACGGTAAGAATTTAGGCAGGAGGTCAAATTCTAAAGGTCCGTGCCACCTTAAACAGGCAGTGTTTGATTTTCAACACACACGCTTCCTAGATCCAACATCTGCAGCCAACCTGGCGCCTTCAGGGTTGTATTTGGTTGCAACCATGACCTCATTCAAACTAGTATTACCACATCACGCGCACGCAGCATCTCACCACTGTCCCCCCGCACACCTCAAGAGAGTTGGAGTTGGGAGCCACGTGCTACGCTGTTAGTATTGCCTTGGATAGTAGTGGTGCGCGAGCTACGCAGCCACGAGTCCCGTCCGCCACACACAGGCTTATCGCGCGCGCCAAACCCGAGACGACACGGACTGACTGACCGGAGAGAAACAAGAGGAGAAAGACCAAAGGAAGAGGGAGAACGGTGCTTTCCTCGACAAGACAAGTCTTCTTCGTGAAGGTAATGCATGTTTTTTTCTTAAGTGCGTTTTCGTCCTAGTCGACATTTTGTGCAGAGAAACGCGCTGTTGTAGTTTCTCACAAACCACGGAATGCGTTGTTTGTTTGTTTTTCATGCTGGTTTGCATACTTAAATAGTAAAAAATAGACATTTCCTTTGCACTCTTGATCAGAAGTTGAAGCTTTTATTAACTTGCATTCATTTACTTTACCCACATTTCTATGTGAAGAGTGGAGTTCACTCGTAGTAAACACACGGGATATGCTATTCGAGATATAATGCTCTTTAGTATGAAGAAAGAAAAAGTCTTGTGACACAAATACTCATTTTTAAGATGAGAGCGAACGGAAAGAGGAGTAAAATAGAGCTGCTGGGAATTAAATTCCCACATGTAGTCTAATACAAATGAAAATGCTTCAATTTACGTTGGCTATTCCAGCGCTAATAGAGAGGTGTCTAAACGGGCTTTAAGTGAGTTTGCTCCCACTGCATTCCTGTGTAAAAACACGCTCAATGGACTGCGTTCATTATTGACTCACTGTTCAGCTAATGAGCGCTTCAGCACCGCGGACAGCGATTTGAGCTCGAGCCAAAGATTAAACGGCAGGCGTAACAAAGGGCTCGCGCTCACTACTTCACAGATGCCTGATTACTACAATTATCCACAACTAGTGACAAAAGGACGTAAACACTTAGATGCGGGAAGATAGTCACCTACATTTATTGTGCTATTTATAATCCGTATATATGGATTTGCTTGTTTGATTATTTAGGAGACTGCATGCCCTGTAATCACATCAGTGCCTGGAAGTTCTTTCTTTCCTTTTGACCACTGCATCACTATGGTAGTTATACAATGTCCTCTGGAGGTAAACAGTGCTCAACAAATGGGGAGCCCTCAGGCCTGCTTGGCTGACATCCACTCCTCAGTGTGTCAGCCAGCCAAACACATACTGTTGTACTATTCGTTTAGACAGAGATAGTGTGTGCTGCACGGGATTATTGTTCCGCGATTGCAGAACAATAATGGTTTCACAGTTCAATACATGCTGGCAACTCTCACCCTCTCCACATGAGAGCTGTTGACTTGTTGCAGTGAGACATTGATTTAGGCTAATAGGTTGTTCATGATATCTGGACTTTATATTGTAGGAGTTCAGACTTTGACTTAAAGATGGAGAAACGCCGCTTGCGTAAACATTGCATGTGGTTTCAATTAAATCTTGAAAAAGTGTGTTTTGTTGTAAAAACTTTAGTTTTTGATTCAAATGAAAGTCTGTTGACCCACATGTAAACCTTGCTGTTTTGGTTTTGTTATGTTGCACTTGACCGTTGTTGCAGGCATTGCTTTCATCTTCATGCAGAATCGTATCTGTGTTGTCAAAAGCTGAACTGCTGACTTGATCCACTTCATACAAGTCTTCGTGTGTCCACTGGTGCTGTCATTATAATAATGCCGTCTTCCTCCATTTTTTTCCGCCACCCTTGCGCCTCGTTAACCCAGCAACACCACCGTTTACAGTTTACCCATCCTTCAATCCTGCTGACTAGAAAACACAGGTCATCGTTAAGGGAAATGTCTGATGCAAATTCTATGTTGAAAACATGCTCAGTGTACTCCATTGGACTATTATTACACACTATGCATACACTGCATTATAGTGCTAACTATAGGGCCGTTAGGTAACAGTTAGGTAACAGTTGGTGTTATGGATAGGTAATTAGCCACCTATGACAAACCACTTGTTTGATACCACTTAATGCCAATATGAGAAGTAAAAAATCATTATTGGGTTTTGTTGGTAGATCTGTAAATTCCTGTTTTTGTTTGGGTTCATGTCATAAAGATGTGAGGAGAATATTCATTACAAAGGAGGATGTCCTAGCAATATTAGTAGTGGGTTCTGTTTTGTTTTCCTTTCTTAACCCTCTAGTAACCTCACTCACTGTTCTCATGGTGTATATGAAGCATGCTGAACAATAAAACAAAATGTAAGCACAGGAAACAAAGCGTTGCCTGTAGCCTCAGCCCACTCTCTTGGCTGTGCCTCGCTGGTTTCAGTGATCACCCAGACTCAACATCCTGATGGGAATATCCTCAGAAAGTAATCACAGTGCTCTCTGGTGATCACAGCTGAGGGAGTTGCTCAATTTGAAAGTGTGACAGTGATCCACTTTTTAGTTTGAATTTAGATTGGGCATATAAAGCACTGTGACTGCACACAGACCCCGGTACTCTGGGAGTCTTACAGGAATTTCAGTTTATTCTGAATGTAGACAAATGATTTATAGCAGAATGGCATACAAAATAGATATATTTCAGTTACATTTAAACATCTTTGTTTTGTGTTTGTGTGCCTGCATGACTGCGTGTAATATGTCCTTCATTTATTTTGTTCTATAATCTTCTGTGTTGTTTTTTTGTCTCTGTTGTTTTCCTCTGTAAAAGCATGTAAAACGCACTACGAAATAGGACGCCTTGTTTTGGGACTCGCTCATCAGTCCATTCATGCTCGACTAATTTCGGAGGCCTCTCTGTATAGTGTTGCCTGGCGACAAGACCAAGTCGAGCGCTTATAAATGGGAGACTTGTTCTCAAAACAAATATGGAAAAATAGATATGAGTGCTGTGGGTCACATTTTTTTTTTTTTGTGCCAGAGTGTGTCGACCCTTTTAGAGATCACTACTGTGCCGCTAACTCGTGTTTTATTAGATTAAATACACCCGTCTGTCATCTTTGTTACAAATATGTCTACGTGTCAATCAGTAATTGTCCATTATGTACACAAAGTTTTGGTAAAGCAAACAAAGATTATCAGAAGATATTAAAACACAGACAACAAGCTGGGGATGACAGCTCAAAGCGGAAACCATTTGCTAAAACACATAAGGGAACTGCCTTTAGAACAGCATGAAAGGCGTGCGCTATAACCAGAGCTGCCCCATCATATTAAGATCATCTGGCATTACAGATGTAGTGCATTTTAATGCAGTCTGCTCTAGTGTCTTGCAGGCGAGGGAAGAGAACACTTTCTACATGGGGTCAGCTGTGTCAACTGTTAATACGCAAATGTGTTGCAACGTTTAACAGCAAGTTGACTGATTTTGTGCCCTCAATCTTGTGATTTCACCGTGGAGAAGAGCTGAGAATATGACACACAAATTTACACTTCATCCTCTGTCTCGACAGCTCACACCACCACCACCACCACCACCACCACCACCACCACCACCTCCACCACCACCTCGCTCTCCACTGTCCGCCAGATGATGCGTTGTAAGTCGTCTGGCCTACAGCAGAGATTTGTGTTTTCTCATTTTTGGTAGGCATGACTTCAAGGGAGGGCTGATGCAGCTCCAAAATTAGACCTCTGAGAAATCACTCTAGCTTGTTAGCTCCCTTTTTAGGGGCCAGCACAGCTCAAATAGAATGGCTCATATGTGAGAGCATACAGGAAAACATTTTTAAAATCACAGATAACCAGATAAAACAATAATGGCTACTATGTTCAGATTGAAAGAGTCCTTTAAAACAAAACATATACCATTGTAGCTTTGCTCAATCGTTAAGGCAAAAGTTGTCCTTCTGTCTTCTGTGTGGCATTTAGGGTAGAATAGCAAAACAGGTGATACTTTTGTAAGAATGATCGTTGTATGAAATAGTTGTAAAAAGTCACATCTGGATTAGTTACTGTTGCTTTGGAAGTTATAATTGTAACCCGTCATTTATTTTATTCTAGCTCTGCTTTTAACACTGGAAGATTCTTTGAACAGTCAAAAAAACAAACACATCACTCTTTGTTTGTACTGTTAAGACACTGACACACTGTAATACTCAAGTTCCCTTAAGTGAAGACAACAGAGGCCCATTGAAATGCTCTCTGTGTGATGATGATTCAAGTTTCTTTCACCTACCATACGGCTAGGCTGGTGAAGTTAATCTCAGTGCAGATGGAATGGCAGTGACCGTACACCACACACACAACATCACGCAAACATGCTTACTAGCTAGCCTCGCATCATCCTTTCCTGTAATACCACTTGTACCTGGAGAGGAGATGATGAGTCACTGTAGCGGCCAGTCTGCCCTCATACCGACAACGAGAGGACGAAGAAGTAAAGCTGCACCGAGGGCTTGTCCATCATGTACTTTGCCAGGAGCAGAGCTGCCAACTGCTCTCCGCCCAGCAAAGTAGTCTTCTGGTGGCGGGGAGGACGAAACCAAAATAAGTTGTTTCTGCCACTTTGGATTTAATCCCATGAGCAAAACACCACAACGTATACCGAAAGTACAGCCCGCGGCTAGTGGCACAGTAAACACAAGATAGGTGAAATGCTGCCCCCTGCCCTCTATTTGTTTGGAGCGTGTGGCAAGAGATTACACTTTGCATCTTTAAACAGTAATAAAACAAATTGTATTAAGCCGAACATAGGCGAGGTAAAAAAATATTCCTCTATTAAATCTGTTGTCCCACCGGTTTCTGATAAATAGTTTATCTTTGCAGTCGCTCTACCATCAGTGACAAAGGAAGGTCACTGTATTCAGAATTGTACGTAGCATTGCTGTGTGATATAGTAAGTATATCTTTAAAGACTGCTCCTGTGTCTTATATCAGAAAATGTGGTTAAATCATGTTGCCTAATTTACGTGTTTTCTTAGGCCATTGATTACATTTTACAAGCCTTTATATTCTATATTCATTTTTCCCTAAAAAAAAAAAATGCAATCTAAAACATAATGTAACGTTACAGGTCAGCTGTGTTCCTGTCTTCTTTCTGCCGATTACAGATGTGATGCGCCCTGGAGATCTGTGTTCCATCATACTAGACTGCTCTACAACAGTTGAAAAGGGCTGGAGACATCTGTGCTCCTCTTTTTCTGTTGTACTCAGAACCCGTGGTATTTTTGGAAGTGAGCTGTTTAAATCCAGGATGACAGGGGGTTAGGTCTACGTAAACAAAGTAGATAGAAGAGGAATGCTCTACTTTACTCGAGCAGTGGTGTGCCTCTGCCCTACTTGATGCCAGCGTGGCCTCCAGCCCCCTAGTGGCTTTGTTCAGCATCTCTTCATAATGGATGACAATGTAAACTATCCTTTTAGACAAATCATTTTGAAAGATGTTTTTACACATTTGGATATTCTAAATCTTCTGTAATAACGTGTGATGATAGTTTTGTAGTTTTGATTTTTTGATTGAGGTAGTTTTTGTTTTTGCACAAGAGGAACACATCTGAGGGTGACCGTAACAAAGCTTCTGCTTAATGAATCACCATGTTTAGGGAGGAGGGGCCTCTAGTCTCGTTGCGGATTCAAACGGCTTAAAAGGAATTGCTGATGTCTATGCAGGAGAGAGGCTGTTTTGTCTATCCCTTTGCAGGCAGAGAGGGACTACAAGGCTTTTTTGTTGGTCGCAGTGTCTTTGAACATTTAATGAGAAACATTTGTCAATAATAATAACCCCTTTTTTTTTAACCAAGATCAGTCACTATTTATAATCCTTTAGTCATCTTACTCAGAAGAATGAGCAGAATTATTAGTATTCATGAACGCATGCGTGTGTGTGTGTGTGTGTGTGTGTGTGTGTGGTTCTCATCATGAAACTGCGGGTGCACACATGCCCCTTTTGTGTTTAACTTTGTAAAAAGTAAGAATTAGTTTTATTTTATTTTTTGTCTGGTCTCACTCCCAGGATGCCAAATATTGGCGCTTGGCGCAGGCTTTCAACTAACTCCAATGTCAACCCATCAGTGTCATTTTAGAGGCTCAGAGCAATGGACATAGTATTAAGAGTGAGAAGTCCACTGTGTGAAACCAAAAGTTGTCATGTGTGACGCTACTCCACTGAGACACACAACGTTACGTCCTTAGCTTACATTACAAGTGTAGCTAAACCATGATGTCCTTTCTGAGTGTTTTTCACCACCATTACACAACAATAAGCACAAAACCTCTGCATCAAGATACTCGGCAAAAGACTTCTGTCCCCAAGCAGCAAATAATGACGAGTAAGGATGAAGTCCCGTTGGCCAGGCGTAATTAAAGTGAAACAGCAATTCTTTTTTAGTTTAATTTGACTTTTTTTGTACAGGGCTAGCAAAAAGAAATGTTTCTTTCCTCAACAGTTTGATACACCTCTGGACGGTGAAAAAAGTCAGTCTGAAGCCCTGCCCCAGACACACCTGGCACTACAGAGTGGACTTTTCTTATTTTTCACATTCAGTTGTCAACAGCATTGAAAAAAGCTGGAAAATATTTTGGGAAATACTCTACACAGAAATGGGCTGAAAGATGCTACCTATCAATGCATTTACAGTTTACCATTAAAGTAAATTACACTTTGTTTATTGGCGTCATAGCCATAGATGTCTTATTTTATGCAACTTATTCTTACTAACACTGAAGAAATGTCCAAAAATGATCACATCTTTCCACGATAGGGAGTAAAATATCTGTCAGTAGCATCACTTTAACACTTTACTGCTGTTTTTGTGTTTAAATGTTTGGCTTTTTGTTTGGTCATGCATCAATTCTTTCTCTAACTTTATTTGGTGTCAATTGAAAATCAGGGTTTGTTAATTCTTAAGCCTTATTGTTGGAATTGGCCATCATAGTTTCCTTAACCTGTGAGTGCCATGGATACTCCATGCCATCGTTTTGGTATAATTATATTTATATATATATGTATGTATATATATATATATATATATATATATATATATATATATATATATATATATATATATATATATATATATATATATAAGGGGTCAAGCTGTCTTGACCCATTCTGGCTTTAACCATGTAATAAAATCTTTGTTCAAACCCTTTGGTAGCATTTGTTTGATCTATAGGTCACAGAATAGCAGCTGCAATGTAAATTTTAAATTCAGATTAAAATAGTTGTAATGTTACATAAATATTAATGATGACCAGAATCGTGCCTCTTGTCCTCGAGATGTAGCTCGATGCTAAATGACTGAAAATAGAGGCATGCACATTGCAAATGAATGGGAAGTGATTGCACCCCGGTCAGAAATAGCTGAGGTTAAATGATGGTGCTTTGTCATTAATGCTGGTCCTTTGTGCTTAAGTGAACTCTGATTGCTTATACATGCATCCCAACTGCTTACAATCACCATCAGTCCAGTCTGAAGAGACAGGAAAAATACACTTATTTATAGCTAAAAATAGATTTTATTTTTTTTTATTTTACACTTTTTATTTATTTAATTTCTGTCGGTTGTATGACCGTAGTCATAAATCAAGCATGTTCTGGATCAAGGCTATTGTCAAACTCTCATATCGTAATTTAAATTTAATGAAAGAGGTTAAATATGCCTCTTAATAAGATGAGTAATAATATCTTAAAACATGTGTGATGGCGCCTATATACATATGCACATCCAGGATAAACTAAGTCATAGCTCCACAGGTTAAGAAAGAAAACGTTTTCCAATGTTTTAATTTGAACTTCTGAAACAAGGGTTTTACCAAACAGGGACAAAATGAAAGAAGAGAAATGGATTCAAGATAAAAAATAAATAACTGAACAGATATAACAGGCTGTGTGCATGTGAAGAGCATACAAATCTTATTAATGGTGTGTGTTGGACTTGCAACAATAGTCTTCTTGGATTTATTTCCCTTTGTATCTAAGAAGTAGGGCAACTGGCTTTACATTCATTAGAGGAATGAGGTCTGGAGCCTGCACAGAATATATACATTCAACACAATTTAGCCATACAGATAAAATTAGATGACTCGTTTGTCTTTTTTTCTATGTCATCCCATAGATTTTATAAAGAGATATATTTGCCTGGTGTGGCCCAGAATGAAACCATCATACACTGGTTCTGCACTGCAAGCTGGCAGATGTGTGGAGATCTCCCCACTTCTTTCTACTGAGGCTTTACATCCAGTCGTGATACAAGACGTCGATCTTTGGAGAGAAAAAAAATAAAAAAATCCATGAATCTTATGACAACTTGACACATTCACTCCATCTTTCCAGTCTCCCAGTGGGTGCTCAATATGGCAGCCCACTGAGAACTCATTATGTAAAATCAATTCCTTTCGACACATATCCTATGCCAAGCTCCCCAGCACTCCAGCTTCCGGCAAATGTTGGCATCAGCTAGCATACGAACAGATCCATCGCTTTGTGTGACGAGCGCACACATTCATATGCTGACACATACTGTACACCATCTGCACTGCTGCTTCTGCATCACTAGATGTACCAGAGCGGAAGTGGATTCATGTGAGATAGGAGTTGTGTGATTATAGCAGAACGTGTAGAAAAAGCAGGCTTACAATTCTCTTTTGAACATTATTGGTGCAAATTTTTTGGCTGCAGGCAGCATGAGGGCAGTCAAATGAAAAACTTTACATAATATTTTTCCAGACATGCCCCACTAAGTCTTTGGCCCTGCACAATGTGGTTATTCAAATTCTAATGAGAGATTTGGAGGAGAGGGGATCGTTCCCAGATTTCTTTCTCAGCGAAGAGGAATAAAGTCCTTTTGTTAAGGATATTTATTAGCACATTCCCAATTACTACTTTCCTTTCATTTCCAACTCATCTCTGACTAGAGTCAGCTGTGGCAGATCTCCATTGTAACTTGAATTAAGATCAAACAATAACCTTCCATCCAGCAACCCACATACCGCCCCGGAACTATTATCACACGGTCATGCATTGATCATATCGTGGAGCTTTTTTTTAGATTACAGTGTTGTAAAGAAAAGTGTGAGTCTAGTCTATATTTTTCTTTTTGCCTTTCTTTTAGGGGACACCATGTACAAGCCATGCACTCAAAAATAAAAACGTAAATCATTGTTCTATTTTTCTGAAATGTTTTTCAATGTTCTGTTTTATGATAACTTGCTGCCCTCTGTTTTGGAGAACTTGGTTAGGATGCTTTTCTTTCTTTCCGCTCACCCAGCTCCCCTTTCTGCCGGCGGCACCCCCCTGCTGTTGAGGCCGTGGTATGAGCCTATGTGGCAGGAAGGCGCTGACTTTGCTGAGCAGCGTGTTCGCTGTTTGCGCCCTGGGCCTGTTGGGGATCGCCGTAAGCACCGACTACTGGCTCTACCTGGAGGAGGGCGTCATCCTTCCTCTCAACCAGAGCACCGAGGTACGCATGTCCCTCCACTCTGGCCTCTGGAGGGTTTGCTTCTTGGCTGGTGAGTTGGTATTAAGTCTGAAACATGATTAAATGTTTTCAAGTCAAAGTAAACCAGGTGTATCTCATTTCAGTCAGATTCTGCTCTGAGACAGAGATGTATGACCATTTGGATAGTGAGTCATTTGATTATAATCAGTGGTAAATACTGATCTTTAGCATAGGATTTCTGTTTAGTTATCCATGAAGTAAGCACCACAATCAACCTGACTATTAAGTTCCAAACAGAGAATTCCATCAAAGTAAAGTATAAAATGAAGGTAAAGATTCCCACAGGGTCCTGTGCAAGGTTAGTTTGCACATCTCAGTGAATAGCTGAGATGTGCAAGAGAAATGTGTGCAAAGGAACATCTGGCTCAAACAAACAAACTTCTGGATGACATGATTGCTGATTAGCCTGGCATTCTGCATGAAAACATTGCATGCAATATTTATGGTAATGCGGCAGCACCACCTTTTCTAAAGAAAATACGGAAAGATATTAATGTGCACATGTAGCTTAGATTAACAAATCATTAACCATGTCAGTTCTGTCCTACATAAAGCTTTGGTGAATCTGGGACTCAACGTCAAGTTTTCAATATAATTTGTCTCGCACACGCACTGTCACCTGTGTTTCTGCCCTGTTTCTCTCCTATTCGTCAACCTCTAGATGGCGGCGAGTATAGAAGACTAGCCTTTGCTTACTGTTTGAACACTTGAGCATGAATATTTTAACTTTGGCTTAACCTCTGTGCTGCGATAGGACCGGTGCATTTCCTTTCATATTCTCATTCTGCATTCTGGGGGCATCTCTGAAAGTGGAAAGTATTTTTATTCAGGTTGAGAAGATTTTGATAGATGTCTTTCTTCGTGGTTAACCCGGTGGCTGACTTCTATTCCGTAGTACCAAAGGCACCTTGGATTGACTGGATTTTCTTTTTCCTTCTTTTTGACCTGCATCTCTATTCCACCATAGCACTTAACATGAAAAGCGTAGAGTTAGAGAAGCTAATGTATTTCCACAGTGCGCGCTTCAACATCTTTTGGCCTTTTAGAACGTTGTTCATCTCCAGCTCGCAGCATCACAAAGGCATGCTTGAAGGTCTTGATTGGAATAAAAACATTAACTGTTCGATTTTATTATCTTCTTAGTGTTGCCCCAGAGAAAACCAGGTATCAACTTTTGCTCTTAAGCTGGTTATAGCAACAGTTAACTAAATCAATATGCTGTCTTACTCTTGTTGGATGTGTGCTGTAGATGTTGTCTGCTCTCATTTATTACACTCAATTCTGTTTGGGCCTTTTAGAAAGCTGGACCTAGAAAATGGAGAAAGCTTTTGTTTTGCAAATATTCCTCTTACATATTTTACCCTGTAATATTATTCCATTTACTCTTGCATTTCAGTCAGGCAAAACAATGTATGCAATCCAGTTGTAATTAGGTGTTTTTGTGCCATGTAGTAGGCCAGTGCTGCAGTATAAATGAACTAATGGTCCAGTGTGTGTGTGTGTGTGTGTGTGTGTGTGTGTGTGTGTGTGTGTGTGTGTGTTTTAGGGGCAATTGAGTGACCTTATTGCCCGCGTAACTGTTTTGATTAGACCCAGAAACAATTACTGCACACTATTCTAGTATGTCGTTATGCAGGAGAATTTGAATGAGGTTGCATGGTGTTGTGGTTGATATTGATGTTGAGTTCATTGGGTGTTTGTTGGCTGTTCGCGGTTCATGTAGAGGATCTCTACAGCCAGCACTTTCTGTCCATCACTGCGAGTGATGTAAATCCTGTTCAATATAGGGCACTGGGCTGCTTATGTATTGTAGACTGGTAGCAGGAAGAGTAACCATGGTAATGAGTAAATAAGTTCAGCTTGTTTATTTTATTTTTAGCATATCACCCTTGAAAGCATAGTTTCCCCCTCATACAATTACACAGTAAGTCTAGCTTTGCAGTAGCTGCCTGACAGCTGTATTGAAATTGCATTTGCATAAATCTTAATGTTTTTCCAACTATTTCACTGTAAATGTTTTTCATTGCAAGTTTGGAATAGCAGTGTTACTGGAGTCACGGGAACTACAGTTGTCATTATTTAGAGGTAAATAAATAATAACAATAAAAAAAACAACAACGCAGCTTTACCGTCAGGCTACAACAGAAAGCTTGACAAGCGTGACTGTTAATATGCAAGCCATCCGCACCTTTAAGTGATGTTTTAATAACCCAGGCGAGGGGAACCATAGACACCTTCCATTATGCTTATTATAGGCTGGTTTGTACTGTGAGGATATTTTCCATTCATTCACATTAGATGCTGACTAAATGCCAAAAACGAAATAAAGGCAAGAGATGGGGAGAGATGGGTGACAGGCTCATGACTGCCTGCCTACCCTTTACCTACAGTGTCTGTTACACACTCCCTGATGGTTCTTGCCCTTCCTGTTTTATTTTCACTCTCAGTCCTCAGTCCTCATGTTGGTCATGTTGGTCATGTTGCATTAGGAGCATCTATTGATTTAAATTCCAGGTTTCTGATGAAGTTGTGTAGCACACACACACACACACACACACACACACACACACACACACACACACACACACACACACACACACACACAGAAAAAGCTTTACCTAATGATGAATAAGCATGTTCACAAACAACAACAACAGTTTGAATACACGAATGACAGATCTTCTAGATCCTCTAACTTACTACATGTTTTGCTCTTTATAGTCTCTATCAATAACTATGTACCAGTATTCATTATTTGTATGCACTGTAATCGATGCGACACCATAATGCTTAATAGTTTAAGTAAGATTAGTGTAACGTATATACTTCTATTTTGTCCTTACCCGACCCAAACCCTCATCATGCATCGTTCTATTATGCATGATAAACACATAACATGCATTATGAAAGGTAATTATATGCTAAACCACAAAATCTCACTTAATCCAACACCTCATAGTGTGTGGGGTTAAAAAAGTGGTGAGAAACACATCAGTTGCAAGAGTGTGCATATGTGTGTCAGTGTTGTGTGGTGCGAGACTTTGTATTATATTTGTCAAAGTGATGAAGGGTAAGGTGCTAAAATCTAATGCTGGGTGTTCCTCGAGACACAGAAATTGTGATAGTATGAAACCAGCTCTTGATTCCACGTTCGATTGCAAATTGCTATGAGTTTAAAAACAACAACATGTAAGTGGCATTCAACAGTTTCACAGAGGAAACAAGCTGCAATCATAACACAGCCATCGCACAAAGTTTACTCATTCCTGCACATGAAAATAAATCTTATGATTTACAGTCATAACTTTTCGCCAAGATAGGTATTATCATCATACAAAAAAGGCCGAAAGACGTATCTGTATTGTGCTGGCATACTGTGCTGTGTTTCTGTGTTTGACTGTGTCACAGTGGATGAATCAACAGTTCATTCAGTCGTGTTGAGCGCTCAAGATGAATATTTCTTTCCCTGTCCTTTGTTCCAGGGGAGGAGAAAGGCCGGTGTTTTACCATAGAGTATGTGATGCCCACTAACCTCCAGCTGACATCTGAGTCCACCGTCAGTGTCCTGAGTAAGTCTCTGCTCACACTCCACTGATATATGGACAATGCTACAAAACTGTTCAGGCCCTCAGTGTATAGTTCGAAAAGTTTCGCTGTGACCTAGAGCGGCGTAAGAAGGGTTGTATTCAACGTGTTGTTACCTATAAATATTGAATACTTTAGCGATTCAATGTTAGAAGTAGATTACAATTATCAGAACAAGATGAACATTCAGGCCCCCTCATGTGGCTCAAAGGTGTACTGCAGACAAAAGTGTTCAATATAACACTATGGAAGAAATTCCGCAAAATGATCTGCCGTCACCAATAAAATCTCCTGTTGGGTCAATACAGTTCTCCCAAAATACACAGTCCATACCGGCCGTATGCAAACCTACGTCCTTGTCCCTCTTGACTTCAAGCTGCAGTCCAAGGATAGTC
This sequence comes from Cebidichthys violaceus, assembly GCF_023349555.1. Classification (NCBI taxonomy): domain Eukaryota; kingdom Metazoa; phylum Chordata; class Actinopteri; order Perciformes; family Stichaeidae; genus Cebidichthys; species Cebidichthys violaceus. The sequence continues at coordinate 17,588,757 of NW_027176594.1, forward strand.
TTTAATGTCAAAGAAGTAAGACATATTAAGACAAAGATAAACTAGCAGTAAGAGTCAAATTTCAACACTTCCAAACTTCTGAGATGCAATGAATAAACACACTTTTGATAATAATTTAATATGCAAATGATTTTGTGGTTTAAGTACTGTTTTAGATAAGAAAGAGAGAAGTGGGAGACAGGAGAATTGATGTGAAGATGTGGAGGTGAGGAAGGCAGAAGAAGTGACAGGAACTTGAATGTGAAAGCAGTGCCGTGAGCGAGGATGTGTACATGTGAGAACAGAACAAGAAGACACCCTGAAGTGGAGAAAATATAGACAGTTAGGATTTAGGCAGACGGTGATAATAGGAGTTAATTCTTTCTAAAAACAAGGTTTAAGTTAATACTGCTGTAAAGTGTTTTTTTCTTCCAGGCAATCTGGTACAATTAAGTTAACATACTATATGCTTTTTTCTGAATGTGCCGATGTGCCGAAGACTCCCTTAAAGAGTTTTTGTGGTGTTGGTTATCTAAGGTACATTGAAATAGGCAAGAACTTTACCAAACTAATTGAATAAACAGTTCCATTAAGGTTATGGCCTTAAACATCTGGTCCACTTAGCTGGAAGGGTAACATTTTGTGTAATGGAGAACACTACGGGGGTCTGGAAAGAATCTTCTCTTCTGGGAGGTACTGTACCATTTGCTCACAGTAGGGAGGTCCAGCTTCAACTTGATATGAATAAGGAAGCGATGAGACGCTGCCTCCACCAGTAAGACTAGCCTTAGTGGAAAACATCAGAAGAGAAAACCTTCATTAAAAGTTTCACAAAGTCCCCAAAGACATTGCACACAAAAAAGAAGAACAAAAAAAACAAAACGTTTGCATCAGGACAAATTCAGAATAAGTGTTTCACTCCCAAACAAACTGTTTCTTATATTCCTTGTGTTCTTCCAGAGATGATCCGTTCTGCCACGCCCTTCCCTCTGGTCAGCCTCTTCTTCATGTTCATTGGTTTTGTGCTCAGTAACATCGGGCACATCCGACCCCATCGCACCATCCTGGCCTTTGTTTCTGGAATTTTCTTCATCCTGTCAGGTACTTGGTTTGGCTTTTACTCACAACCTCTCCAGATCAATAAAGGAACAGACATTTACATGTGAGAAGGTGAACTTGTGCTGAAATAAATGAAGTGCAAAAGGATTTTTATTAAACATAGTCTCTGCCTCCTTCAGGTCTCTCTCTGGTGGTCGGTCTGGTGTTGTACATCTCCAACATTAATGACGAAATGTTGAACAGAACCAAAACTAATGAGGCCTACTTCAGCTACCAGTACGGCTGGTCATTTGCCTTTGCTGCCATCTCGTTCCTGCTCACTGAGGTAACTTCACAAAAAATAGTGTGAATGAAAAAAAATATGCACTGAGATGGATTTTCACTAATAAAGGTCCCAGGGTAGAAGAATTTTCTGTGTCTGTCAAGGTGCCTTTCATATTTTTTTTTGTATGTTGTCATGTTGCTTGTGAAAGTTCATGTTTACATAATTATGTTTATGTATTTGCTTTTGCTAGTTTACATCTCTCATGTGTTGCGTTCATGATTTACAGAACACTTCAGGCATTCAACAGATGCTCTGAGTTATCCTTCGATTAGTAGCTTAAGAAAAATGAAATCAGCCTTCTGAGTGAGAAATGCATCTTTAAGCATCTCAATTTGGCCAAATCCCTTCTGATATGAAAAACTATAATGTGTTGTGTTGTGAGAAATAGTCCTAATACAACATCACACTGAAAATATTGAATGTGCAAAGGAAAAAGAAGAAAGCAAGAAAAATCCTCTCAGATGCAGCAGATTCTAACCTCCAGCCTAACCTTAAGCCATGATTCAGGTGTTCACTTCAGTGGGTTGACTTTGTTTGATGGTTTAAAGGGGAAATCATTTATCATCAAATAAGTGCACAATTCTCTAATCTGCAATTTGTTTATGCAAGTCATTTGATTCAATGATTCATTTTAATGGTTGAAAATGCTGTTATGTGTTTGGTTTAAAGGGACCGAACAGAATGTTTTTTTAGAGAATAAATTGTCTCTCCCCCCCCCCAGACTGCAGGTGTCATGTCGGTGTACTTGTTCATGAAGCGCTACACAGCAGAGGAAATGTACCGGCCCCGTCAGGGCTTCTACCAGCCTCGCCTCAGCAACTGCTCAGATTACTCCGGCCAGTACCTCCACCCAGACGCCTGGGCCGGACGTGGTCGCAGTGCCTCCGCCATCTCCTCTGAGGCCTCCCTCCAGATGAACTCCTCCAACTACCCTGCTCTCCTCAAGTGTCCAGAGTATGAACAAATGTCCTCCTCACCGTGCTGAGGCAGAGGTGTTTGAGTGGTTGTGTTAGCACCGTAGGGGTCATACTTATCTATCTGGATTTTGGAGTAAAATTGTCAGATAATTTAATATTATCCAGTTTGAATCGCTCCCTTCTAGTGTCTTGACTATGAGCTGATTATCTCTACCCTCCCTACTGCAGATTTTTTTATTCACACTTTCTGCTTCTGTTTGGAGCCAAACTTTAGTTGAGGGTTGGCCAGTTCACTTTATTCTCTGCTCAGTCTCGTTTTGGGAGAGAGAGGACAGGGTTTAACCACGTTGTACTTTTTCACTAGTTTTAAGTGGTGGGCGACTATCAACCTGCTGAAATAGCAAGAGTAGCACAAAGTTATTTGAAAGGAGTAAACTTGACCAGCCTCGACCTGCAGTGAGCCCGTCCATTATTTGCTTGTAGTTTTACCACAGTCCTGATAGCTTTTTGACGGGCGTACACAACACAACACTGCAGAAAACCAGCATTTAGAACTGGAAAGCAACTTAGTGCAATGGATGCAGAGTCTGCACGTTTCAAAACCAAACACTGCAGCATGTGCTTTCAGCCGCAGAGCGGAAACTGATCACCTAGGTGATGGGACGATATGCTAAGAATGATAAATCTTAAAACATTTCCTCAATTTGACCATATGATCACTGCACAAATTGGGCAGACTTTTGTTTTTGATTGAGGTTCAAATGAAATTGTTAAAATTCCTTTACACTACAAATTGTGCTTGTGCACCCACTGTTTCTGTGTGCACAACTTACACTCACATCTGTGTTTTCACTCCTTAGTTGATGCAGAAAACGTCTTTTTGTCACATTATACTGTGTCCTCAGACACGTCACAGCTGTTTCAGACTTGTCGAGTGCTTATGAAACACATGACGAATGTGACTTTCTACCATTCAAGCAGATCATTTCAAAAACAAACTGTTTCGATAGGGTTATGGCCTGGGAGAGTTGTGTGATTTTTAAACAATTTGCAAATCACACTGACTTTCAGTCAACAGCCAGAAATACTTAAGTGTGATCAGGAGTCACCGGTGTTTTCTGAAACTTTTAAAGCTGTAACAGAAGCTTTTTTTTTTTCATTTACATACATTATATGTGGTTGAAATACTAGGTGTGGAGTTTTAGCAGTTTACAGTAAATAGTGACACCAAAGGAAAGGTTTGTATTATAGGCTGCTAGTCCAAGCAAATGAGAAACATTCATTGTAAAGGCCTCAATCTGAATATATTAATGGTTATATATAAACTTTGAGTGTATTATTGTATATTCTTGTAATGTAATGGAAACAGCCAAAACACATCAAAAAATGCTTTATTTGCTCTCACAACCCATTTTTAAAGACAATACATTACATCTGTAATTCAAACAATACAGATGTAAGTGAACCGTATATATCCTCAGAGAACCTATGATTCCTGTATACAGTCATAGTTCATAAATTCAAGATAAAAAATATATTCAACCAACATGGGGCAGCACTGTATGTGTTGATCAGATTGGAGTTACAAAACATATATTATACATATGACATAAGGACAAAGGGGAGAATATGGAATTGTGTGGTGATGGTTTTGATGGAAAATGTAAAGGAGACAGATTGTTTTAAAGACTATTTTAATATGGAGCCATAGGAAACACTGCTAAATGAGATTTTGTTTTGCTTATAGTAAAATATCTCTCCTACAGAGATATATTAACCTGTATTATAGACGAATATTTTTCTAATTTACCCCCTTATAACGGAATGTTCTAAGATGCTTGTCTTACAAATGTACTGCGATCCCTAGTGTGCCAAGGAAGAAGTTGCATCCAGGTTAAGTGGCTTCACGTTAAGTTTTGAATATATACATTTCATGCTGCATTACGCGAGTGAGTAAATATAATACACAGCATTTTGTCTTGTGCAATATTTTTATGTTAGTTTGATATATTACTAAAAGTATAATTGTCAGTATTTAATGTTGCATGGTGTGAACTCCACATATTTTTAATGAAATGCAACATTTCATCACTGGATCATGGTATTCCACCTGCAGTAAGTCACACAAACAAACAGACATACAGCTGAACTAATACGCACTGACTGTGCCGAGCTACGCTCACTCTGTCTTGGTATATAGACCACTTTCATGTAGTTTATTTTAAACGCTGTAAATATGAAATCACCAGTGTGTGTATATAGATTCATTGTTTTACAGGCGGAATTACATAAAATATACAAAATATATGTATTTTTTGTTTGGTAGATTAATCTGCAACTGCTGCTTTGCCTCCTGTATCACAATGAGAAGGTGAGCTTTTACATAATGTTAAACTTCCTTAAATTTAAAGTATTGTCAAACATGAAATGTAAATTTCTTTGTATTTTTACAATCGGTCATTTTCATGATGTTAAATGTGCAATGGAAAATGTATACTCAATGAAATAAAGGTTAATGGGATTTGATAAACAATACGCTTGTTTTTTTTACTACTTTTGTCAGTAAAATGTATGAAATAAATACACAATATATACATACTGTGTATTTATTTACATAGCTCTGCCCCCTCTCTCCTATCACTCCACACCCTCCTCACTCTACCTGTCAGCCACTCCCTCCTCATCAGCACAACTCCCCTCACCTGCCTCTGATCAGCTACGATATAAACTCCTGCCTCTCAAACACACTTTGCCAGATCATTGCTATGTCAACCCACCCGTTTGTAAATATTAATTTGTATCACAGAGTGCAAGAACACAATAAGGGAGACCTCAAAACTGCCACAGCATTCTTCAATAATGTGTTAGATTTAGTTAAAACGGAGCTGAGACAGTGGCTCGTTGATTTGGTTTTGTAACGTCACGCAACAACAGAATTAAATATTAGATAATAGAACTATTAAACACAATTATATTGTTTTTGGAGTTTGGTCAAACAACTAATGAATTAACCAGAAACCTGCTTAAGAATTTCATGTAAAGTAATTTCTTTTCCACCAATTTGTACTGTAAGAGAAAGATACTAACAGAGGAAATGATCTTACCACATTAACATGGCCCTCCCTTCAAACAGTGACGAGGAGCGTTAGACACAGCACCAGTGAACCCAGCAGTGCTTAGACTGTGAGAGCTGGCACTCATCCATCTGGGTGAATGGGCTGTAATGGGGGCTATCCGCAGGATGGAAAGAGCTAATCTGCATCGCGTCCCCACAAACTGAGTGAGCAGTTTCATGTATTGACCTGATGGCACTTTCCCAAATTGATTACCCCCCAGCAATAATACTGTGTGTTGCAAAGTTCTCTGTTGGTGATAATTAATACACATCTAGTGCTGCACTCTTTAATCTAAACTGGTATCTGTCCCTGTTCTGCTCTAGTTTCAAGGAATAAAGTAATTTGTTTTATTATTGGACACGTTCCTGTCTCTGTCTGTTGCTGATGAGAGGTAGCCGAGCACCTTTTGACAACAGCTCCATCTAGTGTCACGTCTGTGGAGACACACAGCTTCCCATGAGTAGTCAGCATTGAGCAATGATGAACAATCATGAATCTATTAAATATAAATGCTATGGTGCTCAAAATTTGAAACAAATATGGTAATCATATATTTATAGAGTTGCAGTAGGGAATCCATATCCTACATTTTCTGTTTTGTGGATACCAAATGGTTATCTCTAATTAAAAAAAATAGTTCTGCAGTTATGTGTGTATACAAGCTGTCTTTTAAATGGTTTCATATATATCTTTGAATAAATACTAAAAGCGACAGGTAGCGAGTGAAGGGAAGCAAGGATCTGTGAAAACTGGTCATGTGTATATATGTAAGTAAACAAACAATATTTAGATATCTATGACAATATCACATTAATCATGCTCAATCAGTAAGCCCGCTTCAGGGCAGGTTTGCACCCCTTTCAGTCCTCTGCTCTTCTTTGGCCCTGCCCCCTCACTCTGCCAGAGGCCACTTGATGTGCGGCGTCTGTATCACCCAGTGCAGATGAAGCCACTAGCTCAAGGCCTCAATAAATTGGTAGATTGCTAAAGGCAGTCTGGTGAGGCAGAATCTCCATACAGTGCAGCTACTGTATGCGTATGAATTTGAATGTGCTCTGTAGCATGTTATCTAATATTCACACTCTTTTAAAAGAAATGAAGCTACAGCTAGGTATTCCTGTAAATCATACAGATCTGGATTATGTGTTCGTGGGATTTAAATCAGCAACTTCAGTGACATCTGTAACAGCAATAAAGCAGAAATAACTGTTCCTGAAGAATTTAAAGGGCTGCACCCAAATGAGACTCTTCAATCTATTATTTAATTTGATATATTATAATGAACTGAAAGCAGACTTAAACTACCACAAGCAAAACTCTGTAGCTCATTCTCCTTAAACAAACGTGATTTTGTTCTATTTACACTCCAGTTGTAAGAACATTTATTTTGCAACATGTATTTAAAGTAAAAAGTTTGATCTTCATAAATCCCTGTATAGAATATCAAGGGGTATTAAGGAGTATCCATAACTGAAATTGCGCTATGAAATACAACACATAACTTTTTTTTTTTTAATCTAAATTTAGACAAAGTCACGCCAGACTAGAAAAGACCACATTACATTACCAGACAGCTGAAGGCAGGCTAGTGGGGCATTGTCCGCATACAAATACCGATATGCATGAGTCCTCTGTTGTATCACCAATCTCATATTTATTTTAGTTTCATATTTATTCTTAAGGGATTATTATTTCGTTGAATCTACCGACTGGAAGGTCAGGGTTGAAAGAAATGCAAAATAGATAACATTTTATTATGCAACTAATGCGCCGATACTCTATAAAACTAAATGAATTCAATTTGAAGAAAAAAATAGCCAAGGAGCTATAGTCTTAAAGGACCTTTATAATGGCAAAATCATATAAACATACAGTAAGTCCCATGAGTCCAAGGAAGGAAGCCTATGAATAATGTATGACCACACACACACACACACACACACACACACACACACACACACACATACAGTCTCCATACACACACACACACACACACCACACACCACACACTTGCCTTTTCCCTCAGTATTCTTTCATCCTCTTTTCTCCATCTCTCTGTTTTCAGTTTTTTCCCCGACGGATTGAGGAAAAGGCAAATCTCCGTCTGTTTGTCAGGCCGTCTCATTAATGCTGGCAGTTGTGGCTTTCTACTGTTTCCCGCAGGACTTCCTCTGTCATGGCCTCTTTGTTCTGCGCTTACCTTGTTAAGGTGATTCCTTTGTGATTTGACTTAAAATGTTCTGATAGCACTGTATGCATGTGTATTTCACACTGCATCGAAGCGACTGATTAGCTCTGTTTCTTTCAGTGATTCAGCGATCTGTTTCACTCCAACTGTGAACCCCCTGCTCTTTAAATCTGAGGCCAGAACAAACCAAAGTTCCTTTGAGGTTTAACCATGACACACAAAGAAAGACCGCTGCTTCTCCTGCTAAGACGGACAAAATAATAAAAACGTACGGGCAATCTCTGAAAGCCTGAACAAGCTTGTAAGGATTTATATATATATATATATATATATATATATATATATATATATGATAGTCTCTGTTAAAGCTGTGTCAGAGTGGTTTTGATGCCCATATTTTGTTGTTAGTGAGCTGAGGTGTGCATTTTCTTTTGTCCATCTCCAATACTACACCAAAATCCAATTAGATTAGATAGTGTTTTAAAATCTTTTAAAAAGTAGAGACCCATCAGACAGACAGAGGTGGCTTTAATGTTTTGATTTTTAAACTGTTACTTGAACAAAATTACTTATTCTTGTAAGTAATTACTGTTACTTGTAAAATAAGCAAGGACTCAATTCCATGATGGATGTTGATAACAAGCACCAAACACACACACACACACACACACACACACACACACACACACACACACACACACACACACACACACACACATACATCTTTTTCATTTGGACCATGATTGGGTCTGTGCGCATCTTCCATTTTTAACTGATTGGTGGTAAAAAACAAACAAAAAAAACATTGGTCCTGAGATTGTTTTTTTGTGCTGTACACTGTGGAATAAATCACTGTGTTCATTCATTAAAGCTCAAGGGACAGAGAAAGAATAAAGAGAAGTGAAAACTAACAGCTTCTCTTCAGAGGTTTTATATCTACAGTGTCATGCATGTCGCTGTAGCTCAGTATACATGTGGAAGATCACAGATATGCATGTGCTTTGGTGATAATAGTGATGGTTTTATGATGAGGTGTGTTTGCATGTATTCGTGCTTTTGTGTCTTTTGTGTGTTGAAACTTCATGGAACAAAGGTCTGAGTCGGAGATGAGCGGGGGACCTTGTGGTTTGTTGTCAGAAGTTTACATAACACCACCAAGCTGTACAGGCTGGAGAAAAAAATAAACACAAATATACTTTTCAAAAGAGCACAATGAAAACCATAAGTTAACAAAAGAAAAGTTTGGCTAGGCGCATGCCTATTGGACAGCTAGCAGCAAGCCTCCAGCAGGTCTACAGCTGAACTGAAACATCAACCTTGTTAATGTTGTTAATGCACCCTGAGGAGCTTCCACCCCTTTCATTTAAACACGAAGCTCCTCCTACAGAAGAACCAACGTTACTCAATAATCAAGCAAGACAATGCAATGGTAATTAAAAGACAACCCCCCTCTGTGCTTTGTTCATAATGGTACAATCTAAGTTCCTACACTATAAAGCCCATTGGAAGCTCTCGTTTCCTGTTTGGCAGTTTGGACCCATGACCACATGACCAGCAGGTAATATGCAACAAACATGTTTATAATGCTGCCTCGGCAACACAACCAGGACTACAGATATGCTGTGCTGGCAGGATGGAATAAATAATTGTGATGGTCACACGGCTGCTATTTGACAATTTAGACCCAACCAAGTTGAACATGTTACTTCATTTATCCAATATTTAGTAGTAATAGAAGTAGAAGTTGCATAAAGAGCAACACAATATGTGTAGAGAGGTTGTGGTCGATTAATGGGTCAAATCCTAAACTTCCACCCAAGTGACTGGGATTTGAGTCCTATGAGAAGCCTATTTTTTACCCTTATTATTATCTGATTATTTAAAAAAAAAAAGTATTGTTATTATTACAGTAGGCTACAAGGCGTGCCTGATTGGGTGGAAAATAGCATCGTTATCTACGGACACCTGGGTGCTTGTCTCTGCCGTGTTGTATACACCCAGTTGTAAATAGCCACATTGGCTATTCCACCCAGGAGCAAATATTATTGTTGGCTTCTGACACCTGGGTGAAACAAACATCTAGAAACTGGAATGTATCTGACCATTGTGCAAACTCCTCTGAATACAGTAGAGCACAGGTTAGCACCGTGACAGCCTTATCTAGCAAACACACTGTTACAGCCCAGACCGTGTTTCTCTCTGCCTCATTTCAATCAATCATCAGTTATTAGTATCATTATCATAACTGAGAGAAATGAAAGCTATTAAGATCAGACTTTAAGTTGCAATTAACTGGAACTCTCCTGTTTGAGCTGTATTCTTACGGTTAGAAATGGGCGGAAAAAAACCAACATTTTGCTGGTGTGAACTCCTGCTTGTAATAGCATAGCAAGCCTCTGGCAGCCTAAGGGCTCAGTCTGTGTTTGCTTTCTTTTAGCCCAATCTCATATGCTCTTTATCTCTCTCTTCGGCTCCGGGCGCTGTCTGCACACACAACATCTCGCTGCTGACTTCAGCAGCCGGCATCCATGTGTCTTTGCTTCGCCTAACAATACTAAAAGACAAGCAAGATAACACGGTCATTGTCTTTAACCGATCCTCATCTGGCACAAAGGACAATCATAAGCATGGATGTGTTCTGGTGAGAGAGCTGCACATTACTTCTTTTATTAGTAATTACTGTACTGTGATCCTTTACTAAATTCAACGCAAACTGAGAGAGTTGTGGCGCATAAGTATTCTCTCCAAAGCATGTTGATATTTTGAGGGGAGATTCTTTGCATTCTTTGTTGCTGACTACAGTCACCATGATAACTGAACAGACGCCACTCTGCACATTACAGTGTCAAGTTTTATCTTATTTCCACAAGAGAAACCTATAAGTTGTTTTGTAATTCTGTCTTAAATTGATATACCATAATGTCATATTTACGATAATTGACAGTTGCCATCATATTCAGATGGTTTATATCTGCTTCATATATCCAAAGTTTTAATGTTTCCTCTCTCCTTTCCTTTTTTTCCATCTCCATCTTACTTGGTCCCTCTCTTACTCATTTGCCTTACGAACATTCAAAGGCTTCCTCCTTCCTCCAGCCTACCATTTTTGCCAAAACCAGCCTGAATTTTGACGAAATCATTTCAAAAGAAATAACCAATTACTTCCATGATAGGTCCTCTGATTTCCTATCTAAATGGCTCTGGCACATTGGCACATTCACTCTATGCTGTACACCAGGCAGCCATGCGGCATTAATCTCTTTCACTGGATAGGCCAGACTGTGGCAGCTACTCAAACTGGGAGGAAAACAAGTACAAAAAAAGCAGTTAAGAAACACTAGCAACACTTAAACTGACATAATTGTAAAGCCAGTTCATAGCGAGGTCATAGAGGAGGCGCTCTTGGCACTGGCCAAAACCCGAATGGAAGAAGAAAACACTATGAGAAAAGAGAAAGCTGGCAGAGGAGACTTCAATTACCAGAGTGAAATGGCAAGCTGTGCCAAAAGCACTCTCTCGAGTTAAGCAGGGAGAATGGTAAAAGGAAGTAGTGATGTTGAAAAGAACATGAGAATTAAACTCATTATCAGGGGCCCCTGTGTGCTCTCATTACTACAGCCACTTTTCACAGGCTAACTGAGAAGCCAACATGTTAAAAGAAATGGCAGCACTCGGGCACATCTTGTCAGGATGCAAAACTAGTCCAAGGACGGTTAACTTGAAAGCCAAACTACATGGTACATATGAAGTGAAGAATTTGAAGAAAGGCTCATTAATGGACTCATTCTAAGGGACTTAGGATCCAGTATCTCACTGGACAATTTTCTTTGGCTTATTTTGGATTCATAATACTAGTTTTGACTTTTTATAATCTGATTATTGCATCTAGTATTTCTACTAAATGCTACACATTTTATTTTGGTCAGTAGCTGCTGTGGGCCTGTAAAGCCTGTTGTGTCAACGTTTGTGACATTGGTTTATACAAAACTCAACTCCACTAGATGATGATGGGAGATTTCTAGGTCCTGATGCTGATATTTGTTTTGGATATGGTTAGTTTGGATAATTTATCATTTAAGATATTCTTTTTAATCAAAAGTGGCATGAGTGTTTTCTTGGTCTTTAATTGTAATACATGTTGGGGTTTTGGACTGTTGGTTAAGACATGTAGTACTGTAGAACTTGTGATGTAAAATGGTCACTATTTGCTGATATCTATAGATCAAACGAATAATAATCGGTGAATTAATTGAAAAATAATTTGAGCTAATTCCTCTGCTGCATCACAGCCAAACATTTTGGCCCAAATACAATATTGTCACTTACATTCTTAATATGTAACGTTTGTAACTAGTGAGCTTTCAGACCTGGACAGACACTCGTTCTGCTCCCCTTGCTGGGACGAGGGAAGTGACTCAGACCCTGGGAACTGGATGAGGCCCCCAGTCCAAGAGATGGGACAGTACAACCAGTCAGAGCCCCGGCCAAACCCTGCAGGGCCCCTGGTTGCCTCTCTCACTGTGTGTCAGTGTGAAAAAGATGATCGCTGCACAGAAAAAGACCCCAAACGCCAGGGTTTAAAGTGACAGGCCCGGCCCTAACTTTATGCCTCACTTTTCTACTTTTAATATCTGGGTGATCTTGCAAGCCGACTGCTTTAACTTCAAAGTGGTTTTGATGGATGTTTTAAGAAATATTTCATCAGTGGTGATGCTTTCAACTTCTTTTAAGTTGCTGCTACAGTAGTTCAGCCACACATCTCTCTAATCTCCGCTCTGCTGTCAGTGCTGGTGTTTTTATCCTTTGCTTGATTTCAAGATGTTTTGGAAAACATTTGGTACCCAGTTTCAGAGCTGCATGTTTATGTGTGTATGCGCTTGTGTTTTTGGTGTGTGGGTTAGTAGAACTGCTTGATCATTTATAATAGTGTGAAAGACAAACTGTGTTGTAAATGTTAAGTGTAGTCTGATGTTTTCTTTTTCCAGCAGCTGTTTAAGCCTCCGTTTCCCATTGGCTCTGCTACAGCCGTGGAAGGTGTGGTCTGGATGAACGATGCTGCATCCTTTGTTAAACCGTGCAGTTTAATATTGAATAGTAAAGAGGCTTAGTCGTGTGTGATTGCATAGGTCTTATGAATTCCCTTTAAACTGATCGTTAAAGTACACTTCTACAAAGGATGCGTTTCCTTTTTTTTTTATTCACACCTGTAGGAGGTATTGAAGAAGTCCAGTCAACTTGAAGGAATTCAACGAATTGTGCGATCGTGTAAAACTCGGAAACTTGGATTAAACTCCGACTGACGTTGAGGAGAAAGAGGAGCGCAATAATCGAGCAGTTATTAATGGTTGAGATTTTGCTTGATGAGAGGAAAAACCGCGAGACGCGAGCGCTTCCTCTCACCATGATCATGGGCACCATGCGCTCCTCGCCGAGCGCGTAAGCTGCTGTGGAGGATCCACACATTATGAGACGACATGGCATGGTGTGAGCGAGGGATTCAGACTTTGCTGGCCATCGTGGGCGCCTTCGCCGCCTTCAGTCTCATGACTATCGCCATTGGCACCGACTACTGGCTTTACTCCCGGGCGTACATCTGCAACGCCACTAATGCCACCACGGACGACTCCCAAACCAAGAAAGTCAGAGGCGACCTGACTCACTCTGGGCTGTGGAGGATCTGCTGTATCGAAGGTAAAACCAAGTGTAATAAGTTAGTAACTGTTATTCCATGAACATTGTCTTACTTTCTTGTTGTGCTGATTGGCATTGCATTTTGTCCAATGATGATCTCCTTCTGATTGTTTGTTTTACGGCGGTGAGGTGACAATGTACGCAGTTTGATTGATCAAATAGTCATTACATGTTAAATAAACAAACACATAAACTGAATTTAAATGGATGTTAGAATTGGGAACCTTCAATGAAAATAACGCTGTTTGGTGTGACGACTTACTAAAAATGAAAACCTGCCAAGGGGTGCATCATCATCGTCATCATCATCATCATCATCGTCATCATTGTTATCAGTATTTTTAAGTATTGTTCAATGCGTTGAATATCTTTTTTTTTTAAGTTACGTGAACATTATATTGAATAGGGAGAGAAAGTGCTGCTTGTTGCGCGCAAAGGCGTAGTTGTGCGTGCGTAATGCTACGTTTGCGTCACCTTTCACTGTAAATGATTTAGTAAGTCACAGATGATGACATAGAGCCCAAGTCTAATGTTTTTTATGTCTTACCTTTAAGCAAGTAATGTCTCTTGCGAGATACAATTTAAGGATTCGCCCTAATTGTCTCAGCAACTTGATATGGTTGCTTGGCAACTACTTCTATAACATAGCTTAGACTGATGAAATACATTTCAGCTACAGAAGTAATTAACAAGAAAGCGACTCGCTTCATGAAATCCTGCCAACATTTTTCTCAGCTGTGCTGCGTCTCAATGATCCAGTATCACACGCCTGGGGAGTTTTGGGTTGGGCTTAGTGCGCTGGTTGAGCGGCTAGTTTGGGCACGTGTGCGCACCATTGCGCGCGACTGCTTCATTGGAGAGAAGGCAGATCAATGAGCTCAATCAGTTGATCCGTAAACACGTATTCACCAGTGACTCCTTTCATCAGCCCAGCCTGATGTTTCGCTGTCCACTGCTGCTGGTGCTGAAACCTCCTGTCTGAATGATTTGTTTTCTTCTGTTAACTGACAACCCATGAGGCCAATCATGGCACACTGTAGAAATAGTCATTTTCTGACTTGTTAAGTATTCTTTTTCTAAACACTGCAACTCAAGGCAGAATTTGGTTGATCAGCTTTTCCACACTTGCCTACAGGTGGGACTTTGCCGTGTTTATCACTGTTCATTCGTGTTTTGCAGCCTTACAGAAGTTGCAGTTGCAATCCCAGAGGAACAAGTACACACCAGCAATTTGTTTTGCACTGTGATTGCATTTTAATTGTTCCAATCACATCACAGCATTAACAATGAGCACATCACTGAATAGTACAGTAAAGCCTACCGTTTTTATGACATTGACCTATTTGTTTCTTTATGCCATAAGTGCTTATTCTTGGATGTGTTGCTCACTTTTTTTCTTCTGCCTCCAGTTTTCTCTCTCTCTCTCTCTCTCTCTCTCTCTCTCTCTCTCTCTCTCTCTCTCTCTCTCTCTCTCTCTCTCTCTGGGGGAGAGAGAATTTCACTGTTGTGAAATTCAGTTTAACATGGCCTCTAAGTGTAGCTACAACTGATGCAGGATGAGCCCAAATAACTTTCCAAGACATTGGCTAAGTGTAAATATGAATGATATCCAATCAGATAATTAACTTTAAAGTCTGGGTTCTATATATTCTATAAATGTCAAAAATTGTAGAAATTCTGTGAGTTCCTGCCTGCCTTATGTACATTTTCCCTTTGTGGTTGATTTTATTGATTTATTCTTTTTACAAGACTAAATACGGGTCAGAGGTTTAATTGTCCACTCATTTCGCTATCTATTTTTTAAATAGTCTTTTCCAGGAACAAAGAACAAGATGAAATCCAACCAGTTTGCATTAGGTCAAATGAGCGGCATAAATAATGGGTAAGCCCCGGGACACTTGGCTAACCGTGTAGAAGAAATTCCGTGTGTGTCTCTCTTACGTGCCAAACAGACGTCTGTATGAGTGTTGTGTCTTGTAGAACAAGGAGGTTCACTGAAGGCGAGCAATGATGGCAAATGAGCTTTTAAAGGAGGCAAAGTGAAGTCTTGTTCTGCAGCCAGTGATGCTGAAATATGATGTCAAATATATCTCACTTAAGCCAACCACCCCTGATCACCGAACATGCTGGAGTGGCGCTAAAAGACTTTGATGTGTTTTAAACAGACATTCAGACTTCAAATAGACAAATCCTACTGATTTGCTTTAATCCACCATCTCACCAACTTTTTGTTCTTAACGTGATTAATTGGGATTCTCTGTGCCATAAAGGCTGCTTTCCGGTTTTCCTGGCTTTGTTAGTGCGTATGTGTGTTTATGTGGAGTATGTGTGTGTGTGTGTGTGTGTGTGTGTGTGTGTGTGTTAGTCTGGTGAATGCATTAGTAAGATGTCAAAGGCGTCCTCTGAGCTAACTAGAAATGGGGGGGGGGGGGGGGGGGGGGCGTTGCCATGGTGAAGCTATGCTGAGTAATAAAAGATGGGCTCCGTTCTCTCAGACAGATGGGCTCTGGGGAGATACCTCACTCTCTTTTGCTCTCCTCTCTCTCTCCATTTTTCTCACCGTCATTCCTCTGATTATTAACACAACTGCCTTCTGTGTATTTTATTAATAAACGTGTTTGACTTTGACATCTTCACTTCATGTGTACAAAATAACCCTTGATTCTTTGTTATCTTTTACCCTGCACCTGTCACTGCGCTTTCTTAGACCTTTGGTTGCCACAATCAGGAGAAAACATCCTATTACATCGAAACATTGATCTTATAGATATGAAATACATGCAGATACACACCCGGTATAATGATTGTATTACTGAGTGATTATGCTTATGTGTCGATGCAAAAGAAATTGCTGTACATAAAAGATCAAAAAGAAGCTGAGAGGGAGTTGAAGAGGAAAACATTTTAGAACACGGGAAGGAGAGAAGTGGGTAATTGAGACATGATGGTGGCAAGAGTGTTGTCAAAAGAGACAGAAGATGAGAGTTTAAAGAGACTGAGAGGATAAAGAGAGTGGAGTCGGTGAAGATAGACCGGGTCTGGGCTGTTAACGATGTTTTATAATTGTATTATTTCGGTCTCTTTCCCAGTAGTGTTAGACATTAACCGTGAAAATCTAGCAGGCAAGTGTGACATTGAAATGTTGTGCTGATGGCTGGAATGAAGCTGTTTAAACAACCACTGTTCAACATTTCTCATCAAAACATCCTCCTTATGGCCTAACATATAGGGCAAAAGCATTTCCTAGGACATAAATCACTTCCACCACATAACCTCAAGATGAGCTGTCTCCCCCCCAAAATTCCATTTATCCGAAGCTATGCTAACTAGGATGCATAATGCCACTCAGGCCTCAAAAATCCAAATTTAAGTGAGGCTGAATGTCCATGACTCATACAGTACAGTGGCTTTAAAGGTACCCTGTGCAGTAGTTATGTTTATATCCAGTGTCAATGCACTGTGTGTATCCTTGAAGCCTGACAAACTTGTTAAATGCATTTACTTAATCATGAAATGACACACAAAGCATGTTAAATATGCATGTTGAATATATCCTTAAAATGTTGCATTGTTTATACTGAAGGGCTACATTTAAATCAGGCAAATCTGCTGAGCAGATGTGAATCACTTGGTCCAGTTGGGTTTTCTTTTTTCAGATGAGAAGATACATTTTTTGAGGAATTGTGTTTATTGAAGGAGCATGACATTATCTCAACATACAGGTTATGAAATTTCACCATGGAGTATTGAGAACTTTGTTCTGTTACTTTTTATACATTTCACACAGATACATGCCCATTGATACATCTGCCGGTGTGTTGTGTGTGTGTGTGTGTGTGTCTAGCATAGTTTAAGAGCAACTAACACAGCAGCAAAGGCAGAAATGACAGAATGTGGCAGAAGAATCAGACGTTTGCCTTTTAATTCAAAGTTTAACCTTTCAATATTCATAATGCTCCAATGTTTTATTCTCTTAAAAGTGGAGGGAAGATTTTCTCGATGAAGAGACTGGGCCTTTGAATAGAAGGTGCCTGAGGGCTTGAGAACTTGAGAACCCCGGATCCATAGCAGCCTGTCCTCAGATGCTTTCTGACATGGTTAGAGGTGAAAACAACACAGTTCAGCATTAGTTCAGAGACTCTTTACCCAAAATTGGCTCCAGTTTTCTTTGACTTATTTGTTTCCTGATCCTAAAAGCTACACGTTGATTGGTGGATGGTCAGCATGTAGTTCCTTTTATACCGTCTATCTTAGTTGGAGAATGTCATGTTGTGCTCCATTACAAGGCCCAGTGTTTTCCTTAAACTGTGATGTTTTCATCCCTGCACAATCTGTTACTGCCATCAGTCTCATTCACACTTAGTCTGCTTTTTGCTTCTCAACAGGTATCAACAAAGGAAGCTGTTATCGAATCAATCATTTTCCCGATGATAACGACTACGATACAGACAGCTCAGAGTACATTTTACGTAAGTCGCTGCATCCTCTTCATCTTCAAACACTTAAACCGTTAATCCCCTGTCCTTTTCCTTCGAGTGGGGATGGAGTTATCACAAGGGTCCTTAATGTGTCATGACATCTCTGTCCCTCCCCCTTAAAGGCTTGATGTCATGACAGCAGTTGGAGCGATAGCGATGATGGAGTGTGTTATGTGCTGATGAGTAAAATGTTTAGCTGAAAACACTATGGATGGTCTTATTGCAGTTTAATCCATCTATCCATTTTGCTTGAGGTTTCAGATTAGCTTTGCATATCATAGTTGGCTTCTAGTTTTCCATATTTGCAGATATCTAAAATGATTCATTTCAAGATGCTCATGGACTCACTTGGTTAGTGTCAAAGGCAGGAACGTCTGCTAATCAGGCCTCAGTATCTGTGAAGGCCTTCATCTGTTGAACCTGAGGCCTTTTCTGCTCTTCTGTCACTCCCTTTATTTCTATGTACACTTATGGCAGCGTTACTACATGTGTCAGCCAGGAGTGCCTTATATTGTTATTTTTTGGAAAGCTTAAGCTGTCCTAAATGCCATCAATCGGCATGCGAATAATGCCATGAATGGGATACCTGTTATGAAAAAGAACTTGATGCAGAAAACATAATGCCTTTGGTCACAGCTGGTATCTAGCGCTATTACAGCTCAAAAACCCTTCAGGGAACCTTTTAGTACGATATAATTCAAGCTAGTCTGATCAATAGTTTTTTATTAACAATGGATTAAATGACTATGTAAAATGTGAAAGGTGTTTATCATACACACAGAGAAGCATCACCTGCACTTCCCCTCAACCCTGCAGAGCATTTGAATGTCTCTAAGCTCATTGTTTGGGTTTTACAGCAACTTTACTGTTTTGGTTCAGCAGCTGCTGGAAAAGCAAAAAAAAAAAGCTCTGATAAAGCTATTGGACACTACCCTCCCATTGGTTAATGTTGGCTTTGCCAAGGGGAACAGAAATATTATATTACTACTACTACTACTTCAACTGATTCTACTTTTAGCCTTGCTTTATTGGCACCATTGTCATTGTAAATGAATCGCAAGCTGGTCAGCCTTTGTATTCATATATTTAAAGCTATGTGTTTCTTCGTTTGACGTATTGACAAGAAGGTTTTTGCTGTTTCTCTCTGTCTCGTCTGAACAGGTGTAGTGCGAGCATCGAGCCTATTCCCTCTTCTCAGCACCGCTCTGCTGATGTTGGGCGGCCTCTGTGTCGGAGTTGGACGCATCTACAACAACAAGAACAACATCCTGCTCACTGCTGGCATCCTGTTTGTGGCTGCAGGTAGCACTAGACTGGCAGCAACAACACATAGATTCTGTGCACAAACAGAAAGAGGGAGAAGGACATAAGCAGACAGAGGTAGAAGACGGACACATGAGGGTCTCCCTTTGTCTTGTCGTCTTTCTTTTAAAGTTACCTTAATTATTCCTGTATTTCAACAAAAAGAATACAATTCATGGGCTTTTTCCCTATGGCATATTTTGTTAAAACGTTGATTGCCCATACCTTACACACTTTGCATCTTCTCTTTTTCCTTGAGTCCATTGTCTCTCTAATTGGCAGTGACAAATCATTATTTGTGATTATTCAAAGAAAGATAGGTGAAGAAGGTGAAAATCTGCAGGGAAGGTGTGAACTTGTCAAGTTGCTTACTTGTTAAAGGGATTCTAACACTCAATAAGCAACACAAAATCTCTTCTCCGCTCATCTCTCTTCTATTCAGGCCTGAGCAACATCATTGGCATCATCGTCTACATCTCCAGCAACGCCGGGGATCCCAGTGACAAGAAAGACGAGGACAAGAAGAACCACTACAACTACGGCTGGTCCTTTTACTTCGGCGCCCTCTCCTTCATTGTGGCTGAATCCGTGGGTGTGCTTGCAGTCAACATATATATCGAGAAAAACAAAGAGACGCGCTTCCGAGCCCGACGTGACTTCATCAAAACCACCTCATCTTCTTCGCCATACTCTCGCATCCCAAGTTACCGCTACCGGCGAAGGCGTTCGCGCTCCAGCTCGAGGTCGAGTGACCCGTCCCGCGAGCCCTCCCCGGTCGGGATGAAGATCGGTGGAGGAAGTGGGAGAGGAGGGTTGGGGATGGGTTTGCCAATGGGGGATATATCTCTGTACGCCCTTAGCAGGGACCCCCTGAAGGGCCGAAGTGCAACTGCAGGGCCCTACAGTCCAGAGAGAGACTCTGGGTTTTTACAAGTTCACAACTGCTATCAGA
The DNA here is from genome assembly GCF_023349555.1 of Cebidichthys violaceus. Taxonomy (NCBI): domain Eukaryota; kingdom Metazoa; phylum Chordata; class Actinopteri; order Perciformes; family Stichaeidae; genus Cebidichthys; species Cebidichthys violaceus. The sequence goes on from NW_027176594.1 coordinate 17,608,764, forward strand.
AAGATCTGAAAGATGGAGTGAACAGGAGGACCACACCAGTATGAGGTCAGGAGTGTATTGCTGTGTAAAACCATAAGCTTGATGGAAGACATTAGATATTGTACATTTGATGAGAAAGGACAATTCCTCTCCGGGGCTGTTCAGGCAGCAACAGTGTTGAAAGGTCAGCGCTCAAAATAGTTTTTTCGTTGCGTCCCCCCGTGACAGAAAAGTGCCGATCTACGTTTCATTTGGTGGAAGACGAAAGGTGACATTAAGAATAACCTTTTATGATAAGACTGTATCTGAAAAGTGGATGCAGATATTTTGTAGCAACAAGAGTTATATAAGAAAGGCTGAAAAATGTCGTACTTGTTCTGGCATTCTTTAAAGGACAATTGCCTGATAAATTAATTAAGCTTTTAAAGGCTGAATATTGAGTTTCAGGTAATGTTTTTCTGCTAAAGAAAATAACTGGATAGTCTTTTAGAAATCAACTTGTTTCTTTAACTCTGAGACAAAAAAATTGGTTGTCAAAATGATGTGATTCTTTGAGTATTAATGTATTGTATTTGCAACTTAACACAACTGGTGCTAACTTAATTTGTACACCTTTGATAGTCTTAAGCCTTTTCGACTGCCATTTAAATACTTCTACTCTATCTCCAAAACCTCTCACAAGCTTGTATGTGAGTCAGGTAATAAATATGCGTGCTACAGTATGTGAAATGTGTGTTACGGCTCAGACACTGCCATGCTATGACACATACAGTACATAGCAACATAATCTCATGGAAGTTTGTGAAATAGTAATGAAATGCAATCTATTGGTTATGTGTGCTGGGACACAAATTGTCCGTATTTTCTTGTCGCTCTGAACTTTTTTTCTGGACGAGATTATGTTAAAAAGAATTGTCTTGTGTTTGTTGGATGCTTCAAATAACTACGTACAGTTAGCTTTATGCAACAAAACCACAACATGGTGTCGAACACCGGTCAGTCCTGTGTTTGTTGGACCCATCCACCTCCTTCCCCGCCCCGCCCTACCCCACCCCGCCCCGCCCTGCCCCGCCCCGCCCTGCCCCGCCCTGCCCTGCCTTGCCTCGCCTACCATAAACAGTCTTTTTGTATATTAAATACTACATCACTTGCTCTGACTGTTGCTTAGTGACATGGATGCATTTAATGTAAGTGTCCACCATGAAAAAGGTTCCTAATTGACTTTCCATTGGAATTATTTTTGTTCTGAGCAACATGAAAAAAACAGACAATTCCTTCTTATGCGCACAAAACCAATAGATTGCATTTCGTGACTATTGCCCGACCTGCCATGATATTGGGCTGCATTCAGATATCTGTAGATATACATCAACAAAAATGACCAGGCACACATAATGTCAGTACATTTCAGTATGCAGTGTGACGTATCCGTGTAAACATTATTTGTACAGACTGTGTACTTCGCTCTCCATTTGCTCAGGGATGATGTGTAGAACAAATGAGTATTACTTTTAGAGATGTAGAGCTAATCATGACAGAGAACAAATATGTTTAAGGTGTTTTGGTTTTCCTCACCTAAGCCTCACAGACTGTTAGTTGGCGGAGGAGAGATCACGCTGTATGTGTTGATGTTAACATGACTCTTGTTTCAGTCACCACTGCCTTTATGTTCAGAGGGTTTTTGATACATACAGAAGTTATATTTAAAGTATTGCTGTACTCTTACTGCCCTGTATTTTGACAACATTCATTGCAATTATTATTGCATGACAGATATTGAAAATTGCACTATTATGGCAATGGACAGCTATATTTGTATGCAAATCCAGTTATTTTTCAGTCTGTAAACCAGAAAATTACATCCACTTTACAAGCAACAAGCACATTGTGTCACATGGTTTAATGTTGTCCTTTCTGTGAATCTGTGAGTGTTAACGGGTAACACATTGAGCCAGTGTTTGATGGAAAACGATTATATCTAACCAGCTAAGCAACATGATCTTCTTAGCCACAGATAATTCTATTAAAATAGATAGTTTAGAGTGTTTGTGACATGCAGAGAGGTCAACGTAGGTTGACATGACTGGACACATGGGTATGCTGAGTCTGAGTATCTGGGATAGCTTCCCAGTTACCTCTGACCAGAAGGATTAAAGCGGTGGGCAGCGCCAGAAGGCATGAAAATAATCACCTGTTGCATGTGGACATAGGGGCATTTCATCATCAGAGAATCCCATATGAATTTGTGAGTTGTTGTTTGAGCCCTGTTAACGACTTTTATTGTATTCATTGGGTTTTAGAAATTGCAAGTCTCAGAAAATGTGTTGTGTTGTTTGTCAGTTTTGGGATTTTATATGTTGTGATCTGATTTCCATGTGGAGAGGATGTATCATTATGGAAATTATTGGTTTATTTTTTCCTTTGCTTATTTCAGCTGGACAAAGGTTGTGAACAATCCACTGCTGAATTGATGACCCACCCAGGCTGACTCCTCCCCTCTCCTTCCATGCTGGGAAGACAAAAACCCCTAACCCTCAGTCACATCCAGTCAAATACTGAGATTTTTTTGCATCACAAATAAAGAACACCTATCATACATAGTTAATGGGGAGACTCATCTTAGCAATTACAGTTAACTTTACTTTGAGACCTGCTTGTGGTTTAATGCCAAATATGAACAGGGAATTGCATTCACTGCATTTGCTATTCTTTATAGAGGAAGCATTGTGCTTATGACATGCTGATGGGTCTCATGTGCTCTGCTATGAAATTGTGTGTCAGACAGCCGGGCAACCACAGGGGGTTAAAAGAAATCAACATCAGCCAACGTAATGCTTGATTGAACTAACAGGCTCCCAAATGCTCATCCAGACTTCAAAAAGCTTTTTTTCTTTAAACAAGAGATGGAGCAAAGTGAGCATTGTATGTGTGTGTGACGGGTTAGTAAAAGTTTCTTTGTTTGTACACGCTTGACTGGGTTAAAACAGTGCATGTGAGGGCGTGGAGTGTCTGCAGAGAGTCTCTGCTCTGTCAGCTGTAGTTGTCATTCAAGTCACTGATGTAGAGAAGGGGAAGCCTTGCATTAGAATAGACTTCTTTTCATTCTGCGTTTGTGTGATGTAGCCTACCTATGTTGTGCCAAACTGGTCTGATGACCTTGTTTCCCATTCCAGCCCTAAATTCAAGAGTCTTCTTCACCCCTCTTCGCTGTCCATCACCCAGACTGTTAAGCCCTGTGAATTTCAATGCCACTAACCCTCACTGATATTTTCATCCACAATAAAGCCGCACCCCCACTCCCTCATGTCGCGCGGCAGTAAATCTTCCCCTCCGGTAATTGAGAGGAAAATGGCGGCGTCAAAACTCCATGCAGTCACAGCACAGGATTAGCCAACATGCTCGTTAGCATCGGTACCTTGCTGTGCAGAAAGGATAAAATACCGCTTTTAAACGCTACTATACTCAGGTACTGTCTTTGCACCTTGATTTGTTGGCGTGACAAATGGTTCAGCAGTGGTTCACACTTCAGGTATCTTTATACTAAACCTGATACACCCAATGCCATAACAAAGATTTATTTAAAAAAGTACTTTAACAGCTATAATTATAGTAATTCAAAGCTACTTAAAGTTATTTCGGATGTAGTTGCAGATCGTACATCTCCTATTGTAACACATGAAGGGACGACAAAGGCTCTTTGTTGAACGATATTCAAAATTGAGTTGAAAAGTGTTTCAACGATTTGTAATCAAACTGGGAATATATTTTGTATAAAAGGGAGCCATCAATTGACACTACATTATTTTAATTTTAAAGGTACAGTGTGTAGCATTTCAGGAATTCTATTAGTGGAAATATAATATAATATATTAATATGTTTTCATTTGTGTATGATCACCTAAAGCGGAATCGTTGTGTTTTTGTTGAGCCCTTTATATCTAGATAGGGAGCGGGTCGTCTTCAAGGAGTCGGCCGTGTTGCACCGTCGTGTTTCTGCAGTAGCACAGAAAGGACAAAGCAAACACCAACTAATGCCACACTAAAGTAGTGCTACTATGGTAAGGATGGCCTTTGAGGGAAAATTGAAAATGTATAATAAAATATAAAATATAGTGCACAGATAACAGTACTTTAAACAAGTGTAATGTAAAAGTGTCAAGTGTATTTAAATATGAGGGCATGTGCAGGGGAGTCAGTGGGGGTCCCGGCTTTGTTGATGAACCCAACTGCTGACGGGAAAGTGGCTGTGGCGTGAGGTCTTGGTTCTGATGGACCGCAGCCTCCTGCCAGGTGGAAGGGGCTCGAACAGTTTATGTCCAGGGTGAGAGGGGTCGGCTACAATCCTACTTGCTACACGCTGTGCCTTTTCAGTCATTTTTTCCATAACTGTGGTTCATAAACTTCTTGTGCACAACCCTCAACCTTCTATGGTCTGCTTGGAATTCTTACATTTTCTGTTTCGTTCAGGACTTGCATGTTTGGTGAAATAGAAACATATATCAATAGTGTATCATTTATGGTACTGCTGGGGCTGTAAATACCAAGTGTCTTTAATTATTTCCGTGAGAGGTTTGTAATGTATCATTTTGCTGATAAATTACTCTGAAATAAAAAAAAAACGTGAATAGAATTTAAACATCGGTTTGATTTTCTTTTAAGGCATATTGATTTGATATGTTTGTCTTATCCCCATGATAACTGGTCAAGCAAGTCAAGTTTATTTGTATTGCCTAATATCACACACAACAACTTACACACTTACTAACTATACACAACAGTAATAGTTCTCAACCCAGCAACAGTTCTCTAAGAAGAGCTTTTGATAACTTTTTTCTACATGATATAACATGACTTTTTCATGACTTTTTTTCAACACACTATACCATTGCTTATTTTGACATACTACCATATGACTTTTTATGATTATTTTTGACATACTATACTGTGACTTTTTGGGACATACCATACTATGACTTTTTCAACATACTACATTAAGACTTTTTGGTTAAAAAAGTCATGGTTTAGTTTGTGCAAAAAAGTTACAGTACAGTAACTATACTATGACTTTTTTTCCGACGTTTTTCGACAAACTAAACTATGACTATCTTGGGACATACCATACGACAACTTTTTCATGTTTTTTTTGTGCATGATAAACTACACAACGAATGTTTGACAACTTTTTTCTACGTATTATACCATGACTTTTTTTTAACATACTATACCATTACTTATTTCCACATACTACAATATTACTTTTTCATGACTTTTTTCAACACACGATACGATGACTTGTTTTTGACATTTTTTGATTTGTTCATTATTTTTTATGACTTTTTTATGATTTTTTTCCAACATGCTGTACTATGACTTTTTTAAGACTTTTTTTTTTTTTACATACTATAGCATTACTTATTTCCACATACTATAATATGACTTTTTCATTACTTTTTTCAACACACGATACGATGACTTGTTTTTTGACATACTTCATTATGATTTGTTCATTATTTTTTCCGACCAACTAAACTACGACTTTTTTATGATTTTTTTCCAACATGTTGTACTATGACTTTTTTAAGACTTTTTTTTTTTACATACTATAGCATTACTTATTTCGACATACTACAATATGACTTCTCCCACAGTCCAAAGACATGCAGCTTAGGTTACTTGATGACACTTACATTTTCAGTAGACGTGAATGTGAGCGTGAATGGTTGTCTGTCTATAAATGTCAGCCCTGCGATAGTCTGGTGACCTGTCCAGGGTTTACCTTCGCCCAATATTCTTACTGTCCGTACACACGTCCCATTCTCGTTAACATGTTATCTCAGGAACACCTGGAGTGAATTTCTGCAAATTTGGCACAAAAGTTCACTTGGACTCAAGGATGAGCGATAAATGCGATATCTCAGCTACACCTGTTTATGTTTTTTGTTTAAACACCAGAGCAAATTCCTTGTTTGTGAAAACCTGCTTGGTAATAAACCGGAATCTGATTCACATTTTTCTCAAAAGGCTGTATATTACGGTATATTAAATTAAATGTTTTGTTTTCAACAAACTCTCAACAACATTAATTGTAATATAAGTTGGTAGCAATTTCTGTTTGTAGCTCATATACATTTACTAAAGCTATAACTGACAATCATTTTCCTCATTCATTAATCTGTCCATTATTTTTTAAAGTTATTTATAAAAAATTTCAAATTCAAACACATTTGAGTCGGCTCCTCACCTCACCTAACATGGTCTTCAAATCATCAAGCACTCAGGCATCAAGCACTCAGGCAATATATATATATATATATATATATAATATAAATGAGACTCACCATGTTTCTAGGATGCATGACTCCTAAAGCAAAAATAGATTGGCGTATGGGCAATAAAGATATTTTGATCTGGCACAAGTACAAAGCTAAAGTACTGGCGTTTCATAGTGGTGTCCTATATGTCACAAATAGTTTGAATGAGTAAGGGGTAATTCTAGCCCACTCCAGTTCACATGGACAGGGCGCGGCCTATCCATGGATAGCACATATAGGGGGTCACCGATTAAACAGAGCTGTATGGTATGGTAGACACCTATACGTGTAATGTACACACCTGATAATCAGACCTAATTTCATTTACCATTTAATTTTATAAGTCAAACAATTCAAAGAAATAAGTGACGATTTAGACCAAGCCAGTTAATGCATATCCAGTACTTCCTTGCTGTGAGGTGACACTGCGAACAACTTCACCATCATGTCACCTTTCCTAAAGTCACAGGCTTCAGTTGTTTTCTGGCAGAAAATCAAAACATAATTTAAGGACATTATTATTTTCATAGTTGCTTCCACACAATTTCAATATCTTATGATGATATTTTACCTATTAGTTAAATGTCTTATATGGCACAGAAAAAAAAATCAGCTCATTGTAGATTTTCAGAGGAGACCCCCAGGCATCTCAAATATGAGCAATCAAACAGGTTTTGAACATTTAGACTTAAAACCATGTCTGTTATTATGCACTCAACTTTACTGCATTGTTGGATGGATTGATGGTAATAGCACACACTTTACATTTCCTGCCCAAATTCTAAGTTCTTTACGTAATTCAAAACAACTGGACTTGTGTAAAACCTGAATGCTCTTGTTTATGTGCTGTGCAATCTTTCATAAAGCTGACACAAGTGGAGTCCTCATGTTGTCATATTGTAGCGGGTAAAATGTTGAGTGAAATGGCATCATTGCCCAAAAATAGAAAATAGGTTGATGTTTAAAACTGTATCACTAACGGCAATAAGTGTAAAAGAAGTGAATTAGAGTAGAATATTGTTGTTTCATTGAGGATTTGATTGAGGATCTGAAGAGAGCAACTACTACAATGCTTCATGGGACACAGGTGGGTGGGTATTGGTACGACTGACTGATCCCTCAGCTGGAGACTACTCTCATTCATATGTTAGCTCGTCATTGTGTAGGTTTGCAGTTATTTCTCAAGTTCTACTTTTTTTGCCGTCACTAGCGCCTTGTGCTCACGTTGAGGGGAAGTGGGTCACAAAGAAATTCAAATAGGGCCAAGGCTTAAAACAGATACACAGAGCAGAACCTCTGTGATTCACTGAAGGGGAGTTATCAAAAGGATTAGCACACCTTTTAGAATGATCCTATAATCAAATGTATCTTTTCTGTCTCTGGTTCTTTCACTTATTTTACAGCCTGGTTTCTTGAGAAAAATTGACCTTTAAACAAATATTTTCTTCTTCTTTTACAACAGAATACATTAACAAATATGAGAGTAAATCTGTGAAAGTACAACTTTTTGTGATCTCCTTCCAGGAACATTTTGCAATTTATCGGTATGTTTTTGTTTCAACAGGCCACAATGTAGATGAGAGGATGTTACATGCGCTCCTACAATTTAATAGTCGAGTAGTAGAAAGTATCCCGTCTCTGGTAAGCGTCAGGCACTTGTGTAAGAGCCTCAGAATCACAGGGCGGGGGCTTGTATCTCAACTCACCATTGCATCAACCATCAGTGAGAGTGACTGTGAGCGAGCATACACAATATCAGGAACCTGAAACTGAAGCAGCTAACTGGAATTCAGCTATCATTCATTTCATTACCTGTGCTTTTCTTACGGTGACAAGTTAACACACCGTCTGTGAAAAAAGGCAGCTTGAAGTTGTTACCTGTAGAAAATACAGCAGAATGGAGCAGGTTCAAGCACTTTAGATGGGCAAATGCTGAAGCAGAAGCAGACAAGGTGGGCTGGCAAGGTTACAAAAAGATGTGCAATAACAACATCTAAATCAGAATTCTTCTTGTTAAAGTAAATACCTTTAACGGCACAGGTTTCTTGGGCAGAAGGAACCCTCACATTAAATAGGACTTGGGTTATCATTTACCAATTTACCAATTCCTCTATGCAGTTGAATAACGGCAAAACAGCAGTGCAAAATGTTCATTTTTTAAAGGCCACCACTGTGCCCATCTGAACCTTCTATGCTACATGTAGCCTCATTTGCAGGAAACTTGGTGAATTTTGCATGGGATAACGCTTATTAGAGCTCATGTTTTCTTTTCTTTATTATAGGTATTGATACTTCTGCAGGGCCTTGAGGGTGACGTATCCACTCATCCTCAGTACAATGATAGAAACTGTAATTTGTTGGAGGAAAATATTATGTTAATTTTCTCAGAAGGACATCAGTCAGCAGATGAATGCCCCCCTCGCTGATTTCACCCACTTCTGAAACGTTCACACAAGTGTGTAGAAATGGTAAATAATAATTTTACCTTGACACTGTAGCGATGACACATTGACCATCTCGAAAAAGAAACCGTTGGTCCCTGGAATTATTAAAAGCAGTATTGATCCAGCAGGGAAACTGTGTTTGGCAGCCTTGCTGCTGCTCTTTATAATCAGTAAATAGTAGCATCCTCTTTCTCCTTATACAGTAAATAGTTTACAGAGACAAATCCACACCAAGGCCGTGTCGTAGTGAGGCAGAGAGTGAAAACACAGCCACTATAGATGGATGAGAACCATGGGAAACTCTTCTCACAATGCCGAAACGTCCATTTTGGAAAGTTGCGTCTACATACAGTAACTGTTTACGTGAGTCCATTTATTATGGCACATTACACATCTCCACTCGTTGGCACTGCAACTGGATACGCATACAGCCTGACAACTTGACTCACCAGTCACATTTATAGCCCCCACCCCCGCCGACCAACACATGCAGCATCCTCCACGCCCATTGCCGAAGATGACAGACAGTTGGTTTGGTCATCAACTTTCTAGATCTTCCTCAACAGCTGTAAGTCTAAACTTGCAGCCCCACAGTTGTACAGCAACTCATAGTGAGAAGGGAAAAGGGGACTTCTAACTAGGACAGAGCAGTCTGGCCCCTTTCCCTTCGAACCAGAAGCACAGATCTGCGACAGGGGGAGAGAAGACACTAGTCTTAGGCGGAGAGAGAAAAGGAGAAGAGAGTTTGTGGGAAGCTTGCTGCAGTCACTGAAGAAAGAAGCCCCAGGGACACAGACCAGTGTGTTCACATTGCAATTTCTTTTTTTCAAATCAGGGGAAGAAGATTCACTGAACAGAAATCTCCCCACCTGGAAACATGCACAAGCGCACAAAGATAAAGATTGCAATCTTCGTGCTACTAGTGGGTATGGCATGCATGTTCACTGCAGTGGTAACGGACCACTGGGCCGTGCTCAGCCCGCAGGTGGATAAAGTCAATACGACCTGCGAGGCGGCCCACTTCGGCCTGTGGAGGCTGTGCAAGAAGTACATCTACATCAGCTCGGAGCACTTCATGCAGGGACATGGCTGCGGACCCATCAGCCTGCCTGGAGGTAAGAGAGCATTGGAGCAAAAACCCTTATGCGATAAAAAAAAAAAAAAATGTCAATACTGTATTAATAATGTTTGTCTGTAACTGTGAGGTGCCTCTATGCAATCCAGCCCACAGCTCTGAGGTGGGGAGCTTCTAAGAATAGAGGTTCCAATGCAGGATCACTTGATATGGCACATGACATTTTAAACTTTCATAAACCTCCTTAATGAAATGGAAGAAAGATCCTAATCTTAGTGAGATCCTTCCATAATGTATACATTTTGTTTCAACTGTTTGGAGGGAAATAATTAGATGTTTTCCGTTGTCATTCATCAGTGGTGTTGAAATGCAGTCCATCAGTAAGCTGACTCAAAGACTGAACCTGACTACAGTAAATATTTATCTTTTTATAGGCATGGAGTGCCAACAAGGGGCTGCAGTTTTTTACTGAGCAAACACCACTTTAGCTGATTTTACTGATTGGTGTCTCCTCTCTGTTTAAAGAGGTATTTATTATTTAAGACCAGTTTATTGTCCATACAACATGGGAGCCAGTGCCTGACATATACAGACACTCTGTGGAACATCTTCAGGAAACTTACATTAAAATAGCTCAAACACACTGTATTTAAACACGCTTTTGAGGTACTTTAATTCAGTATTCCATTGGTAACACTTTATCTTACAGGTCCCACTCCTCATAAAACTCTAAATAATAAATGGGTTCTGTGTCAGAGTACTGTCTGTATTTTCTATTTATAGTCTCAAATTACATAGATCCTTAAATTTGATATTACTGTATACCTCTGCTCCACTACACTTCAGGGGGGAAGTATTGTGGATTCTACTCACACCACTATACATTTAAAGTATGAAATAATGAAAGCACATTTCTGAACACTGTGAAAGGGGCGAGCAGACAATAGTGCTTTAGGATACAATCATTTTATGGAGTAGGTTGTGTTATTTAAATTCAAGTAAAGGATCTAAATAGCTCTTCACCACAGCCCTTCGTGATTGTAATGAAATAAAATCGATGTCAACAGTGTCGAGCAGTTGCTGACTTGCAGTGACTCTAGTCTCAATGAGTCACTCATCGGCTGAACCGCGCTGGCAAATATACTGTTATCTGAGAAACCATTATCTGACTGTTGCTCGTTATCTCACCCTGCGTGACGCTTTATGTAAATTGGCCTGAAACTTCCCCCCAAATTTGTCCAACTCACAAGGCTGAGAGAAACTCCCAAAATATGTCCCAACTGATGGCGGCTGTTAGGCTTTTGGGAATCCCAGACGCTGTCTGCACTGCAGGGCCATTCCAGAAGCAGATGAAATGTCTGAGGGCGGTTCATCGGCGCAGACATGGCAAGCATGTGCTGAATAAACTAAATCAGCTCAGCCCACCAAGGCGTGGGGAATTTATCAGATCGTAAAGGCAAGTGGCAAATGCTTCAAGAGCCTTTTTCTGCACATGCAACATACTGTACATGGTAAATGGTAAATGGTAAATGGACTTGTACTTGTATATACTGACAGTAGTGATCTTTAAATATTTGGAAAGTGAGTTTATAATATCATGTGCATTGTAGAGAGTCAGAACATTTTGACTAGCCACCTGTTCCTAACAAATGGCTTTAATTTCTTCAATAATATCTGTGATTTGTGATGGCCACCTTGGCAGCCTTTATTTACGAAGTGAGTAAATCCATCAGTCTCCCGGGGGTTTCTCCCGGCCCAATAGCCTGTATTTGGACAGGAACATTATTGTTTATCATAGCCACATGTCTTCAGAGAGGTGTCAACCTCTGATCCAAAGCAGGACTCAAACAGTATGTGAGGAGGTTCCCACTGCGAGACACTCATCTGGAAAATATGGGGCTGAGCTGTTGTACAGGTCTACTGCTGACAAAGCGCAGATGGTGAGATGATCTCAGAAAAAAACTTTTATGCATATAATGCAGACTTGCATCCCCACTATATGTTGTTTCAGCTCTAAGAAAGAAAGTTTCATCTGAGCCTAAATTTACCCAAAAGCTATTTTAGTTTTGGACGCTATACTGTGGTCCGAGTTCTCCTTTTAATATGTTACAATGCTCCACCTTGCCACAGAATACAAAGGCAATTATTGTAATGTGTTTAACCATGATTCCAGGAAGAGAAAGGGTGTGATTTTTTTTAAATTGCTCAGCAAGCAGTCGTGGTTATAAATATAGGCCACGTAAATACTCAGCTGTCTTGGGTGGAGGCCATGAGGGTAAAGTGTTTACGCCGAATTCAGCGGCCTTCTGAGTGACAGGGCCGCATGGATCGGTCCGGCATAGCTTTAAGGCCTGCTGACCCACCAACCTGTTCCCACGAGACCCTCTTGCAGCTTCACAGCTCCGTACAGTCATGGTCACTCAAATTACTTTACACTCCCCGGCATGGGATGCATAGTTAAAAAAGAAAGTGGTACCACTGGTATTTTGCCTTTATAGGCACTCAAATTACCTAACAACCAAGGGAAAGGCTTCATATATGGAGATGGGGAACTGCCAGTGATGTCTTAAACACTTAGTTAGACAAGTGGCCTATGCTTCTCTGGGTTTATAGCTGAATCAAAGCTCTAGTTTGCTGGCGTGTGCTCAGATTAACAGATCACGACGGGTATCGGAAGTAAAACGTGGAGAAATTGTAATTTCCCTCGATACATTTTTTCGCATGATTTCTAAAACAAGTTTAGTAGTTGGCAGGCTGCATAGACAAATACACATTTTCGATGGCATACACACAACAACATAACTGAAGTTGTCGACACTTGTAAACCTAAGAATGAGGAAGGTAACGACACCCAAATAGAGCAGACAAAACAAACACCAGGGCTCAGAGGTCTGGATCAATCATAGCTTCCGCCGCTGACAAAGTTTATAGACAGCGCATGCCAAAGCTATATAAAGTGTGATCTGTGTTCTGCACAAATGCTGCTAATCCGATGTCCTCAACTGATCTTTGGAAAGATGACGGATTTACCCTATTAGGAATAAGAGGGGCTTTACAGCACTTGTCAGCAGAGCCTAACAGGAAAAGGACCAGCCACAAGTGGTGCAGCAGTGCGTGTCAGTGTGTGTACGCCATTTGTGGCAAGCAGATATATTTATCACCTCCAGCTCCTCATATTTTTATTGAAGCTTTGCGCTGTAAAGATGGTACAAAAAGGTGTAATTAGGCAACACACATCCAGTCACGTGTGGGAATAAAAGCTGCTTGATACAGATAATGAGCTCAAAGCATCCACTCCAAGGCTTAATAAATGCTAAGTGGCTCCATTTCAACATGCGTAACAAACCACATTTAGTGAATGAAGAGACACTTGGCCTGCTGGCAGTTCTTCCATTTTTCCACCCTGGACCTAAAAAGACATCTTATCTCACATACAGACAAGACCATGTTTCCTGCCTTTGAAGGATCTGGTGGTAAAGTATAGAGCATAGTGGATTTGCATTTATTTAAAAACATGAATATTTTTGGGAAGTTAGTGGAGTTCAAAGATATTTTTCAGCCTCTCTTTTCAATGCAAGGTCTGGCTCAGAACTGTTAATAGTTGACAAGCCTCTATCACACCCACCTCTCTTTAATATGTGCCTTCTACAGTGAAAACGGTGGAGCTCGTTGCTTAGTAACAACCTCTGTTTTTAACGGCCGGTCCCCGTACTCATTCATAAAAGCAATTTTTGTGTGTGTGTGTGTGTGCGTGCTGTATCGTGTTGGCCTGTAGCATTAAAAGCTTGCAATTTCAAAGGACGTTTTTGTAAACATTGCAATGTTGCCTTGGCTGTGAAAAATATGACTCAGAGTTGTTGTTTTTTGTCTATTATATCGGATTACTCTGCTATTTCCTGGTAGAGCCATCTGACATCCCATTTAGCTTATTTCCATGGTTTACAGGGTACATAGGAAAATGATCTACCATCCCAGCACGGCTCGTCAAGCTTTAACCATTATGCGATACCACGCAGTACTACACAATTTCGCATGAAAGCATTTAAAAAATGTCCTATGGTGAAGCTGTCTGTAAAAAAGGGATTAGGAACATTCGTGTGAGTGGAGACCTCATAGCATAATCATCATGGAGGTGCACTTGACTTTGCATGAGAGTAGATGTGACAGAGTGATCTGGCGTTACATACTGCACATAACCGTCCTCGCTCCTTCTGCACATATGATCAATTTCGAACCCACGAGTTATTTCTTTTTAATGCCAAGACATTCTTCTGCTTTCAGAAACACGCATTACATGAAGTGAAGCCTCAGACGTTGCCACTCTGTGTGCACTTTGTCAACTACTTTTAGCCATGCCCCTACAGGAAGTATGTGGTATGAGATAAGTCAATGATTTGACTTGGAAGCTTAAAACCTGTTTTCGTTTTCTTTTTTTAACACTTTAAACATCTAAGAATGTATTCTCTACCAAACCGGCCTGTGACCACATAAAGCGGCCTGGCTTCATTGTGTAAATCCCTAAAGGTTTAACACCTTGTCTGCTCAACAGGAGAGAAGACTGTGATGTCTGTTGTGGCTATTTTTCACTTTGACAAGCAACCCACACAAAGCAGACCAGGGTCTGCACGCCATCTCATAACCATTTGAGTGGTAATAATATCCTGGTAGTGTCAATCTGTGAGATGTTTTTGTGAAAACAATGTGGGATGGATCTGAGACAGTGTAAGGTGTTCAAAGTATCATATTCATGTGATACATATGGTGCGAAAAGCTCTATAAATATGATTTTTATATCCATCCATCCATCATTTATTCATGATCGAATAGAAGTGGGAAAACGTTCAGTGGCCCTAAACACAACTTCAGGTTATTTAGTGAAATAGAAATTAATTCTAAAACACAGATTGGGGGTCAAGTTTACAGCAAAAGTAAACACAAAGATGTTCATAACGTGACAATTTTGATAAAGATTTGGTTTATTTTCCAGCAACTGCAATTTGGTTAAACTGAAGCAGCTTGGTTTAGATTAAGATTTTGGTCAACAAAGTGAGATAATCAGAGAATGGGCACACTCTGGTCTTCAGAGTTGAAAGCAATCACGGTGCCATTTTAATTAACTAAAGAACTATTACATCTCGGCTACATGACCCTTTCTTGATGGTTCCCTCATTTGTTTTTACACATTAAGCATGTATTTGCATATTAAGACATTTAAATTGAATGTCATGAAATTTCCTGAGACAAGGTCAAAATGTTTCAATAAAATACATCAAAGAACAGTTCAATCAAATCCAGTGATGTTTTAATTATAAAAACTTAATACAACATCAGACCAAATGACTGTAATGTGAGAGGTTCATGGTGATGAAGCCACATATTAATTAAAAAGCATGTTAGCGTTTTTTTCAGCACATTGTTTTGGTTTTAAGGCCTGCAACTGTCTCTCAATATCTTCATATCAAACCCTTTCATGGCAGCAAGTAACTGTTGTCAAAGAAAAAAAAAGCTTAAAAAACCCACAACACAAAACGGCAAACACACAATTGTGACTCCAAATAAATACGAATGTCTGCTTTGTAAATGGGCAGCTGCCAACACGTCAGCCATAACAATTCCATGTGGTGATAATATATATAATGTACATACTATTGTTGTGTTTACACCTTGTTGTGCTGCCTCAAAGGGCCCATAAATCATTTGATGTAGGTGTAAATTTGAACTAAATCCTATTTTCTTTCTTTTCACAGAGGAAAACTGCACTTACTTCAGACACTTCACTCCAGGGTTGGATGCCGAGATATTTGAATATAAAACACAAAAAGGTAGGTTTCTGTTATTGTTCCCCTATCGTCGTTACTTTCATGCTACCCTGTCTAAACATGAAAAGGGGAAAAATTCATTTGTGAATTCATTTTGAAATATGTTCCCTGGAACATTAGGACTTCCCAGTCTGTGTGAAGTAAAACATCAAACTGGCTTCATCACGTATTCCCAAATGACCTCACCTGCTGCTGCTGCTCTGCTCTGATCTACGGTTCAGATTTCCACTCATGTTTTACTACTGACCTCAGAACAGTTATTGGTGTCACAGCAGGTGTATTGGACCAGCTGTCAATGATAAAACTCAACACTGAATATAGAAGTTCTGGGTGAAAGGCAATTGGAGTTTCCATTATTGTTTCCCAACCCTTTGTCCAACAGGCTAACAGTCAACGTGCTCACACAGTAATAACTGGCAAAACTTCATACGTGTTGTTTATGAGCCCGTATATGAGATATATGCTTATTCCTACAGTGTACAGACCTTTTTATCGGGAATATATATACATATACTAATACTTTTTGAAGACAGTTTCTTCCCCTATGATGGTCGCTAGCTGGGGGTCCAAGTTCACCCACTAAGTCACATAATGTAAAGAAATATTGATAAAAAATGTGGTGATACTGTATAGATTGTTTAGCTAATTTACATGCGAAGATTTGTGACAGAAAGTGGCTCAGACGGCATAAAAAGTTGTGTTATGATGTTTGATGTTACAGTGACAATAAATGCAAATGCAGATCCCACTGTTCTGATTGCGTAAACAAAGTAAAATGTGTTTTTTAGTCATATGACGGTGTGCTCTTTATACTATGACAGTTTTTCTAAAATTAGATTTCTTTTAAATCGCAATATATTGGAAATGTCGTATCGCCAGGTTATTTTCCAGACACAGCCGCTGTGTACCGACACAAGGCTGACACATGGCTCCTCAGGAACAGTGCAAGCGAATACGGTCCTGTACATACGGTGCAGTCAACGTTTCAGAGCCGTGTGTGTTTGTTCCAGCCCCTCATTCTCTCCATGTTTCTGTCTCCAGCGTGACCCTGTTACAGCTGTGAGCGTACAGCCAGCGCATGTTCTATGACAGCCCTCCCATGTAATGTGCGTTAGGGGGTCGAGCACATGTGGAGCGCTGTCACACTCAATTATTGGGGTGTAAATGTGAATAGTCTTGTGCATGAAGTTGTACACACACCCCCACATCCTAAACTCAGAGACGCTAATGCAATAATACATAGGTACCCCTCCCCCATCCTCTAAAACACACACACACACATGCAGCCCATGGGAGTAACACCGTACGTTTACTGATTGATTGCAGCACTGACCTAAGTCCCCTGTAGTGTTATTCACTCTTGACTGAGCTATTTGGCAATACGCCTACCATAATGGTGCATATGGTTGAATGAGCAGAGTAGATGTGTCACCACAGGCAAACCCATCCATACAGTAAGACTCTTATTAGCAATAGGGAGCTCTCCAGGGGAAAATAAACTGACTTTCATGACATTCTTGCAAGTTGAGAATAGTCAAGGATGCTGCAGGAATAGATCTTAGCATGGCAGGTTGTTCGTATCTTTTCCAAACATAACTAAACTGAGCAAAATGTCTACATAAACTTTATTGTGCCGTCTTATTTTGGAGAACTGTCTTTCTCACCAGGGCACACATAACTCATAACCCATTTGTGTACAGTGGCCAGACATACCTTTTCACCTGTGTGTATGTGTGTGTGTGTGTGTGTGTGTGTGTGTGTGTGTGTGTGTGTGTGTGTAAAGAAACAGAAAAAAACAATTGCACTTTAAGGCGTGATAGTGATAGATATACTAGATATGTGAGGGTTAGCATGTTCCAGACCTGGTCAAGAAAGTGAACTAAATCAAATCTAATATCCTGAACTTTAATTATTGTCTTCGTCAAATCTCTCCTACATACATAAAGACAAGCAACATATGCACATGCCTATTCACACATAAATCACGGCATATATACATACACACATACACATGAAGTATAACACTATCTTACAGAGAATAAATCAACACATATACTGAGTGAAGCCTTTTTTTTATTTGCCGCACTACAGCCTTTTTTTACATGTCAACCTGATGTTTCTGAGGGAAGAGGTGTGACTGAATGAGTCCTGTATGACTGAAACACTGGTATCCTTTGATGTCTCCCGTGCTCTGGCTTTTGAGAAACTTTGCTGCTGAGCCGGCCGATGAGCTCCACAGACGTGGAGGATCTCAGAGAACACAGCGTGCTCAGGGTGCGGCTCATCCTCCCCTGCCAGCAGAAGATGAAGGCTCTCTCCCCCAAAGGAGTGCCTCTCCCCTGGGCATGGTTCACAGGCAAACAGGCGGCAGATCAAAGGCCTCCCGTCACATCCACCTCTCTGATCGGAAAAAAAAACAAGCCAGCTGCTGTCCCTGTTACAGAGACACCCTTTATCTGTATACAAATTACAATCATATAGCATACTTCTATATTGAATGAAAGATTATTGCCTTAATAGAGAGTCTTGTGAAATTCTATTTTTTTTTTCTTAAAGTCAACAAATTCCATGAAAAGACCAAAACCAACAAGAATTGAGTTATTACCTGCGTAGCCGAAGCCATAGAGCTCCATCGTTGTCCAGAAACTATAAAAAACACACGTTGTTCCATCATTACCATGAACCATGTAGAACCATGTAGTTTACTACGGAGTGTGTGTCCCGAACAAATGCACAGTTTACTTCCTGTTTGAATGATATTTTCTACAAACTGCAGCGCTCAACTGTTGATTTTTGCATGTCTTCAGCAGGAACTTAACAGCTTGGGTGTAACAGACAAAAAATAAAAGTCTCAGGAGATGAACTATTGCGTTCTTGTTTTGTTTTTTTAATGGGATTTGTTAACAATAAGAACAATGTAGAACTAGAAGGGCACTCTTTAAGAGAGCACACCTCTGTCAAGGTCGTGACCTGCTAAAGCCAGCTCATTTCTTAAGGATCCAGGAAAACATACTGACTCAAAATGTATAATAAATGAGGGTGTTGTACAAAATAGTGTCAAACGGGTTATAAAAAGATGTGTGGTGATTTTGTCTTTAAGTAACTAAACAGCGAATTACACAAAAGTAGCGATGTGACTTTGGAATAATTCAGACTGCTTGTTGAAGCAAGTTTCTTACATTTTGATTGTAGAAAATGTGTCTCTAACACACACTACAATAAATATGATCTTAACATATTTGATGTCATCGGATTGTAAAGGTTATTTATGAACTACATCATGTCAACACTCTTGGTCTCTTTCTCTCCAGAGTACAACATCTCGGCCGCAGCCATCTCCATCTTCAGCCTAGCCTTCATGATCCTGGGCTCTCTGTGCTTGGTCGGATCCTGTACCGGTACAGGCAAAGGAAGAGACTACCTCCTCAAGCCTGCTGGCATGTTTTTTGCATTTGCAGGTGAGTCCAGTTTACCAACCAAATTTCAATTTCCCCGCAGCATTTACATTTGAGATGAGAGCTGCACTACCCGACTCACATGCTCACACATCCCTGTCCATCCCAGGTCTCTGTGCCTTCATCTCACTGGAGGTGATGCGTCAGTCGGTCAAACGCATGATCGAGAGCGAGGAAACAATCTGGATCGAGTACTACTACGCCTGGTCCTTCGCTTGTGCCTGCACCGGCTTCATCCTCCTCTTCCTCACCGGCATCGCCCTCCTGCTCCTCTCCATGCCCCAGATGCCCAGGAACCCGTGGGAGACCTGCATGGATGCCGAGCCGGACCAAGCCGAGTGATAGCTAGACAGACGAGATCAATGCAGGATGAGAGTCACTGTGTCTTTTGTTTTGAGGACAGATTTGAGTAAAAATTCATTTCAGGAACAGGAGCTGGAAATAAAAGAGTAACGGCATGATGACAGAAACTGGTTTGGTTGTGGATGGACCATAGCCAAGATGGGAAAATTACCTTCCTGCAATTATACATTTGGAATGTTTGCCTTCTCCTGTATGCTCACACAGAGTACACAGAGTGAAAAACAAGGCAGTCCTCAGCAGCACCTTCTTTGCTATGGTTCGTGTTGGAGATCAGAGGTCAAATCTGACCTGCGGCCTAGAAACAACCATACTTCTCAGTAAGAGCCAACAGCTCTTCTACTTCTGCTTTTTCTCTTTTGGCTGAAACTCTTTCACTGCCAGCACACTAAAAAGAAATGTTAAAAAGCTTTTAACGAACGTCACTGTTATGCGACATGGTCTGGTTTGGTCTCCCAAATATGTTACAGGGTTAAGGTTAAGTCATTGACATTCTGAGAATATAGTTCAAACAGTTATGGCCTGTCATGTGAAGCAGTGACCCTTTTTTTTTAATTGTATGTACTGCATTATGTATGATATCTTGTATATATATATATCTATTGGTCATCTGTGGATTTTTGTGTGGGATCGCTCAAGGAATCATTTAGTTACACGAAAAAAATCGATTAAGTAAGAGAAGTTTCGACATATGTATTCAAATGTGCATTTTATATTTCTAAGATTTACAAAGAACCTTTAAAGATGACTGATTTCAGGCGAAGCCGCAGCACAGAGCGGGTTTGTTGGTGCGGCAGGCTGAATGCTAAACACCCACACGGTCTGCATGTTGGAAAAGGTTCAGCTCTAGCAGGTGCACATACAAGGCCTTCTACTTTTTGTTGACAGCTTCCAAACCAAACAGATACAAATAATTCTCTGTTCGTTTTCATGAGTCATCATGACCCGTTAGAAAACACGTGGCAAATTGGTTTTGCTCTCCGGGGCCTTCACACCACATACAATATGAACACATTGTACTGTATATTGTATGCAAAACCATATAGAATAATATACACCCTTTCAGAGGCGGAGTGCAACATCGACTGTGCAACATCACGACAAAGAAAGCATGAAAAACAACATACTTGTTTTATTCAGGTTTGCACAAAGTGAGATTTCATGCCAAGCGTGATTTTTCTTGACAGGACCCTGTGCGGCCTTGTTGTACTGCAGCTGTGGGTATTCTGAGACATTTGTTTTTACTTTGCTCAGCACCGCCTTCTGTATGAAACAGCTTCCGTCCCGTGTATATCGACGCAGTTATGCACTTCATGCATTTGAACTTTTTGTGCAAAACCTGCAGCAGTTTGTGAGAGCAACCGTCCAATGTTATGAGGTCGCTTAGTCCATTTGTTTAATTTCTAATTATATTTCTTTTGACTTTTCTGTTTTAACTAAAAAACAAGTGAAACAAAAAGAAAAAATAGGTAAAAGTAGTGTATTTCTATATCCTTTCTTATGTTAGTCTTTTTCTTTAAATATGGCATCAAATTAAACACATTTGTGAATGCGGTGTATTCGGTGTAGGTGTGTTTGAAATGTGCTACATCTTTGTAACCAAAAAATTAAATCTTAATAAGCTTTGGAAAACTTTTGTACGAGATTGCTTTGTGTCTTTTGTTTGTTTCCTTTGGTTCCATGTGTCAAAGACAAAAGGAGCGCGGATGAGTGGCAGCTGATGGAATTAGGGCGTGTTGCGTTTCGCGTGTCCCTTCATGTCCTGGTAGGCGGACATTAAATTAGTCCAACTGGACGCACCTGGTCGCTCCATCACCAGCGCTCCTTGCATTTTTTATTTTTGTGCTTTCTTTTAGCTACGCCCTACACGCTTTCATACATCCACTAACTGACCCACTGACCCACTATTTCATACATGTTAGCAAACTGTTTTGCAAATTCTGTACATAAATATAATCTTCCTAGTACAACTGTGTGCATTTCCCTTCTTTGGTCACCACCTATGAGCCAGGTCATGACAAAAGAGAAGCTGCCGCCGACACTGTGACTATTTTATAGTGGATAGTGGAAACCCTTGACGTTGAATTAATTAACTCCGAACTCCTGTACACAGTGGCTGGTATTCAATATAAGCACACAGGCTTCTCTAGAGTACTCCAGTGTAATGCAGAGGATGAAAAAATATAAAAAAAACTCGAGCAGTTTCAATAAAAACACTTTAATAGAGAAACAAATAAAAAAGAAAATAAACTTTTGAAACACAGTCTAAATCCTTTATTATAACCACCACCAATTGAAATGAAGAAGAGTAAAACAGATCTATTCATTATTTTGTACCCACGAGGGAGGAGCCAATGGGAATGGGAGGCTGGGGGAACAGGTGTGCCATTGATTCACTGCAGCGAGGGAAGAACAGAGGAGAGCAAACAGAGAACAGGAAGAGATGTGGCGTTTATAGAAGGCTGAACACAGTGCTCTCTACTGGCTGGGCAAAAGGTTGCTCCCTTTCCATGTGCCAGACACACACACATACACATACACACACACACACGTTGGTTTCGCTTTGTTTTCTTTAAAAAAAAAAAAAAAGAAACAGAATTTTTTTTTTTTTTTTTTTTTTTAAAAGAAAATAATTCATATGATGATATATATGGCGCAATATTAGGAGGTGGAACTTCATTACAAGAGTAAAGACCCTTTGTTTCATAGTAAAGAAGCCATAAAAACAAATCAGCAATGACAAAGATTTGTAAATAAAATCCCTTTAAAATGTCTTTGGCTCAATCTCTTCTGCCTCAAAAATAAATAAAAGTCAGGAAGCGGTGAAATATTAGTATTGCACAACTTCAGAGATTAGCCAACGACTGCTCCGGGGAGAGAAGATTCCCCCAAACGATGTCCAAAGCTTCAGAAATACAACACACACCAGGGAGCAACCTCCGCTTTAGCCCTGCTAAGTAACTGCAGAAAAAAAGAACTTACATAACCATTACATATTCGATTGACATGTTAGTAAAATATTATAATAGTTTTGTTGATATTGTCACAAGTTATTGTACACATCAAATAATATACCAAAATTTGATTCTGTAGGTTGAACAAAAGCTTTTTTTTTTTCTTTTCTTTTTTTTTTTCTCATCCACAAAGCAATACAAACTGATAAAAACAGGGATAAAAACCAGCCAGGTCATCTCAACATGCATGAAAAGAAAAAACTTCACATTTAAAAAAAACAAAACCATGTTGATTGTTGTACAGCGGTGAGATAACAGAACAGGACAAATTCAGCAACATATACTTAAAAATATGTATTGTACAGTGAAATAAGTCATCTTATAACAGCTGCAACAGAAGTTCTCCTCTTTGTCAAATCAGCCAGACACCATCTTAAGTAAAAGAAAAAAAAAAAGAAAAATCTAAAAAGTTGTCAACAAGATGTCGCAACTACCAACTATGGTTGTTGTTGTCCATTTTTAGAATTATTATTTTTTGTGAATTTGCATAATTAAAAAGGGCATACCTCTTCTTTGAACAGCTTCTACAAAATTGAGGCGATCCCAAAGTTCTTGTTTGTAAATACCTAGAAAATGCATATTTACAAGTATGTGTTGTTCTCCGCCAAGTCAGAAAATCTGGACCTTTGAATTACAATGTCAAAACTTAAAAACGCACAAAAAAAACCAAACGAACAACGAAGCTCTCTGCTGACTGTTACAAACACATCAAGTTATTCGCTGTGGGGCACCAGCTTTCTGGGGAAGTGACGTTTTAAGAGATTTAACGGTAACTGCCGTATGAAAGCCATGAAACAGCAGGATGTTGGAATTTGCAAATGGGGGCAGTGGTGTTTTAACAATTAAAATGAATTACATACAACAGGACCGAGCACTGGACGACCGTTTCCAGTATTGCTTTCATCAAAAAGTTTAAAATCCTGGCAGATATTGTATCGGCATCTTTTGACATTCCTCTTGTAAGGTACTTCGGATCACAGAGGCTTCCCTACGTTTGCAGTGACGTTCGTGTGCACGAAAGCTGCGTGGCTTCCGTGTGCGTTTGTATGTCGACTAAAGAGCAACTCACTGACCGGATGCGTTACGTTCATCACGGCGTCGTGTTTGACGAAAGTAACGTTGACGCCGCTAATGTGAAGCAGTCAGAGCTTATTCAATTCAATAAAAAAAAAGGGATTAATCTACCGCTTTAACTTATTAATCAGATCAGACTGAAAAAGGTGATTAAAGTAACTGTCTGAATGACCAGCAACAACGTTCAAACGTCATTAACGATTTGTTCTTATTTAGCTCAGTCGGAAAAAACAGACACATGAGCAGTCGTACGTCTTTGAACACCTCACTGGATACGTTTACTGTAGTATTTTTGGGGTTGAATCTCAAGCAGTGTTGAACGGCACGAAGAATCCGTTTGCTTTGCCATGAAATCGGGAAGAAAAGGAGGGATTCGGGAAATGCTTTTGACTTATACTTGCATGATGATCTATGCTTTTGTTGGAACTGGGAGCAAATATCACGTTTTGTGTGGGATTTTTGATTATTGTCTATTATACGGTTCATGTTATTCAGAGATTAGAAGATGGCAAATGGTCTTTGGGCAATCTGGTTTACACTATGAACAGTTATCAGTAAACTGGGAAAGTATACGACTGCAAAACATGTGAGACCAACAGTATGTTAAGAGCATAGACAGCATCAATGATCCAAATACAGTATGCTGATGTGACCAAGATCAAGGTGGTTTCTAATCAAATAAAAAGCCACAAACACTAGTGTATTATTAATGGGTATTTACTATCAATCTACAGTTTCAATATACTTCAGATTTAACCAAAAAATTGCTTACATTTAGCGTGTTCAAAAACGTCTGACAAACAGTGTTGCTCACAGCCTCAGTTTCAACTTACCTATCATGACACATCACTCTGACCTCACCTCTCTGTCTTCACTTTCACAAACCTTCAGAGTACTGCAACCTTTTTTAAAAAATAAAAAAAAAAGCTCAATATCAATTAGTGACAAAAAAATAACCCATTTCATAGCCTCAATAGTTATCGAAACAATTTCTGTGTTGACGATTTCTGCTGACACAAAGAAAAGAAATACAATAAAATAAACTAAAATGACTGAGCATCGGCCACAAGCGAAGCAGTTTGGGATAATCTTATCATAGACAGTGACGTCTGCTGTTCTCTGATCCTTAAAACAAATGGGAGGAATCACTTGGTTGCTGCTATTTTGACATTTTTCACACTATCTTTTGTTGTTGATGAGAAATTGGTGAAAAGTAAAATGCGCAATCAATATTTGTATTGTTATTTTAGGAAATAAACAGTAAATAATCACATTTACTACTGAATCACTGAAATAATTCCCAGCTATTCCCAGGATGTCTAAGAATTAAGGATCAGAAGCCAACAAACAGAAAATAATTCATAATGCAAAAGCTAGCATGATACAGGAATTTAAGGACATGTCTGTGGCATACAATTCAGTCTTTTATTTTCTTCATATTTACAGATTAGAGGAAATTTGATCTACTTCTATACACTGTTCCATGTAGTTTGTGTGTCAGTTGACCACTTAGCTTTTGTCCGTTACCACAACTACAGTAGTATGAAAAATCAAGACGTGACGTCCACTCAAAACTGAGGAGTACAAAATGATAAAAACATACTTATTTAGTAACCAACAAAACCAACTTCAATTAGGAAAAATATGCAGGTAGCTAAGTGGTCAACCAAAATCTCTCTTTTTTTTTTAAATTTATTTTATTTTTATAACTTTTTTTTTAGCATTACGTACATATACAAGTGTAGATAATATAAGTATATATTCATATATACATAGTGAGTATGTATATATACCAGTAATGCATTCATTATATATACTTATTTTCTTCACAGATATGTGAAACAGGAGAAAAGATGACTGTTACAAATAAAAAGTTAAAATGAAACAAAATGCAGAAAAAAAACTACTGATAGAAACAATTTGTAAATGCACTTTGCACTATCTTTTTTTTGGTGTTTTTAGAAACAGTTTTAC